>NC_042999.1:119758791-119976291 GCF_006345805.1 Octopus sinensis
TCCCAATTTTCGTCATGATGTTATAGATCCCAATAATAATGAGCTATAACAACAGATTCTATGACAACAACAACAACAATACTAATAGTAACAACTGGCATTTTATTAATCAGCTAAATATGTGGCTTATACCTGTTTTATCGGCCTTGGAGGGATGAAAGGTAAAGTCCTCGATTTCTGCTTCTCCACAACAACAACAATAAGAGTAGCAACAGCAGCAGCAGCAGTAGCAACAACAACAATAATAATAACAATAATTATACACAATATCAATATTACAATATCTATATATATAAAACACCTCTCAGAAAAATATACACTGAAAATAAAATAGCCTCTCACACATAAAATAGATAACGTATCATAAATCGTTGAACGTATCACAGCAGATCCCACCGTACACACACATAAACCACTAGAAAAGAAAGAAAGCAGAATAACGGAAGTGTCTATATAAATACGATATATTAACCTTCAAAACAGTGAAAATCCAACAGAATCCACCACACAGGAAATAAAAATGGCATTACAGAAAAAAAAAAAACGGTTAAGAGAACAAAAATCAAAAAATAACGATGGTGATCTTGGAAGTCCCCCGGAAATATTCAAATCAAATACACATTCAAAACACAAACATATCCTCCGCCCCGTACCTCACAAAAATAATATACATATCACAACGCATCAACGAAAGTTAATATTGACGAGGATCCAAAGGAAACAATAAACAACAGAAGAAAACGACAAAATCAATAAACAACAGCAGAAAACAAAATCGGTGAAATGTATCACTATAAAAACCTTCTCTTCTAAACACAGAGAGCTGCTGCACGACGGAGTAAATAAAAATAACGGGCCTGTGCAAAACATTCTGTACACTCAAAAGCTACCCAGATATCGACAGACTGAATAATATTATCTATTCAGTAGCTACGATAGAATCAAGGGAGACTGAATTTGATTCTAACATGAGTAAACACTTTGCAGCCAAAGTCAAAGATATTTAAAACAAAATGGAAACTAAATAATGTATATAAAATTAAACACATTGGAAGCATCAATTCTTTCTTAGCAAAATGGAAAAGAAGAGCTCCAATGGGATGAAAGGAAAAATAACGAAATGGTTTTAAAATATAATGACAATGAAAAGATAATCTAAAAGCAGAATAAGAAAAGGCGTAGACAAATCACGTCTAGGAAGGCATGTAACAGATTTGGCTTCGAAAGTCGCGAGTACTTTTTCAAGAGAAAAACATATTAGAATGATTTACCAAAATGTTTTACAAGAACTTAAAAAAATTAAAACAAAGTGAAGAAAATAATACTGGAGAACATATTTAGACTCACTAAAGTTAAAGCACGCTTTTGAGGAATAAAGAAAAACAATATGTAATAAATACGTACAGTGGATTACAATAGCACTGGAAGAATGGATCTACATAGTTGCCATAATACCCTTTTAAAAAATCTAATCAACTATTCATGAGACAGACACAGTTTTAAATGTCTAAGTAAAGCACCTATCATTGTAAATTCTGAAGTGGCAATATTCAACGAGAAGTATACCATCTAAATAAACAACTAGCTAAATGTACGAGAAGAAAGTATTAATTATTCGAAACATTAACAAGGATGACTCACACAACTGCATGTCAATCACAATGCATCCAGACTGCATAAGACATAGGTTACTCTTCTAGGAGGCAACACTATCCTGTTCCTTGTATATAAAATAAAAATTAATGCGCCCTTTTAAAGCCTAGCCAGGCTCATGGGCCCGGTTTCCCGGTTTCACTGGCGTATGTGTTCCCCAGCTGGACGGAACGCCCGTCCATCGCAGCGTTTCTCATTTTTAACAGCTGAGTGGACTGGAGCAACGTGAAAGGAAGTGTTTTGCTCAAGAACACAGCGCGTCGCCCGGTCCAGGAATCGAAACCACAATCTTACGATCATGATGCTGACACCCTAACTACTAAGCCACGCGCCTCCACGTTCCTTATATATATATATTAGGATTCATTGCAGGGATTGATTACTCTTAATCATTCACAGCTTAACGCCATTGTTTAATGCAGAGACCAAAACAACTTTGGAATAGTTGGTCTAATTAAGGAGCATCTCTGTGAGCGCTTGAGCATCTAAGCATAACTGCCCCATTTCGATCAAATCACTCCTTACTTTGTTATATAAATTAAATACTGCAGTACTACATATTCTGAAAAAACAAAAGCAAAAAACACTCGATGGTTATCACTAGAGAGCTTCTGATTCTAAAGCTGCTAGATCAGCTACTCAACAACAATGCCAACAGTTATAGGATATGAAGCATCAATAATTTGAATTAAACTTAAAATGTATTAGCGAAGAAAGTCATTTAGTTAACTGTAAATTAATCCATATTCATGAATCTTTCGATTCAGCGCAAATTAACATTGTTGCTCTAAATCAATAGCTCTTAAGCTCTTAAACATAGGCATGATGACCAACATCCACTTCTTCTATAACATCAAGAAATACTTGGTAAATGATTGCATGAAAATCACTAAATTAAAAATATATCTTGATATTAAACATGCTTCTTCTGCAAGCACGACTTCACCGTTAAAAAAAAAAAACGATTTCTGATAACTTCGAATAAACGAAAATAATGCTTTCTTATTTTAAAACAATACATTGATTCGTATGAAAGTATTATGCAAATCTTCACGCTTAATTGCAAAAGCTAAAAAATCTTACGCGAATGTTGAAGTGCATGTGTGGTAGACCGAATCATAGATATATATCACATTTGGAAATAGCACTTCAGAAACGAAAGAATTACACAAGTGAAAGAGAAACAATGTTAAATGATACGTTGAGGTATTGCAATAACAATTTTGTGCAAATTATTGAAAGAATTAAAGGAAGTAGTAAATTTATAATTGAGTTTGGTGAATCGAAGGACATTACAAATACAGTTCAACCGTTGTAATATATTCGTATAAAAACAGCCTGCTGTGGATCATAATATGAACGTCAGCAGGTGAAGTTGTCCCTGAAAATGGATTATTTTATTGAATGAAGTATGCTATGAATGGAATAGCTGCATTGAGGAATGTACAATGACACTGTAGTAATTCGAGGAAGGCGTTGTATTTCAAACTAAAGATATGCATGCTTGCATTTCACCTACAACATTCCCTCATTGCATGATCTGGCGGAAGGAATTGGAAGTTAATAACAAAAATTTAATCAGAGCTAAATCTAGATGCACAGGATGTTCAAAGTGTCAACAATACCAAGTGTCATTAAAAGTGTCATTCATTATTTTGCCGAGATTGTATAGGTCACAGGATGTGTTCATGTCAATCAATAAACAGACTTTATTGCTTTTGTATTTCCCAACAATATCTGGTTTATTTGCCTTGATGGTCCGGTATGTACATACTGGGAAGTCTCAAAGATTAGTTACATTTTCTCCCTCCGTTACAGCCTCAGGGTGGTGCTTGTACCATTTGTCAGCAGTTTTGATTTTATAGTGCCGATACATATAGATATTGACCAACTCTGTTATGTCTTGATTTGTACTCTACAGGCGCTAAAACCTTACATCTAGAGATTAGGTGGTTGACTATTTTTTCTCATCGTTGCAGTATCGACACATTGGTTTTACGCCATTTTTCATCACATTGGTTTGATAGTTTCGGATCAATAAACTCTGATCTTGGGAACCCAAGATAAAGCCTTCACTCTCTGCCTTTAGCCCTGAGCTCAGTAGCCACATATTTGCCATGCAAAAGTTTTTGTTCCCACCTATTAGCCAATTGTTCAAGCGTATTTTGCTTTGCTATTGGTGTCACCTTCTTTGCAACTACAATTGCTGCATTTCCCTCATGCTTTCCAACCTGGGTATTATGCATAAACTTACATGCGCAAAACTGAGGTAATTGAACGCACGAAAATGTGACGAGAAATCGAAAGAAAAATGAGTGGAAGATGCCGAAGATGTGGGCTTTTACGAGACAATCGAGTCTCAGGTTGCAAAATATATGGTAGTAGTGATAGAAAAAACAAAAGGAGTTGACAGCATACATATGTATCAAATGCTGAAGAGTACCCGTAAGTGATTAAATACTAATTAATCGTGTGGCAATTCTCTGGATGAGTTTCGGTATGCCCGTGTGCATAGTATGAGCATTGTCCTAGATGTGATATTATTTTATTGCGGGCCGCATTTGGGCCTTGTAAAGTGTTCGCAGCTGTTTCAACGCAAATTGTTTCTGGCCCTGAAGAGAGGGATCAGTCTTAGAGATAGAGTTCTAGTTGTGTTATAGATCTGCTTTTGACAGGGGTCAGGAAGTCGTATTAAACTGGGTAGCGTTATGCGCCGATCATTTTCTCAAAATGTAAATATTTTATGCCCAGAAAAAAGAGGGCTTCATTAAAATAAGCGATCAGCAATCAGAAATTAAGGAGAGAAAAATTTGTGACACGTAGTAGTTGTAGAAGTAGCACCAGTTATGGGAGCAACAGCAGCAATTGTAGTAGTAGTAGCTGCAGAATAAGTATCGATAATTTATGTTAATAAGAGTGTAAGTGTATATTTATGTATTTTTATGTGTGTGTTTATATACATACATATAAACACACACATAGACACACACATGTCTATTCGTATAAGATGTTTGTGTGTGTGTGTGTGTGTGTGTGTGTGTATGTATATATAATACATATACATACATACATACATGCATATATATATATATATATATATATCCTAAAATTATAATTTAGGGTATCTAAGAGATACCACCACGCTGGAAATAGCAGCCAAAATTTGACTCTAAAACTACATTAATTGTTCATACAGCACCAGGAGAGAAGACAAAGAGACAAAATAAACGAGCAAAAAGATTACTGGATAATTCCAGATCCCGGATTTCTGGCTCTACATAAGAAATGCGCAGGCTTCACCGGTGGAATATACTCAGATAGCACATAAATACAACTATATATATATATATATATATTATATATATATATATATATACAACATGCCATATACTTACATATACGAACGTATATGTAAGTATATGGTCTTGTGCATACATGCATATATATGTATGTATGTATGTATGTAAGTATGTATGTATGTATGTATGTATGTATGTATGTTTGTATATATTTATATATATATATATATATATATATATATATATATATATATTTGTATTCATATACAGTTGAAATATATGGGAAGTTGTATCGCTCCTAATAATATGCCTTGTTTTCACTTTGTAGAACATTTCCTTTAGGCTGTCAGGACCAGGTCCCTGCTAGCAATTTGCGTTTTCCTATTGAGATTTTACTCTTCATTAAATAAATTCATTGTTCCAGTATTCCGTAATACCATCATTCTCTAATTCCGTTATGTGATTACGGTGATTTTCAGAAAACTTGTTAAGCTTAAACTTAATATGTTTCTAACAAAGGCAACGCATAAAGAATTTTCTCTTTGAAAATAAAATCGAAATGTCCTTGAAAAGCAATGTGAAATAAACTAATGGAAACATGCACCACAACATGCAGCACAACATCATGAATTTGAAATGTTTTCAAGCACTGCTGATTTTGTTTCAGGAAATAATTCGACTTAAATTCTTTTAAGATAATCATAACAGAGCATTTGATATATCAGGAACGAAACTGACTCTACAAAATATTATCTGCCAAGCCAAAATTGTAGAAACATAGTTTATAGATCTGTCATGAAATTCAAATACCAAATAGAAATTATCAGAAACAAATTTGAGAGTCTTTCGCTGAATTTCGATTATAACTTGAGTAACCCATAACAGCTCTTCTAGCATTACGTTTCATTCATTTCTATAAAAGTATATATTTACAGCTTTAGTGTAAATAGTACTTTCTCTCTCTCTCTCTCTCTCTCTCTCTCTCTCTCTCTCTCTCTCTCTCTCTCTGTATATATATATATATATATATATATATACATATATGTATATATATATATATATATGTGTGTGTGTGTATATATATATATATATGTATGCATGCATCCGTACGCACATACATACGTACGTACGCACATGCACACATACGTACATAATACATACGTTCATACACACACACACATACACACACACAAACACACACATACACACACACACACATATATATATATATATATATACATATACAGAAATAATTTTTAATTCTCAAACGCATGATAATGCTAATAAAATAGCGTGAACAGGATAAATTATCCATACATTGCAGAAAAATACGTTACCAACCAGCCATGAGACTCGAACTCACATCCCTGTGATTACGCATCATGACCAAAGAGTGTCGTTTATATATATGTATATATATATAACGACACTCTTCGGTCATGAATGACTATGGGATTGCACCTAGAAAGTTACCCTCCGAGGCACAAGTCTGGGTATGGTTGTCTATGGAAGACCAGCAGTCACCCATGCATACCAGCCTCCCCTCTCCACGCAAAGGCCGATACAGCTTGGCGCCGGTGAAGTCGCAACTCATTTCTATAGCTGAGTGCATTGGATCAACGTGACATAATGTGTCTTGCTCAAGAACACAACACGCAGCCCGGTCTGGGAATCGAGCTCACAACCTTACGATATATATCATGCTTAAAATAAGTGCTGGGTCGATTTGCTTGACTAAATCCTTCGGGATGATGCGTATACACACACGTACGCACGCACGCACGTACGCATGCACGCACGTACGCACTCACGCACGCACTCACGCACGCACACATGCACACACGCACATACACGCACGCATACATTCTGTTATTCTTTTCTTGCGTCAGTCAGTTGACTGCGGCCATGCTGGAGCACGGCCTTAAATGGATTTTTAGTCGAAGAGATTGATTCCAGGACTTATTCTTTGTAAGCCTAGTACTTATTCTATAGTCTTATTAGCCGAACCGCTAAGTCACGGGGACGTAAACACACCAGCATCGGTTGTCAAGCGATAGTGGGTGGGGGACAAACATAGGCACAAAAACACACATAAATATGCACGCACACACACACACACACACACACACACACACACATATATATATTTATATATATAAATAATAATAAATATTAGGGAATAAATCCAAATTTACAGGGAAAATCAGATTTAGGATTGAATCCAATTTTATAGTAAAATAATATGTAATATTAATTAGAGACAAAACCACTATTTTGCAAATCAAACAAAGAAAGACTTAATCCAATACATAAAAAAATTTTAATATAAATTAAATAAAATTATATTTATTATATTCGCCACAATATATAATTTTATTTAATTTATATTAAATTTTTTTTATGAATTGGATTAAGTCTTTCTTTGTTTGATTTGCAAAATAGTGGTTTTGTCTCTAATTAATATTATATATATATATATATATATATATACGTCAAGCTTCTTTCAGTTTCCGCCTACCAAATCCACTAACAAGCCTTTGGTCGGCCCTAAGGTATAGTAAAAGACACTTGGTCAAGATGCTACGCAGTAGGACTGAACACAGAACCATGTGGTTGGGAAGCAAGCTTCTTACCACACATTTAAAGATGACAGTATGGTGTTTCTTTTAATGTCAAATATTGTGTTGATGTAATCAAGCATACCTGTCTACTGAAGATATTCACACACACACATACACACACACACAAACGCGCACACACATATACACTCATGCATGCGCAGACACATTGCTTTTGCAATCTACATTGTTATACATTTTATTAGCCGTAGTTTGTTAGTAAAGTATTTTCTAACTAAATGATCACTCATGTGTTATATTGTTTTATTAGCTATTGAATTTTACAATTTTGAATAGGCGTCGCGAGAAATTTCATCTTGTAAAAAGTGACCATGAGAAAAGAAAGTTTAAAAATATCTAAATAGCACGATACACGAATTACGATGCCCACAGTGGTGAAGAAGCTGGCCACAGTATCTCTAATGCTAGGTGAAAGCTACAACAGTCAAACTTTCGTACAGTCAACAGTAATAACTCTGAAGTTCAAACAACTGCTGAAGGAAGAAATAAAGGCATATCTCTTTAACATATACGAGGGACGTTCAATAAGTAATGCCCCTGACCCACTTGCAGTTGTTTGATCTAGCTGAAATTTTGCATGTGCAATTATTTATATCTCTATAGAGTAAGTAGCAAATTACAGCTCTGCACTAATTGTGGTTTCTGATTTACAGGCGTTTGAACTGAGTCAAGTGTGAAATGGAGCCTTTTGAGTGTCGAGCAGTGATCCGGTTTTTGTATTTGAAAGGACGCACACCACGGGAGTCTTTTGATGAAATGAAAGTAACTTATGGTGATGATGCCCCTTCATATGACCTTGTAAAACGCTGGCATCGTGAATTCAAACATGGTCGGAACTCTGTGGAAACAGCTCCCAGATCTGGACGTCCCTCTTCTGCCATTGATGAGGCATCTGTCCGTCAAGTTGAGGCTGCCATTTTGGAAGATCGACGCATAACTATTCGCCAAATAGCCCATGAGGTCAAGATTAGTACCGGGTCTGTGGAAACTATCATTCATGACCATTTGCATATGCAAAAGGTGTCTGCCAGATGGATTCCCAGATTGCTCACACCTTTCCAGAAGCAAGAAGGCGTCGAGTGCTCGAGGATGAATTTGAAGATGTGCCAAGAAGATGAGTCAAAGTTTTTCAAAAGACTGATTACACAGGATGAAACCTGGGTCCATCACTATGATCCAGAGACCAAAGCCCAGTCAATGCAGTGGAAGCACCGTGACTCACCTCTTCTAAAGAAGGCAAGGGTGCAGCCCTCCGCTGGCAAGGTCATGCTCACAGTCTTCTGAGACCAGGACGGAGTAGTGATGACAGATTTCCTGGCAAAGGGTACCACAGTTACAGGAGCCTATTATGTTTCACCTCTGAGGAAATTAAGAGAAGCTATCAAAATCAAGAGGCGGGGCAAGATCAACAAAGGCGTCCTCCTCCTGCAGGACAACGCTTCGGTCCGCAACTCGCGTGTCGCCAGATCAGAAGCACAGGCGTGCGGCTATGAACTCCTCCCCATCCCCCTACTCTCTTGACCTGCACCCTCTGATGTTCACCTCTTTTCAGCCATGATGTTGTTTTTGAAAGGAAAGCGTTTCCCAGATGATACAGCCTTGATTTCTGGGGTCTTCTACAAAAATGGTCTCCAGAGCTGCATCAAACGATGAGAGAAATGCGTAACTCTGGGTGGTTCCTATGTAGAAAAAGACAAATAACTGTGCCAAGTTTCGTTGCTCTACTGCTATGGGAAGTGGGTCAGGGGCATTACTTATTGAACGCCCCTCGTATATATATATATATATATATATATATATATATATGCCTGCAATCATATTACTAAATTATCATCAGAAATTGAGCAGCATAAGCAGGATATAAGTTAATAGCTAGTTTCGCAACCCGAGAAACGAACCATTATTAACATTAAGACATATAAATTATAGAAGCTGTAAAATATAACACTACTAATGCGTTAAGAAAATATCAAATATCAGAAACAAATAAAATAACTATCAGAAAGCACCTTGCATTATCGAGATGGAAATCTTAATTCAGAGACTACCACAGCTGAAAAAAGATGAAAGACTAATACATATATCAACACAGTTTAAAAACCAAATGTGATTAAACTAACTGTTTGTGAAAGATTCCAAAATCAATCTATCGAATCTATAACATAAGCAGCACTATCAGTGTATGGGGAGAGAGCTGAGAGTCAGTATGGGTAAGAAATGGTACATTATAACAAGCAAACGGAAAGGAGTGAAGAAGTATATCAAATGTACGGAAAAAGAGAATTTTCCCTCAGTGCTGTTTATCCCCCCCCCCCTCAAAAACAAAACAAAAAACAACCTGTCAAATACAAAAACTGCAAAACTGAAATCATACAATAAGGTATTGAAATAAGGATCTGTTAGGTCAGAACAGGGTTTTGATCATACCACATAAAAAAGTATAGAAAACAGTTTAGAATTTTTCTAACTGCTATAACTCTTATATATATAACTCTAAATGTTAGCTAAACTCTCCAGACTATGCAACGACCTACCAGAACACAAACACACACACACACACACACACACACACTTCTATATTGTATTTCTCCATCTTTTCTTATAAGATTCCTATTCTTCAAACAATACTATAACGTCCGATCAAACTGCGGGAAGAATCAAGAATAGAACTATGAAAAATAACTACTTATTAAGAGAATGTGTAAAGTACTGCTTGAACCTTCTTCTGTGACTAAACAATCATAATTCTTTGATAGAATACCACATGAGTGAGTTATCAAAGCTTTACAATTAATCAACTGCACTAACAAACGAAATCATAGAATGTCAGCTTATATTTGAAAGTGAGCGCAAACTAATCAAGTTTAACACCATGTATGATAAAAATTGTATGCAAGAGAGTGATAGCATATGAATATCGATATTTTCCTCTCTAATCTATTACTGTAGTTGATTACAAAGCAAGAAATTATTAATTGATTTCTTCGTCATACCTATAAACGAATATGATCTTCGAATGAAAACTAGGGAGGCGAAAATGTCACTGACAAAGCGAAAAAACCCAGGACCCCTAAAGAGAAAATCCATGAATTTATTTTTTGCTACTATATTCATAAACTCAGTTAATTTACATGTACTGGCTGAGACAGTATTCCATTGCATAATGTGGTTGAGAAAAGAGAAACGCTTTAGGTACACTTCATTAGGGGCTTTGGTACAATATTCCTGCATCAGTCTACCTTAGCTGTGTCAAATTCAATTGTGAATGTGCAATGATGTAGTTTTAATAGCGTTAGCAGAGAAAGGTAGAGAGAGCCTATGATTGTTTCCGCGATTTTGGAGGCACAGCGGGGGAAGGTTAAAGTTGTCCACTGACTGGAAAATGGATGACTTTAATGCTAAAAATTGGCTAGACACCGCTAAAGGCAGCCATGAACCGAAGACAGTGTTTAAACTTGCAGCAGATTAAGCCTAGAGATCTGGGCCACCTGATACTCTTCATACAGCTGTTGTCAATCAGTTTTTTCTCAAAAGGTTTTGGGCGGAACGAGACTTTTGCAGAGAAACTCCAAGAGGTGAAACATAATAGGAACGAACCAGAAAGCACATGGTTGAGAAGCAAATATTTTAACCACGCAGCTACGCCTGAACCTAAACTTCAATATGCTACACAAGGATGGAAGCGTTGGCACTGTATCAAAAGTAAATGGATGAGCCTTTTAGTATCCTCCTCATGCCACTACTCAGGATAAGCATAAATATAAGATGATGTGATAAAACAAAAGCCCATTATTCTAGAGAAACATTGTCTCCCAGTATGGAAATGATTTTGATCCATTGTAATCTTAAATGGAGCGACTATGGACATAGAATAGATATGCACTGCCTACCATGCTAATTGTTCTTCTCTCAGCCCTGTTTTCAAACGACACTGGTGGGCCTTTGCTGTCAGTAGATGAAAAAGAAAAACAAACAAAATACTATCTAATACAAGCATCAAATCCTGATCATGATCAACATTTGGAACATCCGTGAATGAACATGATCGTTCGCTTGTATCCTGATGTTATATCATGAAAAATTACCTCCCACAAAAGTTATAGCAGCCGACTTACGTAGCAGTATTCAAACTACTACTACTACTACTCCTGACACATGAAGTATCCCTCACGTGTTCACTCCTTCAAATAATACTAATGTTTATAACGATATGGATAATGTCGCCCTGAATAAATTGTATTTGAAACAAAGACACAAGGTCAGAACACTTTTGATATATACATCCACAAATATACGTGCTTAAATATGCAGAGGACAATGTACGTGTGTGTGTGTGTGTGTGTGTGTGTGTGTATGTTTAGGTATGCTTATATGGATATATATATTATATATGTCTGTGTATATATGTATGTGTATTCGTTTCACTCATTGGGAAATTCTTGAAGCGTTTAGTCGATCAAATCCACCGCTAATATTTTTTTTCACGTCTGGACCTATTCTAATGGTTTCCTTTGTAAACTGCAAGTTTGTTTACTTTTTTGTAAACTTCAAGTTGCGGGAATGTAAACAAACCAATCCCAACTTTTAAGTAATAAAGGACAAACATGGATATATGCACATACACGTACACACATTATATACGTACATATATACATACTCACACAACGGGCTTCTACAGATTTCCCGTCTACCAAATTTATATTTAATCCGAAAGTACATGTCAGCCCGGAGCTACAGAAAATACAATTTCCCAAAGTTCCGCTCATTTGGCTGAATTGAACCTGAAAGCACGTTGTCGTTTAGAGAACTTCTTAATCACACAGCCATTCATACTCCTGTAATATATATCGTTTCACTATTTATATAACCTCTGTTTTCACCCTATTGTTTGATCTGACTCCAACACACAGTTCATCTAATAAATATTATATTATTTCCCTCTAACTTTGCCACATCATCCTGTGAACTATTTTTTTTTTACAAGAAATAATGATTTCCAGCATTGGCACAAGACCAGAGCACACATTTCGAGAGAGTGGTGTAGTCTTATAAATTGACTCTAGTACTTGACTTGTAGTAATTGTATAGACACCTATGAGACAAAGTTGAATGTCTGTCATCGAAGGTGTGAACCTGGCAATCAATGGTTAAATGAAAGTGTAGAGATATTGATTTAGTGGCGGATTCGGCAACAATGCGCTGTTTGATGAATTCCAGGCTGAATAGCAGCAGTCAGTGCATAATAGTTTAGATGTGGATGGGAAGTAACTGACAATCATAGACTGCTGCAGCAGTCTATAACTTTAGGATATATATCAGGCTAGTTGGGTCGGCAAAGTGGGAGACATGTATGTTGATATTTCCCAACTCGTGGCTTACCACATTGTAGATCTTGAAAACACCTTGCAACAACCTGGAAGGTGGATAGATGAATTGATTTCTTTTGGCAAACGTCGTACAACAATGTAGTGTTGATCGAACTCCACATTTTGGGTATAAAGTTGACTGAAGTGTAACTAAATGTAAGTTAAAGATGTACGTGGTTGCCATAAACACATGCTTACTGAATCAGCCACAACTGTAAGAAAGAAATAGGTTTGAATCTGGATTGCAATTGTCAATGTCAAATGCTATAAATAACGTGAGATAACTGACCACGATCGACCGTCTGTCTTAATGACATTGCGCTGTGGCGGAGAATAACAAACGAGTTGAATTATACAATAGTCAAGAAATTGCTCTAATTGTGAAAAAAATTCATTCAAGAAATAGATTGTCTGATGACAGTGAAATACATTTTTGAGCTGAAGTGAATTAAATAAACTACATAATATCTGAAGCATATTTTAGCTATTCCAGTGTTTTTTATTGCCTACGGAGAGACAGAGATACAGTGATAAAAATCACTGAGTCATCGAGTAGTTAGAAGACAGATTGTAGAGGGTGTTGGAAGAGATGGTGCTCTGGAAAGTCTTGCTTGACTAAGTAGAGGTAGCATATTGCAACAATAAAGAATTGATGGAGAAATTCCTCCCATCTATCAAATTTCGAGTGAAGAATCTAGGTGTAGTCGGGTAGGGTGGGGCCGTGTTATAATAGGAGTTTTATTCTTATTAAAAATAAGAAATTCTGAGAGAAATTTGGATGTCAGTTTGTGTGCACTAAAATTTGGAAATGAATGCTGATGTGTTGAAGATATTGCTCCGAGTGGATCGTAGAAGGTTCTGAAGACATAACTTCTACGATCCACTCGGAGCAATATCTTCAACACATCAGCATTCATTTCCAAATTTTAGTGCACACAAACTGACATCCAAATTTCTCTCAGAATTTCTTATTTTTAATAAGAATAAAACTCCTATTATAACACGGCCCCACCCTACCCGATTACACCTAGATTCTTCACTCGAAATTTGATAGATGGAAGGAATTTCTCCATCAATTCTTTATTGTTGCAATATGCTACCTCTACTTAGTCAAGCAAGACTTTCCAGAGCACCATCTCTTCCAACACCCTCTACAATCTGTCTTCTAACAACTCGATGACTCAGTGATTTTTATCACTGTATCTCTGTCTCTCAGTAGGCAATAAAAAACACTGGAATAGCTAAAATATGCTTCAGATATTATGTAGTTTATTTAATTCACTTCAGCTCAAAAATGTATTTCACTGTCATCAGACAATCTATTTCTTGAATGAATTTTTTTCACAATTAGAGCAATTTCTTGACTATTGTATAATTCAACTCGTTTGATGTAAGATGAGGAAGTACAGGTACCCAGAAATTGGTACCTGAAAATGATGAGTTGTAGCTAGAAAAGTAGTGTCCGCCGGTATGATACTTCAATCATCCTGTACTCGATGAGTTCTTGTGAGCTGGAATATCATCGCCCTATAGTTTTGTTGTTCATGAACATGTGAAAATAGTTTTAGGATTTTCAATTGGCTCAATGAAAATGAATTCTTCCATCATTACAAGAAAATTGCTTCTCACTCGAAAATTATCGAAAATGAACTAGTAAGGAATATTAAAATAAAAAGTTTATATCAAGCATAGCGGACAGTAATCTGTATATTTATAATACTCACACACAGATTATTAATAAGCCTGTTACAGATTTACATTTTATTTGTGGAAGGTTAACCTTATAGTCTTCGGTTTTAAAATAATTGTTTCGATCATCTAATCAATATCTGTGAAAGGATAAATATATTGGTTTTTATCATTCTTGTTTCCAGATTTGAATAAAAATCCGGTGATATTTTAAATGTATTAACGTAACGTTTATAGCTGCAGAAGTAATGTGTGCTTGTAAGAAGTATGGACTTCATTAGATTCCTTTGGCTTAAGCGTTATAACACGTTTGATTAGACATTTTAACGAAACGAAAAAACTTCATAAAAGCTACTCAGCTGGTCAACATTAACTTGAAGATGCTAGAATTTCTGTTACCGAAGTATTATTAGAAAGGCTAGAGGGTGTAAATTTCGTTTCGTCACATACAGGGAATCAATAATAGTGTATTGCCAAACAACTGTATTGTGTTTCTCACATAAAATTTGTGCAGCATAAACCATCCACCGCCACTTTCTAAATAGGAAACGTAATTAATTTCGACTTGTCACTACATTCCAATCTCCTTCTGAAGGATGTTGGGAAGGTCTTACCTAGTCATGCAATATGATGTATGGTACTTGATATTATTAAGCATGCAGCAGGTTTCTTTGCGGTTATAAATCACAAACAAACACAATACCCAGTTAAGTATAGGTCTGAAAACCCAGTTTCCATATATACATTAGAATATCGAATATGAACATGACTTATGGACTTGCTTTGTACAACTATGTACATAAGTGCAATACGTGTATGCTCACACACACATATGCATACATATATACGCACACATATACATAAGTATATTACATAATATCGAGGTCTCTTTCATTCTTTTGTTGTCTTACCATTACTATTATATATATATATATTATATATATATATATATATTGTCGTGATAAATAATAAATTCTTGTATATTTCATCTTCCGTCATTCATTTACCATACACAGGTATATATATATATATATATATATATATATATATATATATATATATATATATACATATATATATATATATATATATATATATATATATATATATATATATATAATATATATATATACATAGATATATATACATATATACATATATATATATATACATATACATATATATATATATATATATTATATATATATATATATATATATATAAATATATATATATACATAGATATATATACATATATATATATATAATATATATATATACATATATATATATAAATGTATATATATATATATATATATATATACATATATATATATATATAAATATATATATATATATATATATATGTATCTAACTACGAGGTCTGATCAATAATTATCAGGGCTGTTGCCATAGTAACGAAGTTCAAGCACGTAGACTGAATCCGCTTGGCAAATATTGACATTCACTTCTGCTGTGCATGTGTACTGAGTTTTAACGTTGTAGTTAACTTCTGCTGTTTACACTAGTACTTGCAATGAAGGTGTGTAGCGTACCATCGTTGCATTGACCGTGAGAGAGAAAGTTGTCAAGACGATACCTACTCAGAGTCCTACGCAAAGCTGCAGAACGAGTATGGTGACGATTGTATGAGCTGCACACAAATGTACAAGTGCTTCAGACGTTTCCAAGGTGGAAGTTCTGAGACGGACGTTCTGAGAGACCCGCAACCTGCAGAACTGAGAAAAACATCGCACATGTGCCTGCAGCTGTGAGCGG
Organism: Octopus sinensis; assembly: GCF_006345805.1. NCBI lineage: Eukaryota > Metazoa > Mollusca > Cephalopoda > Octopoda > Octopodidae > Octopus > Octopus sinensis. Next base: position 119,775,217 of record NC_042999.1, read on the forward strand.
GAATCGTCGAATCAGAGGATGTGCAGATTAGTTACGGTTCAGTTCAGTCCATTATCACTGAAGATTTGGGTATGAGACGCGTGTTTGCCAAGTTTATGCCCAAACTGCTTTCAGCTGAGCAAAAGGACACTCGGTTCTTAGTTGCACAAGATATTGATTGTATCAAGAACGATGAAGTATTTTTGAAAACTTTGTGTAGGCCCCAGAGCAGGTATCGCCAATCTTTTGGCAAAATTTAATGCAGATTCTCTGCTCGTCATCCTCTGTCATGGTCAATGCAAAGATCACACGCTACACGTTTTCTTTCCAAGCACTGCTGTAAACAGCAGAAGTGAGCTAGAACGTTAAAACTTACTGCACATGTACAACAGAGTTCATGATCAATTTGTGCCAAGTAACTTCACCCTGGGTGTTTTAGCTTTGTTACTAAGGCAACATTCCGGATACTTATTGATCAAACCAAGTATCTATCTATATCTATATCTACACACATACAACACACACTTATATATATATATACACACACACACATATTACTTAGTTCATTTGACCCACATTATTAAGCCTATTTCCAAGACGACTTTCCCAGCCACACAGATATTTTCACACAGAACCATTCACTTAACAAATTAAAGATACAGAATGCTTTGGTAGAAACGTCCAAAAAATACTTCCATGTGTATTACAAATTAATTTTTCCCGCACTTGAATGCACAAACACATATCACACATAGATGAATTACATATACCTTTATACCAGCATACCTTACACATATATCCACATGTATATACATCTGATTACCTACATTAGATTATAACGGAGACTTATCTGATTGTATTCACTAGAACAGCTTCTACTCTCAGGCAAAAACCATCCAAGGAAGCACTACTAAAGAAGATTGTTACGTGAGATATATATATATATATATATATATATATATATATATATATATAAATGTACATACATACATAGATACATACATGTATATATGCATATATATATGAGTGTGTATATATATATACATCTATATATATAAACATATATAAATATACACACATACATACACACACACACATAAATATATATATATATTACATATTTGTGAACGCGTGCGCGAGTGTATATGTAGTGTGTGAGTGTGTTTGCAAGTGTGTATGTATGTACGGGCTTGCGTGTTTATATGGGTGCTTGTGTATGTGTGTATTTATTTGTGAATAGATAGATATGTGGCCGTAAATTTTTTATATTTGAAGATAGGTGCAAATGCAGTTTGGGAAAATTACGTGTGTGGGTGGGGTGAATATTTATTTTTGATCATATGATTGATGCAAAATTAACGTAGAATCTATCTATCTATCTATCTATCTATCTATCTATCTATCTATCTATCTATCTATCTATCTATCTATCTATCTATCTATCTATCTATCTATTACTATGTATGATTTTTCTTTCAGTTTTATTTAACTTCTTCTTAATAGAATTTAAGTCAGTCGCTAATAAAGCGTCAAGACTTTTTGAGTTAAGAGAGTTCCCGGTGTTTGAAAATATGTAGTTGAGTTGGTGCATACTGTTGGCGAACTGTTGATGCATACACCCAAGTGTGTGTATCTATTCACATGAGAATATCAGATGGAAACATTTTGGAATGTCATGTCCGTATGTCTGTATGTATGTATGTATGTCCGGATGTACGTATGTATGTATGTATGTATGTATGTATGTATGTATGTATGTATGTATGTATGTGTATGTATGTATGTATGTATGTATGCATGCATGTCATTATTTAGTTTATTTCAAGATATCTTGCCAATAAATCCAAGGCTCCCGCATTGGAATTTCAACATCAACAACAGGGCATTTTTGAATGTATGTATGTATGTATACATGTATGTATGTATGTATGTATGTATGTGTGTGTGTGTGTGTGTGGTGTGTGTGTGTGTATGTGCCGATTTGTATGTTTTATGTATGTATTCTTATGTATATAGTTACATATGCAGACATGCTCATATATATTTAAATGATAAACTTGTGGGAAGTTTTACAGATTTTTACAGTGATTATTGGATCTGTATTTATGTATGTATCAATCTTTTTTATCTATCTATCTATCTATCTATCTATCTATCTATCTATCTATCTATCTATCTATCCTCCTGTTTTTCTATCGGCCGGTTTGCTTGTCTATCTGTTTGACTATCAGTTTGCATGTCCATCTATCTATGTATCGATCTGTCTGTCTGTTTGTTTATCTATCTATCTCTTTATCTATCTTTCTATCTGTCAATATCCGTGCTTACCTTTCTACTCATCAGACTACCTATCTCTATATTGATTTATCTGTCCTTATATCTGCATTTCCCTCATTGTCTTCCCGTGTCACTGTATCTCTGATTCAGTCACTTTCGTTCTCATTACCTCTCTAGAATTCTCTTCTTTTTATTTCCTTTCTCCGTATGTGAATGTCCATGCACAAAATATTTGTTACAGAAAAGATTTAAAGCTACAGATTGCTTGTAGCGTGGATTTGTAACTCATCACTGTGCCACACTGAGTTCATGCTTTGCTATTGTGTCTAAGAATATTTCAACACTGTTAGACTTAATCTTTAAGGATAGTGGGAATGTGAATCGGGTAAACATTTCCCAATTACACACCTTTACAGAAAACTATTTCACAGAAATATTCTAAAACTGAGTCAGAGTAGCCCGCTCAACATGAAATATCTTAGAACACATAAACGAACAAAATATATGAAGATATACAGATGGAAAACTAAATGCATGCTGCCATTTCAAACATGACTGTTCCATAAGAACCAACGTTACTGCCACTTTTAACCCTGAGAGGACTCCACCTGTGGCTAGGTATCGATGCAATCTGCACCCGACATATATTGCAAGCAGGGGAGCGAAATGTTTAAATGTATGCTCTCTTAATTTATCTTGCGATATTTAAGTGATAATACATGTCACAGAACCAAACTTAAATATATTGAGCTCTATATAAGTATGGTGGAAGGCAAAGTTTAAAGAAAGATACATTGTTTTTAATTCTTCCGCTAAAATTACAAAAGAGTAGATAACCATGTTATCAGTTTCACGTTGAATTTGGAAGATTATGATGTTGATTTTGATATCTGCAGCGACTAATATGATTGGTTTATAATGAAAAAGAATCATTAAAAAATAATAACATTCTGCATTATATCTAAGTACAAAAATAGTGGTTTTGCCAAGTACTAACACTGAGATAAGTATCTTCTAAAATACTGAAAGCTCCCCTTTCCATCAGATTAAATGGACCAACGCTGTATTATCAGACACTGTTCTTATTTAACAATCTTACATCCTGTATTTTCTTTATAAAAACTGTTTGATAATTACCTGATTAACTGGTTTTCCAGAAATCAATATAACTTTATAACACTCTGAATTTCCTTACATATTCCCATAGTTGATGTTTTGTATTTTCTCTGTTTTACTGTATTTTTAATTATCATTTCAATATTAAATGTTTGCTCACACATATTTTCATTTTGTTACATCCATTTTTAGCTATCCAAAGGATATACCATTCCTGCATGTGCTTCAATGCCAAAATTGTGTCAGTTACAGTATGTTTGGTTTAGAAAAGAATAACTGGATATCACTTAATATGTGCCCGAGTTCTCTTTAAAAATAACGGCTATTTATAATGATACAACACTTTTTAATTAATTTTAACTCAATATGAAACTTGCATAGCGAGATTTTTATGTAATGGACTTAATAATTTAATAGTCTCACACAGAAACACAAACATACACAATATACATTATGCAAATATATATTAGAAAATTAATCATGTCTTTTAGGTAATATGAACGTGACTGATCGACTCTTCGATAGCTATTATTTCAGAAATGTATTACACTGAATTTCATCCAACAGAGATTTGAATAGAATTTTAAATTTGAATTACCTTCTCAATATTCAGCATCATCGACAGTGGACTGTGGATTAGCAAAATCATTAGAATATGAAACAAAATGCCTTATTGTATTTAGTTACAGCCCTTCTTGGTCTGAGTTCAAATTCCGCTACGGTGAAGTTTGCCTTTTAGGAGTCGATAAAATAAAGGATCAATCAAATACTAGATTAGATTTCCTCGACTACACTGTCCTTGTGGAAGAATGCTCTGCTACAATATCAGCATAACGCGTAAATAAGAACAGCGGATCGGCAGAATCGCTATAATGTTGCCGTATTCGGTTTCGGTTGTTTACGTTCTCCGTGCATCTTCCATGGAAGTTGATTTTTATTCTTTAAGAGTCAATAAAATATATAGAGTGACAACCAGCTATTGAGATCGATTAAATCGCCTAAGCTCTTCTCTTTAAACTTTCTAGCATTGTGCTAATGTCTTGAATATTATTATCTCACTTTAAAATAATATATAAGGGTATTTCAATACTCTTGTATATTATTAATAAGTATTTTTTGTATACTCAGGTCTATTCCCCATTGTTTTTAGGTGTGAGTAGCCACAACAAGACACACACCAGGCATTTCATTCATTTTCCTGCACAAAGAGGTGACTCTCATCCTATGCTCGGGTCAGGGTATAGAACGCAATCCCCAATATCAGCAGCGGGGTCCTACAGCATATGCTGGTTTACCCCACCCCGTCACAACATATAGGGTATGTTAATCGGTAATAGAAATTTGTGAATTTGAAAATAACATTAGATGCTTAACAAATTTCCAAGAAGAAATTTGAAGAAAAATCTATCTACAAGTTATCTTTGTGAACAATTATATCTAAAATATAAGGGAACATAAAATCAAATTTGAACAAATATTGTTTCACATTTTCTCTAAATCATTAATGTTCATGATTTACATGATTCAATATATGCAAACTTTAGTGTATTACTGATTGAATCATAAGTTATTAGCATTTACCTCCACCTTGAAAGTGAGTAAAATGCAGTGCACTTGAATATAGTTGCATCCTTTGAAATATATTCTAACTAGCATAAACATATTTTCTTCGGTTTGTGTTCAATAATTGTTAGCGATCAGCACTATTAACAATAAGCTACAATAATAATATCAGTTATTTTCTCTTCCTAACAATTTGCAGCAAAAGAAAATGGCTATAATGCCTCTGTCCGGACTTTAGAAAGTATATTAAGTATATTTACTGAAACGAAGTTGTTTCGGTAATACACTACTCCCTGAAAACGATGTTTTCTTTCGAAGCAAACTCCATTTTTGCTTTCTGCGGAAAAGTCAAATTACTATAGTTAGAAAACAAATCTGGTTTCTGATTAGCAGTAAAAAAATAAAGGATAAAACAGCACCAAGAGCACTTATTTCTAGAATCAGCTAGCTCAAACTCAGATACCCAGTTGAAGTCCTAATTTAGGTGAAGATTGATACTGGAACCTATGAATAAGTGTGGTTCCACTTATTCATAGCTTTCTCTAGGGTAAAGAGTGGAATATCTCTCCTTGTATTCTATAGACCGGTGTTCTTAAATTAGGTTTACAAAGAAAGCAATAAATGTAGACAGCCAAATGAGTCATTACTGCGGAAATAAAGAGTGCTTAAACAAAATCATCATTATAGGTTTTAATAAGTAATGATCCAAGGCTATTACACATCAAAAGAAATATTCCTGATAATACAGGACAAAAAATAAAATCAAACTTGTGTATACTTAGATAATTTCCGGCTTTGAATTGGCCATGACTAATTTAATACCACTACCTGTAAGAGATATTTAATGATGTTTTATATTACTGTCATTGTTTAGGCACCATAGCCCATTCGTGTAAAAAGTTATCGTTTGGAGAGATATATCCCAGTGTTGGCAGTTTATCTGGAATTTGTTGGAGATATGCATACATGAACTGTTCAAACGTTATATCTTTTTCTCCGCTTATGTGTCTTGGCATGATGTGAAAAAGAGCAGTGCAAATTGAGGTGAAATAGATCGGTCTTGCGATGTGACGTGAGAATGATTTTTGTTGGGGATGGAGGGTACAATAGCCAATACTTGGGTGAATTTTTAAATTGATGCCGTCATCATTTGGGAAATGCTGTTGGAATAATAAATGAAATAACGCTCACAACGGCGCTGGAAGGAATAAAGTTTGAGCTTCGTGAACTGATCCCAATAATCACGATCAGTCAAGTCGTTTACTTTTATTTATTTTGTTTTTTGTGATTGATATCTGGAGTGCTTCAGTTTTTATATTTTCTTTCGACGCGGGAAGCCATAGCAAACAACACTATTCGAGGCGAGGACGGGCAAAGATGGAGAAGAAAAGGAAAATCGCTTGAGCGGAAAGGCCGAAAGATTCAGAAACATGTCCTGTGGTCTATGTCAAATTTGATGCTTATATGGGAGCTCCGACAATTACTCGGTGATCCCTATCGGTGTTTGATACTGTATGGAGTGCACCTTTGAGGGAAGAGTGCATGCCAGCCTACATGCAGCCTCTTTACTGAAGAGGATTAATTAATATTTACTCTCATTCAGCTGTGTGTTATGTCCCCCCCCCACCATTGGATAAAAGCGAGCAGGTCCGATCGGAAATTTGTCCGGTCTCCTACCCTGTCAACGACTTTCAGAAGCTTAAAGTCAGCCGCGAAAATTCTAATACAGCTGTGTTTCATGACGTCAATGATGTCATTGATGAGAATAATGAAAATGAGTGGGACCTATACAATGCCTCGTGAGACACCACGGACGACAGTTGCTAAGCTTGATCGAACACCATCGATTACCACAAGTGGGTTCTGTTCACCAGAAAGCATTCAATCCACTTTGATAATTTCCTCCCCACCAAGTCTCCAATGCTGGATGGTTCCTTTAACAGAATTCGGTGATCAACCTTGCCGAAGACCATGCTGAAGATCAGACAAATGACATCTGCACTGGGATCTTCTCTCAGGGTCTTTAGTCATAGTTTTTGAACGAATAATATACTCTTGGAATGAGAGAAAAACTTACTGTACAATTTTTAGTACTTTTCCAAATTTAAATTTCATTGATAAAAATATATTAGTGTCTTTTAGAATCTATTGCATGATATAGAAAGGTTAATAAATATAGGTATGAATGATTTAGCAATCGGAATAACGATGGCACTGCGAGATGCACTAGACGACCTCAAGGAAGTACCACGCAAAGTTTTCCATTGTAAATTTAGCGTAAGTTTATCTAAAATTTCCCAAACTTTCTAACTTGGCGATTCTACTAGAACAGCGGGGTATGCTTTAGAATCCCAGGCAAGCCAACGATATGTTTTGAGTAAAAGTGGTAAAAATGTGAACCAAAACCAAGAAATGAAGATGATGCAATGAAATAACATACCTCAAATTCGAATTTATAAGTGTATCACAATAGTCCAGTACGGATGTACGTTGGAAGCGGAAACGAATATATTTTCATCCATTTTAAGAGGTTGGCTCAGCTCATGTAAGCTTTTCTTTGAAAAATCACGGAACTTTAAGTATAAGAAGTAGAAAAAAGATATACCAGAAATGTGAATCAAGAAACTTATATTCTATGAATATAGAAGCATAAAATTTGTAAACCTGTTAATATTGTTAATTGTTTCGTGAAAAACCAGTAAGATGGAATATGCAGACCATTTCCTCGAGACTTATCTAGAAAGTGTACAAATAGTATAAAATATACAGCAAGTTACATCAACAATCTTTACATTAAACTAAAATAAAAATCAATTTCCAACAACTGATATAGTATATTGATACAATATAACAAAAATAAACGAACTAAGTGAAGACACTACAGTGACTGGCGTCTTCCCCGAATTTTACTATTCGTGCAAATCTAATTTCAATTTTATCTATAATCACCTGCAAACATGCCATCAGTAGCTGACTTAATTGAATCGTGCAACCCGGGAAATATATCGGCATTAAAAGAGGCCATGACCTGCCTTATATTCAGAGAAAGAAGCATAAACGTAATTACTTGCTCTCGTGTTAATATCAGCACTCGTACTTTTTAGGTGTTGTTTAGTAGAAGCAAAGAGTAAAATTTTTACCTTCCTCTACTCTTTTTATGAATATGAAAAGATTGTGGAAATCAGTGCAAAATCTTTAGTGACAATTCCTTTTTATTTACGTAGAGAAAGGGTGGTAATCAACGTAAACTTTTCTTTAATATAGATATAGGTATAGCTGATGTCCAGACTGAACTTCTGTAGATTTTTTTGAATTGTAAGTTCAAAGGAAACTTCTAGAATAAAAATAAAGAGTTATTTATTTCGTAATGTATAAATTGAGTAAGATATATCCGCGATGGCAATAGGAATAGAAGTAAGTTCGAAGAAAGTTTGATAGTCCAGATGAACAAACTCTATGAGGAAACAAGACAGTGCACATCAGATTGGTGGATAAGAAGTGTAGTTAATATTGGTTTCAAATTTTTGCACAAGGCCAGCAATTCGGGAGAAGAGATAAAACGATTATACCGTCTCTAGTGCTCAACCGATACTTATTTTACCGACTTCTAAAGGTTGAATGGCAATTAACTTTGGCGGCATTTGAACTCAGAACGTAAAGACGGACGAAATGTCGCTAAATGCTTTGATCATCGTGCTAATGATTCTGCCAGCTCATCGCCTTTTAGTGTAGTTAATATTGCCATGACTTTCATTTTCGTCCCCCACTAATGGTATGTATAGTAAATTTTCTGTCACAGACATATGAGTAGAACACTAATAAGACAAAACTTAGCACTTGGTCTTCTATAGAGGTTCGTTCTTTGTGCGTAAAGCGTCGTGCGAAGTATAATCGGTGTTCGTAAGGTAAATAATCGAACATTAAAAATAATAAGAGAACAAGAAGACGTGAACATGGAATGTACTAGTTGGACACGCGGTAAAACGATAGGGTTTCTGATATTTTGAGCATAACTCTTTGTCAGAAATAAAAAATCAGAATAAAAAATCCAGAGAAAGAACATTGAAATGGAAAGAGATAATGAAAGTGGATTTTGGGAATAGGAGAGTGCGAAAATGGCCAGTGTGTATGTGGTAGTATCTGTGTGCGTGTGTGTTTGTGTTTATGTGAATGATGTATGTATAATGGTGTTAATCAACGAGCAGGTTAGTGGCGGGTGTTCAATTCGGCAGGTGGGATCTTTTCCTTTTGAACGGCAGTTTTCAACACAATTTCTAGTTAACTAAACACATTTAAACTTCGTATACTGGTAGAATGTGTCAAAATAAAACATTTTTTCTCTTGGCTTTCTTGAGAAAATTGTAATTTGTAAGTTTAACGTAGTTTAATTTTTCGAATTTTAGCCAATCCTATATAACTCTTTATTTTTATTCTAGAAGTTAGCTAAAATCATTTGCTGCTTCTAAAACTGACAACATCCTGTCACTAACCCTAACCCTCACCCTAACCCTAAATTTTAGCCTTTCGTTTTTTTTCTTAATTGTTAAATTAATTTAAGGATAACAATTAAGAAAAAAATACGAAAGGCTAAAACGAAAGCAATGGGAAATAATTTTAATTTAACAATTAAGAAAAAAAACGAAAGGCTAAACGAAAGCAAAAACTCAAAACAAAAACAAAACGAATAATTTTAGACACACGCGTAACAATTAAATTAATTTAATAATTAAGAAAAAAAAAACGAAAGGCTAAAATTTAGGGTTAGGATTAGGGTTAGGGTTAGTGACGGGATGTTGTCTCAGTTTTAGACGCAGCAAATGATTTTAGCTAAATAGAGGATTGGTTAAAATTCAAAAAATTAAACTACGTTAAACTTACAAATTACAATTTTCTCAAGAAAGCCAAGAGAAAAATGCTTTATTTTGACACATTCTACCAGTATACGAAGTTTAAAAGTGTTTAGTTAACTAGAAATTGTGTTGAAAACTGCCGTTCAAAGGAAAAGATCCGGCAGGTGTTCAATTCGGTGAACTTGGATACATTGTACGGTAAATACAGAACACATAATGTTATCCTTAAACCATCATATACAACCACGGTATTGAAACATCTCATTCACTTTGTAGTAAGAAAATATTTGCTAAAATATAGTGAAAGTTCGACGAAAAATTGGGCAAAATAAACCTTCTTACAATTGATAACAAAACGAAAAAGAAAAAGAAAAGCATCGGTGGTGAAATGCTCAATGCATGAAGATCATATTAATTTCTAGAAGCTGGCATTACCTGTGCAAATGTTTTTTGAATATGTCTAGTTACTTAAATAGAAAATAGTCTCATTTCACAGCAAAGTCTTCGCTATGCAATATCATCCACAAAATTGCTCTAATGCAGATTCTAGCTCTAATATTTCACAATCAATAAAAGTTTCAAGTCTATTTTTGAAAAACACCGAAAATATTTTCATATCATAAACGCTAAACCAGAAGGAAGGGAAGTTACATACTTTAGAAATTTGTCTCCGTACATGAAATAATGATTATACTGTTTATTTTCTACAGATCTCACAATGAAAAATCTCAATATTTTCTTTATGGAGAATTGTAAGAATATTCTATAACCATTTTGCAGTGTATTTACCAACTATAAATATTCTATTCTTGAATGTCTAAAGTTTGCGAGATAATCTAAAGGCGTTAATAGTACGGTAACAACTTATGACTGAATAGTATAACGAAAATACAAAAATGAAAAAAATAAACGCTACAAATCTAAATCACAGTGCTCGTAACACTCGGGCTTTAAAAACCAAAATTGAAATTCACACCTTGGGTGTTACAAGACAAATGTAGACTTCTCTGGCTTATATCAGTTACACATAAATAACGTCTATGATAGAACAACGTTTAATGTTTTCGAAACTAACAGCAGTTCTATGTATCACAAATCATTGACAACTCACTTCCAAAGCGAACAGCATATTCAGGTTACTCCCACAGGAAGCGTATTCTGATCAAACAATATTAAGTGAATGGCTATGATAGTGATTATATAGGTTCTCTGAAATATTATGGCAGAAATAATCTAGGTTCTCAAAATTTTATCAATACCTATAAATATAATTAAAAAAAAGGATCAGTCGTATATAAAATGATGGAGCTTGAAGAAAGACCATAATATATTTCTCCGGTGATTTCTTCTTGATCATAAATCCCCTGAGTGCTCCTACCGAATGCTTAAATATTAACGTTCCGATTTTCAAAGGAAACGCTGCTGTGTTAGGTGATCAAAGAAGATTGATAGTGGATTTACTGAGGTGAGAAGAATAAGGGTAAGCCTCCTCAAAAATAAGTTTGGACGGATGGAGATTGTTTACGAAACAAATTATTTGAATACCGATATGTATGCTTTGCAATGGCTATTGAAACACAGAAAAACCATGTCACGTATAAAAGACAATAGTTGCCAAAATCCTGGGAAGAAATTAACTAGCATATTTCATGAATAGTCAGATTAAAGAAAAAAGAAAAAAGCAATTATCAATATTTTAAACTTGTTTATTTAGAACAAATATTTTCCGTAATTAAAGTCCGTAAAATTTGATTAAATTTAGGATCATACATTCTTGTATCGTTAACAATTCTTAAACGTCTTTACTCCGGTTGCTTTGAAATATGTTGATGATATCTTCATGCATACATCCATTCATACATACACACATGTATATATGCATATATATATATGTATGTATATATGTGTGTGTATATGTGTGTGTATATATCCTTCAAAACTTCCATGCTTCCTGAGATTCGCCAACACTACACCTGATTTTCTCCCTCCATTCACACGCAAGCATGTATCTGACTCATACATTGTTCACTTCCCAGACATTTGTACATTAATGCATATGCTTTATACGCACCTTTGACAATTTGTGGTGCACCTGAGCACTGTATACAATAATTTCATTATTATTATTTATTAATATATCTGCATATATGTGACCTCGTGAGTACCACTGGCGATTTTTTTTCCTCTGTCTTCCCTTCTCGGGATCTTTCCTTCTCCTATGTTTCCGACGAAGAGCTCCGTTCGAAACGTTAAACCCTCCTTCTTCCCTTCTTTCCTGAGCGTCCAATAATACTTTATTTGTTCCACGTCCTTGCGTTGTTGTGTTTTTTTGTTTTCTTGTTTGGATTAACTTTATATATATATATATATATACACAGATACACAGGCACACACAGATACACCATTTTATATATATATGTACATATACATATATATGCATACACACATGCAAATATACATGAACACATATACACAGATATGCATACGCAGTTTGAAGTAACGTCAAAATACTTGAAACACCAAAAGGGAATGGGATGCAGGTAATGTGACAAACACTGCAATGTGACAAACACTGCAGACACAATGGAATGAATACTGAAGATATATAAGAAGCTGCCCGAAAATATCATCACAGAATTGCCTATGGGACATTACGTAACAAAACCCTGGGAAATATAAACATAAAGACATAAACCCAAAGTGTTATAGTGACGTAGAAGGCATTATAATAAATATGAAAGACGAATGTGCCTGTCGAGACTAAAATAAAATGTAGCCATAACAGCCTAGACATAACGATTCTTGACAAGAGAAAACATTATACACAACAGTTGAAATCAGTTGCCCAGGAGATGTTAACATCATGTTCAAGATTAATGAAAAGAGAAAACATTAAAGCCAAACTGGTAAGAAATCTGCAGTTACTCTAATCAAACTAGCTTTTTAACGTCTAATTATAATTACTGGAGTAATTGCTTTGGAAGTTAACGGCCTCCGTATTTAATTTGAGAAGCTGTGTTTCACAAAACTAGGAAGAACATACTCAGTCAAAAGAATACGTGAAAAAAGTGTAGCATAAAAATATGCACGTACATAACATTTATGTCTACACCCGAACGTGTTTTTCCAGATACATATGTATGTGCCTACAGTCTACAAGCATACGATTATGCGTGCCTACATACGTAGATAGATCTATATATATATATATATATATATATATATATATACTTAGAGTAATACATATCTAACGCTTTGGTACAGTCTGAATTACAAATGAAACAGCCTTGTTTCTTGGCTACAAACAGGCTCTTACACCATTGTTGAGAAATTCGAAAGATAAAAGCAGGAAAGCATGCACACACGACGCGCACACACACACACAGACGCGCTCAATTATACAGATGCACGCACACACACACATACAGACGTGCGGAGACACGCATACAGATTTTCACACATATATGTGCTTTCTTGACTGGCCTAAGGGCAACTTAGGAACTCCACAGATCCAGGATTAGCCTGATCACCAGATAAATCTCTTCTCCCAGCTGTCATTCTTCTACCTACGGGCAAATGCAGACAACAGAACCTGTCGCTTGGAAAATGTACTTCACTCTCACGTTTGAACAAGTTTACTGTGACAGTGTCTCTTTCGACTTTTAACTTCTCCAAACGACGCTGTAAAATATGATGAAGACTTCGCTGAATATCTAAAGTGTACGTGAGTAGTCACTTCTGTTTCCCTCCACCGCTAATCTTCCACCATAGACACCAGACCAAAGAACACTTTACCTTTATGGCCAAGGAATGAACTCGGTCAGTAATGATAAAAAATAAGTGCAATCACATCAAAAATATCGACAAAAACAGTAACAACAAATAACAGCTATAACAATTTCTAATTTGGGTACAAAGACAGCAATATGGAGGGAATTGGGTTTATCGAAAACATTGACACAGCACTTCATTGGTATTTATCTTATTTTATCGACAACTGGGATAAAAAGCAAAAGCGAGCTCTTTCAAATTTTTTCGTAGTCATGCGAATCAATAGCTTCATTCAAATCCCCGACCAGTCTTGCCCTGACCTTCAAAGTTTTAGATTTTTGTATTCTCCATCGTTCAAACCATCACCAGCAACAGTCGCTATATATTTATTGACGTTGAGACGGACGCCATCTTTACCTTACCCATTCACCTGCATATGTTTAAGGAATGATTATGAAATTCTCTTTATTGACTGCAGTAGTGGCATTGATCTTGAATTAGCATTTCTTTTGTTTTTTAAATCAATTGCTCCGAAAACGTAAGAGCTACTAGAATAAAATGGACGCTAACCAGAAGTTAATATGTGACGATGTACATTAGACTTAAAAGACTGGAGGTCATATTGAAGAGAAAGACAAAACCTTGGAAGGGAATTCCAAAGTTCAGAGGTGCGATGAAAGAAACTGGTACTGTGAAGTGCTTTACGACGCTTAGGATGTTTCTCTGATAAAAACTGGATGTAAGTCTAATTGATCGGTGATAAGTTCTTAAAGAAAAAACCAGAGAAGAGAGCTCAGCTGAAGAGTGTCCATGAAAAACTTATAGGAAAGAGACAAGACGATGTCACGCCTACTATCCGTCTTGTGCGAATAACGAAAGATTTTCTCCATTAGCTTTAGGGACCTTTCTATCTTTACATTCGTCACCCTCACAAATGACCATCTTCTTGTGCCTATGCATGGCCATGCCACTGTAAAGTTGCTGGTATTCTCTTATCAACCCATGTAACACAACCAGAGTGATCATCCTTTCTTCTTTTTAAAAGCAATTTCTGAACATCTTTAATTCCATTTTTCGCATTCTCAGTCTTTTGACGACGTCTGTTACAGTTTCAGAGGTCACAGAACTTGTTGAATTCATTATTGTTGTTTTGTTGCTGTTGCTTCGCTGCCTTCAGATGTGACATATGGCAAGTGCATTGGAAGCAGTGGGTAGTGTTGTGGGTAGTGGTTTTAGCTTTGTTGATTGCAATGGTAGCAAAGTTACGCCACAAACTATATTGCTTCCATGCTACTCTCTGTTTCTATCAGTTTCTTGACGTTTCTTGATGCTTGTTGTAGAGGTGTTATCTGTGGATGTTACAATTAATAAACTTGTAGCAGTGCTTGTAATAGGTGTGTCAGTCGCTAAGCGAGTATTACCGATATTCTTGCCTTTGATGATGCTGTTAGCATCAATACCACACTGCCATTACCAACAACAACAATAACCGCAACAACAATAATGACAATTGCTTCTAGTATAGGAACATAGTTGGCATTTAGGGGAAGGAACCCAATTACATTGACTAATTGACTGGTACATATTTTATCGATGAAAGCCAAAGTCTACCTCAGCGAGATTTGAACACTGAACGCAAAGAAACGGAAGAAACAAATATTGGAAGGAATTTTTTCCGTTGTGCTAATGATTCTGACGATCCAGCGCCCTCAGTAATACTATTTTCCAATATAGGCATACGACTAGTAATTTGAGAACTGGATTAGTCGATTATATCTACCCTTACACTTTGGTATTGTATCTTATAGTTTCTTGAAAGATGAAAGGAAAATTTGGCCTTCGAGACAAGTAATGATTGGCACAAGGAAACAGCTTTTGAAGAAGGGATGCAAGCAGTTAATTAGATTCTCATTATATATCTGTTACTTTCAAACTCATAGACTCACATACACACACGCACGCACCCCTCCAATACACAGAGAAAATGATGAATTGGCACAGTGCTACTGTGAGAGTGCCTTGCGTTATTCGTTCCTACTGTATGCGTCCCGAGTTCAAACCCCGCTAAGGTATACTTTATTTTCATCTTTTCCAGGTTGGCAAATCATGTACTAGTTCAGTACTGGGGCCAATTCTTATCTTTCATTATTTCCATCTATCTTTAACTCAGGCCCTCATTTCCTGGAAGTAATCGGCTGTAGTAATACCCGAAGAGAGATGAGCCCTGTCAAGATTGAAATTGCCTAAAACATGCAGAGTATCACGACTGTGATTCGCCTGCACTTCAGGTTTCAAAGTATTTCAATGTATATACATACATTCATACTTGTGCGTATGTATGTATGTATGTATGTATGTATGTATGTATGTATGTATGTATGTATGTATGTATGTATGTATGTATGTATGTATGTATGTATGTATATATGTATGTATGTATGCAAAGCTTGTGTGTGTATGAGTGCATGTTTGTTTATAAATCTTCCGAGCTCAGTAAAAATTGAAACTTTTTTCTATTTTTTACCTGGATTTAAAGTAATGCATTCTCAACATATTCAGAGGTAAATCAGTATGATGAGCTAAGAGAAGAGATCTTGCAATTTGTACCGGACGGAAAGTCTAGCATAACTATTTTCTTAAGGTCTTATATAAAATTAACGAAAAGATTTGAAGCTTCAAACACCAGCTCTCAAAAACTTACTACAAACCTCATAAATAGATAACTGGTACAGTGCTTAACTTTACTACGCACTACCTCCAGAATTTCCAAACTATTATTAAACTTATCTTCAGACAATAAATTTTCTAGTTTAATACTTCTAGTTTATTATGAAATGTAACCTACTTAACCTTTTGAGGTCTTAAAGTTAGATATTAACATTCTTTATTAACTTTAGTTATTAAATTCATATTTTAACACTGAAAATTAGTTCCTAAATCCATCTACTCATACTTTGTGCCATTATACCAAATACTTACTTCAATTCTTTACTTTAAACATCTGATCATAATCATTTTATTAATTTGATTATGAATGCAATCATCAACTTAATGCAAAACTATCTTTAGCTTTACTTTATTTCACTCAATTGTATAAACATAATTATGTTTTATCTATTTGCTTATTTCTTTTATATTTATTAACATTCATATTACTTATATATTGTTGTTGTTATTTCATCTATTTGTTTTTTTTTAATATCTCGTTCCTGTTATTTCATCTATATGTGTTTTATAAAATATATTGCTGTTCTTTCATCCATATTTTTTTAAATATATCTTTTCTGTTCATCTTGATTTTTAAGGTTTCATTTAATTATCTGTTTAAATGGTTTTCTTAGTTTAGAAAAATTTTAATCCTTTATTTTTCAAATTAAGTTAAGATTTTTCTCCACACAAAACTTAACACATTTAGTTATCTACATAAACCAATACATTTCTCGACGATAGTTTCTGCTATCTTTTTATGACACTCCGCTTCATCCATACATTCACTTTATCTTTAATCGCTTTTCAAATATTTTATATAATTAATAAAAAAAAAAACTTGTTCAGTTCTCATTATTTTCCCCTTGCTCCTAATTTTATGCTTTCTAATAGCATTCTCTCATATTTTTATTTAGCACTTTCACTGCAATATATTGCAATAAACTTTCGATCATTTTCTTTACCAAACCTCTTTCTCGTTCTCCGCTTAATTACATTAGTATTTACATTTTAATTTAATTTCCTTTCTTTTCTATTTCTATACTTTGCGTTTCGTTTCCTCTTTTTCCTTCTCACACCAAATAAACTCTTTTACATTTATATTTCTTATTTCACCTACCATTAATCTACTTAGTTTTTCTGTCACATATGTTATACGTATTACAAAGAAATACTTTTGCTACAGTTCAATACGAAATACTTTTCTAGCAGATATTACCACTTGTTATTCATAATACATTAAAATATCACAATCTTAACGATTGAGATATTTAAGCTCGTTGAAGGATTTGGAACCAATTAAAAACAAGAAAATACTTCAATTATATACTGGTAACGTATACTCGCACAAACAAGATCTCTGAAAAAGAAGTGCACTCTAAAACATTAGAGCCATAACGTAAATATATATATATATATATATATATATATATGTATATATATATATATATATATGTGTGTGTGTGTGTTTGTGTGCGTGTGTGTGTGTGTGTATGTGTGTGTATGTGTGTGTGTGCGTATGCGTGTGTGTTTGTGTGTGTATATATAATATGAATATATATATATATATTAATTTATCTACATATATATTATTTTCACGGTGTCAATTATTCAAACAATATTCAGTCTGTTTGAATAATGGCGCAAAACTCATATTCAGAATATATAGAATGTAAGAAAATGCACTAAGTGGATTTTCTTAGTTTCTAAACAACATATTCCATATATGTCACGATTCCATATATATATATATGCACTTATATATTATGTGTGTGCATTTTTGTGTCTAGATATAGATGCCCGAAACTAGCCACTGTGCTACGAATTACAACGAATTCCACAGTGTTCCGATATTTGGAATGTAGTGTAGGCTGGAACCAGAAAGGTTAACCTATACATAATCTATTATGGTATATTACGCAAAAGGACTTTCATAGAAAAAGTGCGCACAAAATTTCAAAAGCCTTGTGAAAGCTGTTCGGGGAAAATATAGCCAATTTTTGAATTTGACTGTAAGTATTGGTCGGATATTGGAAATTGCCGTTATCTTCTTGTGTTTTGCATGGCTGTGTGAACACATGTTTGTATGTTTAATATAAAGCAGGAACATTCTAAAGATCACCCAATCTTGTATGTTTCCCCAGGTATGCTAAACACTAGAAGATAACACAATCTCTCTATCCAATCAGTTCTGCGTCAAATTCAAATATTCAATGAATGCTAGAATCAGTGGTGATTTTTTAGTGCCTTTTTTTCTTCAACTGTATTTTTCGTGTAAATTTATTCAATAGATGTATATTTATTGCCTTTTCTTACGCCATCTTCCACTTCTGTGGAAAGAGTGGAATCATGAAAGGAAAGCCAGAGTATTGTGTGTTGAAATTTCTAACTACAAAAAATATCATAACGCTCTTTATCTCGCATTAGTAATCTATTTTTACCTTTTTGTTGCCCAAGAATGTTCTCCTAAACATATACATGCACACGCACAAGAATATATATATATATATATATATACAGAGAGAGAAAGATAGATAGATAGATAGATAGAAAGATAGATGCACAAACGCACACACGCACATATATATCAGTATTTCTGTCTTCCTATCTATCAATCTACCTATCTCTCTTTCACACACACACTCTATCTCTCTCTCTTATACATATATATATATATATATATATTATATATATATATTATATATATATATATATATAATTAACTGTATCCTTATATATATATATATATATATATATATATATAAGGATACAATCAATTCCAGTAATATTATTATAGTGAGGTTGCTGATAACGACACGCACGTATATCCAAACGGTTTCAACCATATGACATATAGAAAAGGCAGCCAACATAAACGCAATGGAATAAAATGAAAATAGAAAACACGTAACCTAAACACGCACATGCTCACACACACGCACGCACAAACACACACTCTCTCTCACACACACATGTGACGCACAAAAAAACATTGACTCAACAATATTAAGGTGGTCTGATAAATTTAATACACATGGTACTGATTCTAATAGTAAAAGAGAAATAATATAATAATTTTCTCCATTGTCATATCAATAAACAATAAACAGGGTGCAATAAATATTAAACGAATTACATCTATATTTGGTCTTTATACTTAGTTACTTCATTCATGCCTGGGGATATTTTCATCTATTGGGATTTAAATATCAATATATAAAGTACCTTTGTCTTTATGGTCCTTGATAATAATGTTAATGTGGTTTGTATTTATGTCTCTCTCACTATGTAAATAGGTGTCCTATATTCGTATAGTTTATTTTCCGGTATTGTTTAAAATGTGCTTGTGTTATTAGATTTGTGTGTGAAGTCTATATTACTGAAAGAACTTCTTTTGTAAAGAATTTCATGTATGTTTTGGTGTGCTTGTTGATATATTCATTCTTTTCTATGACAACTTATAATGATGTCGTCAAGTGTCTTCTAGTCTCTCTGACTTTGTAGTTAGTTAGATATTAAAGGAGTTCTTCGTAAACAAAAATTACACTAGTTGTGTGCCCTCTTATCAAAGAACCTTATCAAAGGACCTTTATGTGTGCGTGAGAGAGGATATATATATATATATATGTGTGTGTGTGTGTATGTGCGTGTGTGTGTTTGTGTGTGCGTGTGTGTGTGTGCGTGTGTGTGTTTATGTATGTATATGTATGTATGCAAGTATATATGTATTTATATATACCTATTCATATATATATGCCACGAACCTCAGAAGACCAAAAAATATAAGCATAAGAAATTAAGAGACGAAATAAGATTACCTATGGAGAAAAACTATCACGGTCAAAGTAAGTAATCTCTACAAACTATAAACCCACAAACAGTTTCCCCTTTACAAGAATGAAGAACCATTCAAAATAGCAAGGCTAAAACGAAAACAAAATTCACAAATAAGCATTTCAAATAGGTATTGCTATCATCAGCTACCAAACGGATATTACTACTATCGGTTCGACAACTGAGCAGTACTATGCAATCCTGAGGTGTCAACAGCATCAAACAAAAAAGATAAGCGCTGCTTGGGAATCAATAGTAAAAAGCAGGATCGAAACATTAGCGTAGTACGTTCGTTACTACATGATGAGTGACATACGAAGGTGAAGTGGTTTTTAACGCTCTCTTCACATACTACACGAGTTACATTCATTCTCTGAGCCTACGACTTTAATGGTGTATAGATTTGAGTCAAACTGTGATTATGTTATTAAAAAAATATTTATATCTGTCTGTCTGTCTGTCTGTCTGTCTCTCCTCTCTCTCTCTATCTATCTATCTATCTATTATCTATCATATATAATATTATATATATATATATATATATCTATATATATATATAAAAATATTATTTGAGACAAAACCACTATTTGCACAACAAACAAAGGAAAGACTTATCAATACATAAAATAATAAATAGTCAAAAAACCGCACTACAATCGTTCTTGTCTTGATCGACAATCTTCAGGTGGACTTCCAATCTAAAAAAATCAAAATTTTAAAATATAAAAAATAATACTTTTAATAATAAAGTATAAATGAAAAAATATAAGTATATAATCATATATAACCTATATATAATCATATCGAAAATATAGACTAAATACCAAGAATTCCCTAAAAAAAAACCATGATAAAACAAACTCTTAAAAACATATAACGATAAAATCTCCCTTTGCTAAACTCTATAACAAACCTATAAAGTAAACCCCCTAACCTAAACATTCACACACAATACACACACGTAAACCACAGACTCACGACTTATACACATACCTATACTAACTTATAAACCTCAATATCACCAAATATTGTTGTATATATCGAGTTTTGTGAGTATGTATATGCGTATATGTGAGGGAGCATATGTATCTGTTGTGTTGTGTGTGTGTTTGCGTGTGTGTGTGTTTGTGTGTGAATGTGTATTTGGGTTTGTTATTTAGGATTTGGGATGTATGTGTTAATTTGTCTGTGTGGGGAGGAGTGGTTTTTGGTGTATATTGAGGTTTATAAGTTAGTATAGGTTTGTGTATAAGTCTTGGTCTGTGGTTTACGTGTGGGTTTTTTGTGTGTGAATGTTTAGGTTAGGGGGGATTGCTATATAAGTTGTTATAGGGTTTAGCAAAGGGAGATTTTATCGTTATATGCTTTTATGAGTTTGGTTTATCATGGTTTTTTATGGTAATTTGTGGTATTTTGTCTATTTTAGGTGTTGGTTATTTTTTTACATTGTTTCATTCATAATTTTTGAGTGGTGTTCGTTTTGCCACGTGAATAACCGGGTGGTGGACTAGCGTTGCTTGGAATGTGAATGGAATAGTGTAGTAGTGAGGTAGGCATAGAGAATGGGATTGGGTTACTGCAAGTTGTTTGTTAGAGATGCTAAGGTGAGTTAAAGCTCATAAATGTATATAATGTTTTTTGTGGGTGTGTAAGTATTGTTGTATATGTCGAGTTTAGTGAGTATGTATAGGCGTATATGTGAGGGAGTATATGTATCTTTTGTGTGTGAGTGTTTTGCGTGTGAGTGTGTGTTTTGTGTGTGAATGTGTATATGGGTTTGTTATTTAGGTTTTGGGATGTATGTGTTAATTGGTCTGTGTGGGGAGGGAGTGGGTTTTGGTGTATATTGAGGTTTATAAGTTAGTATAGGTATGGTATAAGTCGTGAGTCTGTGGTTTACGTGGTGTATTTGTGTGTGAATGTTTAGGTTAGGGGGTTTACTTATAGGGTTGTTATAGAGTTTAGCAAAGGAGATTTTATCGTTATATGTTTTTAAGAGTTTTTGTTTTATCATGGTTTTTTTAGGGAATTCTTGGTAATTAGTCTATATTTTCGATATGGATTATATATAGGTTATATATGGATTATATACTTATATTTTTTCATTTATACTTTAATTATTAAAAGTATTATTTTATATTTTTAAATTTTGATTTTTTAGATTGGAAGTCCACCTGAAGATTGTCGATCAAGACAAGAAACATTGTAGTGGCGGTTTTTTGACTATTTATTAATTTTATGTATTGATAGTTTTCCTTGTTTGTTTTGCAAATAGTGGTTTTGTCTCAAATAATATTTATAATATTTTACTATAAATTTGGATTAATCCTAAATCTGATTTTTTTTTCCCTGTAAATTTGGATATATTCCCTAATATTATTATTTATATATATATATATATATATCAGATCAACTTTGATTGGAAATTCGTAAATCCTTTAATACATTGCTACGCACGTTACCACAAAATACCTGTCTTCGTTTCCTCAGGCAAAGGTCGCAATAGGGCACTCAAAAACGTTTTCACTTAAATGGATACAAAGGATATATGCATATATATGTATGCGTGTATGTATGCATGTATGAATGCGTGTGCGTGTATGTATACATCTACTAGTGTCGTCGTATCCCAGATATTTATACATGAATGGTATGGTTATTTTTCTCATTGAAGATTTAACTAAATAGTGAAAAGTTAATTCG
This sequence comes from Octopus sinensis, assembly GCF_006345805.1. Classification (NCBI taxonomy): domain Eukaryota; kingdom Metazoa; phylum Mollusca; class Cephalopoda; order Octopoda; family Octopodidae; genus Octopus; species Octopus sinensis. The sequence continues at coordinate 119,798,016 of NC_042999.1, forward strand.
ATTCTATCGGATTAGTTGTGAGAGAATCTGTATTAGTTTTCTTATCAACAACATAGCTGTTAAAAATACTTCAGATCAACGTTGTGCTTACTAAATAGAAATATGGAAAGATCTTACATACACAATACAGTCAGTTGGAAATCCATTTAATACAAAGATAAAACAAGCAGTTTTAGAAGAAAACTGTTGGCATGTAGTGCTTAAAATTTAACAATAAGTGGCAATGACTCAAGAAAGTTAACTGAACTACAAATAAGGAAACTTGGGAGAAAATAAACTCTCTAACATCATCTAAACAATGAACATGATTAAGTTTCTCTCTCTCCCCTTCTCTGTCTGTCTGTCTGTCTGTCTGTCTGTCTCTCTCTCTCTCTCTCTCTACATCATACATACATACATACATACGTACATACATACATACATACATACATACCTACATACATACCTACATACATACATACCTACATACATACATACATACATACATATATACATACATACATACTACATACATACATACATACATGCGTACATATAAGCATAAATTATCCGATGAAGAATCGAATGCCGCAGTTCACAATAGAGAAGAGAAAGACCATTTTGCCCACTCAAGATCAATCATTTATGGTAAAGCTGAATCCACCTGTGATACAGGCATAAACCGCTTAAAAGATGACATAAATTTCGTTTCCGTTTTAGTTGGAGAACTGTTCTCTGTCAACTAAAATGTCAGTATCCATAAGGTCGCTCGGCTAGGAAGATTCCAAGTGAACTCAACCTCAGACACTAGACCACGCCCAATAAGAGTAATCTTTTCTTCCGATCAGGAGGCTTCAATCTTTCTGAACAGAGCACAGAAGCATGCCTGGGAGGACCCCAATATGGGTTTTCGCGAGGAATACTCACTGAGAGAGAGAATTCGCCGGAGAAACCTAATATCCGAACTGAAGATGAGAAAACAGATGGGAGAGAAGGGTTTACGCATCCAAGAGGGACAAATAATCAAGTCCTACCTCTGGTCGCATGCTGTAGTGCTGACAGGGAAAGTGGATCGAGGGCGAATCGAAGTAAAGTAGATACCCCTGACAACGATGTTATCTCTGATACCCCTCATTCTGCTTGTTCCCTAATTCCCACCCCTCAAACTTCACAGTTCAGCATCGTCTATACCAACTCGTGCTCCTTATTTCCAAAGTTCAGCGAATTATTTACACTGGCCATGCGTGATTCCCCAGATGTGATAGCTATCACCGAGACTTGGCTGACTCCAACAGTAAAGGACTCGGAAATCCACCTACTGGGCTACTCCCTCTTCAGATGTGACAGAGAAAAAAGGCGAGGTGGAGGTGTTGCTGTGTATGTTAAATCTGATCTCAAACCGTCCAGCGGTATTCTACCCACTAATGCTCAACCTACAACAAAATTCGATGCCGTCTATTGCAAGCTGAGCCTCTCCGGGTTTTGCCTGCCCGTGTTAGCTGTCTACAGGCCGCCTCTTGCCGACCTACAGGACGATGCTCATTTACTCGAAGCGATAAGATTCGTTTCAGTTTCTCTTGACTGTTTGATATTAGGAGACTTCAACGCTCCCACGATCGACTGACCCGCATCAATTTGTACATCATCTTCCCGGTTCGGCCAGGCCCTTCTTGACGTGGCTGAAGATTGTTTTCTATCGCAACATGTTGAATATCCGACAAGGCATTGGTCTGGGAAGCAGCCATCTATGCTGGATCTGGTATTCTCCCGCTATCCAAGATCAGTGTCAGGCTTATCTGTGTGCGCCCCTCTTGCCAAGACTGATCACGCGGTCCTGAAGTTCGTCATGCACACAACTTTTCCTACGCCCACGACTACTTCGCTGCCACGTAGAGTCTTCTCTGCAATCAATCTTGAAATTCTAACCGAGGCTTCCGCGCTTCTGGACTGGCGATCCCTGATGACGATGTCCTCAGTTGACGAACTATGGTCGTCCCTCAAAGCATATGTAATCTGGTTGATTGACCAAGCAGTTCCCGTTGGGCTTCCCAAGAAGAAGAAACACAAGCCCTGGGTGACGAAGAAGGTTAAACGAGAACTTCGACTCAGAGATATTGCTTGGGCTGAATTCAAAAATCTAGATTCGACTGCAGCTTTTGAAGTGTACAAAACACAACGAGACCGAGCCGTGAAAATTAAAAAGGAAGAACGCTTCAGATATGAATACAGTCGCAATCCAAAAACCTTCTTTGCCCATGTCCAACGGAATTCCCGCTTGAACAACCGAATTGCAACGTTGGTAGACTGAACAGGCGTATCGATTGAGGACCCTTATCAACAGAGGCAGTTATTTGCCGAGGCTTTTTCAACTATTTTCAAACAAGATGATGATAGATCGGTACCTCCAATGCTTAGATTGGTCATCACGCGGGACGAAGTCGAACGCGTTATTCAAGGCCTCGATGTCAACAAGGGTCACGGCCCTGACGGCATACACCCACAAGTTATCAAAGCGTTGGCTCCGGTCATCAGCGAGCCTTTAACACTTCTATTCAAATATGTCATTGGCGACGGGTGTTATACCTGCGGACTGGAGAAAAGCGATAATCTGCCCAATTTTCAAGAAAGGGAGCCACGAAGACCCGCTTAACTACCGACCGGTTTCCCTTACTTCAATAATCAGCAAGATGTTCGAAACCATCCTTAAGAAAAGTATGTTGCTCCACCTCCAAAACACAGCCTCTATCTCTGATTCCCAACACGGCTTCTCGCCGAAGAGATCATGCTTGACCAACTTACTGGTAATGGAAGAATTGGTGATGCTGTTGACATCGTTTTATTGGACTTTGCCAAGGCCTTTGACTCGGTAAACCACCGCCTATTACTTATCAAGCTTCAAGCATATAGTTTCCATCCGGATATTGTACGATGGGTTGATGCCTTCCTCTCAGATCGCTCCTTCCAAGTCCAAGTTAATGGTTCGCTGTCCGACGTCTCCAGTGCGAGCAGTGACGTGCCTCAAGGTTCAGTGCTTGGGCCCTTATTGTTCTTAGTCTTCATAAATGACTTGCCCGACGACCTCACGCAACACACCCTCCTATTTGCCGATGATGTCAAACTGGTCGCTCCTCGCGGTAATATAGAGGATCTTCGTCGATGCCTCCACCAAGTTTGGAGATGGTCTAACGAATAGGACCTGTGTCTGAACGTGTCAAAGTGCTGTCATCTGCCTGTTGGCTCTTCTCCTGCAACTCAACTTGATTTCGAGCCGGGTCGTCTGCTGTTGGAGAGGACCGACCAGGTAAAGGACCTGGGTATCTTGGTGGATTCTTCCTTTTCACCTTCAGCTCAGTGTGTCCATGCTGCCAACAAAGCACGCGGAGTTCTGTTTTTGATTCGACGGTCATTCGGAATGCTCACAGCAGCCATATTCCTACCGCTCTATGTCACGCTGGTGAGACCCATATTGGAGTACGGGATTCAAGCCTCTTCTCCTTTCTCCACAAAGACATACAGCATCTCAAAAGAGTCCGGAAGCTGGCTACCCGCATGGTTCATGGTCTCAAGCATTTGTCTTATGAAGAAAGGCTGAAGACGCTCGACCTTTATTCTCTAGAAAAACGACGACGCCGTGATGATCTCATTCTTGCTCACAACATCATAAGCGGAAAGTGTAACCTCTCGAAAGAGCTGTTCTTCACTCCTGCGCCAGTGCGTCGGCTGCGGGGTCACTCCGAAAAGCTCTATCTGCGACGATTTCATCTCAATCGAAGGGTCTTTCTCCGTCCGGGTTGCGGACCCGTGGAATAAGCTGTCGGACGAGATAATGAAGATACCGACGACCGCTCGGTTCAAAGTCTCCCTTGACCACAACTGGCCTGAACTCTTTGCATGAACACCACCCTGTACATAACTCCATGTCCCCCTACATGGCCTTGCTTTTTGCTTTTTGAGCCCCAAAATTAACTTAACTAACTTAACTTAACTTATACATACGTGCCTGCCAGCCAAACTACATTACTGGTTTAAGTAACTGACCACTATCTCCGTACTACGTCTACGGTAAATAGCAGGTACAATCGCAACGATAATTGTAGTATTAGTGGTAGTTAGGATTATATGCTGGTGAAATATGCCCTTACTGAACTTTTCCGAGAAAAAATAACTTCGGCTTTGAAGTACTCCCTCGAGGAGAGAGTATTCTCTATCAAAGTAAACTACTAGATATGGTATTAAAAGCTGTTAACGAAATTAGTGATGAGTATTTACAGCAGTGTGACGAACCCACATTCTGGCAGATTAACGCCTATCTATATGCTCTGGCTACTACTGCAACACTGGATTAAGTGTGTGACTTCCGAAGGGGACTACTTTGAAAGAAATTATATGCCAAATTGGTAGGGTGTTGTAGTTTTGTGTTTAGAGCACCAGTCCGGATACTTATTAAATCAGACTTCGTATATATACACACGACGAGCTTCTTTCAGTTTCCCTCTACGAAATCCACTCACATGATTTTCGTCGGTCCGAGGTTATTGTAGAACACATCTGCCCAAGGTGACACGCAGTGAACCTGAAACCAGATCCATGAGGTTGGGAAGTAATATTCTTACCACACAACCACACCTGCGCATATTCGTTTATATGATTCCAAGTTTTGCTTGATGCATGTAAAAATGAACGAGTCTACGAATGTATAAGTGTATGAATGTTTATATACAGACACAAATACGTAACATGGATGGGGAAATTTTATATTTCTTCATTTTATCCTGCTTTGTAAATGTTGTCATTGCTTCATTACATGGTTATTTTTTTTAGTACATTCCTATCAATTCTCGGGTTTTTCAAACTTAGAAGTGTTCGTGCTGTCACTTTGCATCTGATATTTATATAATTAAATGTATTTTTTAGTGACAAAACTATAAACATACAGCCATAGACAAACACCCACAAACATATTCACTTATACATGTATGTTTTATATCTTTTATCTTTACCGTTATCTTTTACTTGTTCCAGTCATTATACTGCGGCCATGCTGGGGTACCAACCTGAAGAATTTTAGTCGAACGAATCGACCCCAGTACTTACTTACTTTCTTTTAAAGCCTAGTACTTATTGTATCGGTTCCTTTTGTCGAACTGCTAAGTTCCGGGAACGTAAACACACCAACACTGGTTGTTAAGCGGTGGTGGGAGGCAAATACTGGTACAAAGACACGCGCACACACACTGACACACAGAAGCAAACACACACACACACACACACAAACACACACACACACACACGCACACACACACATACATACATACATATATATATATATATATATATATATATATATATATGACACGCTTCTTTTAGTTTCTGTCTAACAATTCCACTCACAAGACTTTGGTCGGTCCGAGTCAATAGTATGTGTGTGTGTGTGTGTGTGTGTGTGTGTGTGTGTGTGTGATGAGTGCGTGTGTGTATGTCTGTGTGTGTATATGCAAGGCCTGAGATTCACCTGACATCCCTCGTGGCCCGTAGTCAAAACACATCCTCAACAGCAAAGATTGTCTTTGTCTTCAAAGCCAAACAATAACTAATATATTTCTATAAATTCTAGTAAGACTCACAGTTAAATACTGTTCTTTCATTGAAATGATGTTATTACTTGCCGCATAGAATTTCTATAGCTCAGCTGAAGAAAACCTAGCCAACTGAATGACATATAGCTGCTCACAAACTCAACTTAACCTCTGGCCCACTGATTCGACTTACTCACTTTTTGTCGTTTCTGAACGTTCGACAACGATCAATGATCCTCGGATATAGCTTGTCTCATGCCGCCTACATTGAAATGTTTTCGACCTCTAATGATTTCTGTTCTCATCACACATATTGGCCCATCCCCAGATCGCACACAAACTACTGCACCTAGTTCTTTCTTTCCAGAACATCAGCTCTCCGAAATTTTCACCTTGCTCATGTTTTTTTTAAATATTTCTGAAGTTGCGACTTGCAGCAGTTTAAGCAGGATAATTTACAGCATTAACTTCACCACTCTCAGAAGCATATAAAAGGTATTGATAGGGACTCTTCCTCTAGACCAAAGTAATAAAAAATGTAAAAGAAAACGTCCATAACTGAAACATGCTGAACAGTAGCAGACAGGAAGTGTGTATGGTTACTGTTAAAGCAGTAAAAAGCAAACAAGTACTAAAAGAAATAAGAGATAGAGAAATACGTGGGAGTGTTTGCATGTATGTAATGAGTGAAAGTGATTGCTTGGACATAAGTTTATGTGTTATGTAAATAGGAGGGGAACAATTGTATAAGTGGTTTTTGTGTGAAAATTAAGTTTAATAACGTATACATCGGGTGAATAAGAATTTATAGTGTGGAAATTTGGAGAGAAGGATGTATGTGAGATGGTGTAATGTGCATGTATGAGGCATTTATCTGAGTGTGTTTCAGGTATTGATACTAAACGAAGTAGCTGTATCCAGGTAGTGGAGTAACTGAGTCGTTTCCGAAAATTCCAGGAAACGGAAATACTATGATTCTGTGCAAACCACAAACGATGAATCACAGGTAGAAACGGAACCAGAAATTGAAGTGACTGAGACAGCCCAAAATAAAACGGTGCTTTTCCGTTGGGCAGTCAAAAAATGTTAAAATGTTCCCTACACTGATCAATCACTTTTCGATCGGTTTTCTCTTTAGAGAATGAACCACAGAGTTGGTATTTGATATAATATGTAACAATTTTGGATAATAAGGTGGAAAGGAAATGCACACTAAATGATTACCGAGTTTGTGATCACGTTTATCGGAAAAAAGTGAATGGCATGCGCTAGGTATAGAATTCATTTATTTGCACACGTATATACACATGTATATATATGTATGTATGTATGTATGTATGTATGTATGTATGTATGTATGTATGTATGTATGTATGTATATATATATGTTTATATGTATGTATGTATGTTTGTATGTGTGTGTGTAAGTATGTATAATAAGATAAAATTGGTTTCATTGAAATATTTCGCGATTATTCAATAGTAGTTTAAGTATGTTGGCAATTCAGCTATCTTGTTAGACAAGAATACAAACAAGATTTCGTGTGACTGTCGATGTTACAAACAAAAGTGCTAGTTAAATAAGTAAAAGGAAGAAAAAATTAGGAACTGTAAGGTCAATGGCATCTCTTATATAAGTTGACCGATTCTCACCGGTGGCATTTCTAACAGAATTATAAAATATATAAATGTATAATTATACAGTTGATAATTGTTCGTATGGTATAACAGGAAAAGATACTGCCCATATTATATCTACTCCAAATAAATGTCCCTATTTCTAAATATGGGTGCACAAAGGCAATAAATGTACCTTCTTCCATCTTAAACTGTGCCAGAATTCTCTGCCTCTTAGGATATGTCTCAACCTGGAATGCAGCTACCTTTATCTGAAAAGCACAAAACAAGTGAAAAATACATAGCAACACGGAGTTGAAACAAAATCAAAATACAGCCACATTTCACCTCTCAACATAGAGCAAGGAAGAATCCCATCCATCAGAAGGAAGTATAGGAAAACCATAACTTCAAATAAAGTAAACGAGCACAACATATCAACAGATCAAATGAATAATAAAAAAGAAATGCTTTTTTATTGACTTATCTGTAGAATATGAAAGCTGACCTAAACCTGAATGTTCAACGGACTGTCACTAGCCGTATATCGAAAACTCTAGAAACACTTCCCCTTACCACCTCTATAATATCACTCCTCTATAATATCACTCCTCACAAAAACTATCCCCAATGTTGTCAGTGAACGACAAGACGCATAAATCAAGGCATGTAGAACTATATAAGCAACAACCAATCTCCGCTTCGATATTTCTGCTAAATGTATCATGTCATCCCATAACTTCTGTCCGATTTTATCTTTTTTAAAATTGAATGAAATTTAATAGTATTTTAGAATGTCTAATGGAATTAAAAATTATTTTTATGCATTTGTGTACATTTAAACTAATTAAATATTATTTTACAAAATAATAGGATTAAAATTCTTTGATTAAAACCCTTTCTAACATGGAAGTATCCAAAAAGCATTTGAGGCACATAATGCTTTATGAGTAAAAAAAAAGGAAACTCTGCAGCCGAAGCGACTCGAAACATACACTCAGTTTATGGGAAGGAATTCTTGAATGAAAGAACTTGCAGAAGATGGTTTGCAAAATTTAGAAGTGGAGATTTCAGCCTTGAAGATGAAGATCGACGTCCAGTTGAGTTTGATGATTTTTTTGAATAAAATCCTGCGTTATCAGTTGAAGAATTGGCAATAAATCTTAGTTCAAACCATACAACTGCTCATCGTCATCTTCTAAAACTTGTAAAGGTTCCTAAACTTGGAAAATGGATGCCTCATGAATTGTCCGAAAGCAACCGCAAATCTCGAGTTGACATCTACTCTTCTCTCAATTCTCGCGAACTCATTTCACCCTTTTTGGATAGACTTGTGACTGGTGACGAAAAATGGATCTTCTATCGAAATGGTAAACGTCGTAAACAGTAGCTTGGTAAAAGGGAAAATCTCAGCCACAACCGAGAAGGGAACTTCATGGAAGAGAGGTTCTTCTCTATATCTGGTGTGATTGCAAAGGAGTAACTCACTTTGAATTGTTACCACCTAATGCAACAATCAATGCTCAAGTCTACTGTATGCAATTAGAGCGTTTGAACCAAGCTTTGAAGAAAAACGAACCCGCATTAGCGAATCAAAAAGGAGTGATGTTTCGTCAGGACAATGCACGACCCCACACTGCAAAGATCACATCACAGGAGATCGAAGGGCTTGGCTGGGAAAAAATTCCTCATCCACCTTATTATCCCGACCATGTTCCTTCAGACTACCATTTGTTTTGTAGTTTACTGAATCATTTGGGGGACATAACTTTCGCAAGCCAGGAGGAGGTCAAAACTGACATTTCAGAATTCTTCGCTTGGAAACCAAATGAGTTCTACATTGTTGGGATTAAAAAGCTCGTAAATAGATGTAGGGAAGTCATAGATAATCAGGTTAAGTACATTGATGATTAAATTTCAATTAAATATAATATTTAATGACTTGATTTCTTTATTCAAAATTCGGACAGAACTTATGGGATGACCTGATACACGGCTTCAACCCATTATTCTATGACCCAAAATGGAAGATTCCACGCACAGGGAGTTGGCTTGCTGAAATGACGCTTCATCTCTTCCTTCATCCTAAGAAATCCACCTAACTTACAATCATATGAAGGCCGAGCTGAAAAGAAAAAAAATCACCATCATCCGGACATACCGTATAGACAGAAATACTCATTTTCCTTCTTGCTTCCTGTACTATGGATGCTAAGGACATATTTTCCAATGGCTACATAATCAATGTCGGTCTCTGCAGGCTTCCCCCCAAACTCCTCTATGGTGCTTTGAAGAGTGTCTGAATAATTTCAAGTCCTTTCTTCAAAATTACAACTCCGGTAAAATATTGTTGATGGACGATTTTAATCGCCGTTATGTGAATTGTCTATAAATATTCTGAAGTTAGATAACTGAACTACCACAGACAAAGCAACAGCTGAATGTGCTAACTAACCCAACTTGTGCCTGAACCAACAAGACAAAACAAAGCAAAAACTATCTGAAACCTGATATTAACAAACCACTCTAGCGCTTGTCATAACATTCCAGTTGGAAAAGAAAAAAAACTCTTCTCTCCGACCATGACATGGTACTCTGTAACATTAGTTTCCGGCATTCCAAAACCAAATTAGTCACTCTCGTCTCAGTTCGATAATATGAATTTTCACAAAGCAGACTGGAGATCTGTCACTAATGGAATGGTATTCACACACAGTTCCTCTGATAGTGAAACAATATGGCAGTGCTTTGATAATATTATCACTTGTACATGCTCAAATTATTCTCCTACGAAACTCATAAGCACCAGTAGAAACAGGCGCCTAAGGGAGAAAAAATATTCATCAGAAAAAATCAAAAGACTAAATTTAAAAACAAAACAACCAATTAAAATAATACTAGCTTCATTCACATTCAACAGCAATAAGAAAGTCTGTAAGGAAAAAACATCATCTGCAGAGCTGCATAAAAACATATAACGACTTCCAAAGAGCTGCAGAGTAAAACTGTGTAGCCAAAAATAAGCAAACAGAACTCTATAGTGTTATTTTCATGGGCCAACAAGCATAGAGCCGCTTCTCTCCCATTGGTCCACTGATAGACGATAACAACTTTCTCTATCACGATGCTAAAGAAAAAGCGGAAGTACTGCAGAAACAATATTGCTCTGTCTTTAGTGATGTCACTGATATTGATGCAAGGGGTCTGAACAAACTCACCCCCTAACATATTATATCTGATTGAACTTTTACTGCCGCAGACATCATAGGCAGCAATACTCTGCAGTAGGTCCTGATAGATTCCACGCTAGTATCTTGAAGTAATGCAGACACCATGTTACAACCCCTCTAACAAACCTCTAGAGAAATTCTTTAGGCTCGGGCTACATACCGAAACAGGTTTTGTCTCAATCTGTCATCCTGGACTTCAAAAAGGGAGACGGGTTTGTTGCAGTTAATTATCGCTCAATCTCACTCACCTTCCATAGCATCAAAGTGTTTGAAAGGATGGTAAAATTAAAGATAACTGGTTTTCCGGAGAGACACAACTTTCTAAATTCTTGCCAGTTTGGCTTTTGCCGCGGCAGGGATTGCCTAGCAGCCTTTACATCATATCAATGATGTCATTAAAGCTCTGGGATCAGGTTCGAACTCTGATGTCATATATCTTAATTTCAACAAAGCGTTCGACAGAATCAATTGCAATATCCTCCTGTCAAAATTGTCCAATACTGAAATCTGTGGTAAACTTCTACCCTGGATTAAGTATTTCCTGGTGAACAAAACACAAAATGCTATAATCGGTGGAATCCACTCGAGCCTAACAAAAGTCATCAGTGGTGTTCCCAGCGGACTGTTTTGGGTCCGCTTCTCTTTATAGTCTATATAAACTACGTCTCGAGCGCCATCAAACACAGCAAAATAAAAATATTCGCAGTTGACTCCAAGCTCCAGAAAATTATCAATGGAAACGAAGACCGAACCGAACTTGATCTGATATACATATTGTAAGCCAATACGTGCACTAAAGCAAGATGCGGTTATATGAGGGAAAATTTGAACCTGTACACTTTGGAAAAATGAATGCGGTCAAACAACCATATTATGTTCCTTCAAAGGAACTACTCACAGCATCCGATAATTTTAGAGACTTAGGAAAATTGTTGATAACAATCTCGGCTGGAGTCCCCACATCAACAATAAAGTCGCTATGGCTCGCAGGATGAACTCCTGTGTTCTCAGAATGTCTCACTATGAGAGCAAGATGGCATCGTTAAATTTTCTCCTCCTTTGTATGGCTACATCTACCATACTGCAGAGTCCTATGCACCCCATCCCAACAAAATACGACTGCGAATGAGTCATTCCAAACAGAAATCGCTAAAAAATAAAAGGAATGACTGATCTTGATTATTGGGACCATAGTAAAGCATTGAAACTTTATTCGCTATAGCGCCACCATGAGCGCTAGATCACTTTAATAATGTGGAAAATATACTAACAGCATTGCCCAAACGACCTTAACATCAAACTCAGACTTTATTCAAGGCTGGAGCTACGTGCACCCCTTCCCATACACAATTTAGGCTTACAACACACAAATTCACTGCGATACAATTTCTCTTCTTCAACAGGGCCTGCTGTATTTAACACTATCCCTAAACAAATAAAAGAAAGAAAAGATTCCATTACCTTGAAACGAAATTAGGTTAAACTTCTTCAAGAGATACCAACTAAGCTACCTATACCTGGATACATCTCAGACAACAAAAGCTCACTACTTGAATGGGCCATGATTCTATTCAACTTCACTCTAAAATTACTTAATAGATCTTATCAGGTGGTACTATTAAGTTAGTCATGGCTTGGGCCACTCTTTAGCCGAAACATATTTAAGTTACCTAAGATATACTGTCTGAATGTTTGTACCGGAATACGTTATATATATATATATATATATATATATATATATATAATATATGGCCTGCTCGCTTAGCCAGCGGGGTGGCGTCATATTTGAAGGCTAAAACAATGCGAAGCGCATTGTGACCAGCGATGTTTAGCAGCCTCTGATAGCCTGGTCGGTCACGTGATCACGTGATATATATATATATATATATATATATATATATATATGCATATACAGATACATACATGCACGCACACACAATATGTATTACATGATCATTAATTGAACACTGTGTGCCTCTTGTAGCAAACGAGCTGACAAGCGCCTATTAAATACACTGTGCAGTATGAAGTGGTATATGAGTGCATAAGACGGTGACCTGGCAGAAACGTTAACACGCCGGTCCAAATGCCTAGCGGTATTTCATCTGCCGTTACGTTGTGAGTTCAAATTCCGTCGAGGTCGACTTTGCCTTTCATCCTTTCGGGGTCGATAAATTAAGTACTAGTTACGCACTGGGGTCGATGTAATCGACTTAATACCTATGTCTGTCCTTGTTTGTCCCCTCTGTGTTTAGCCCCTTGTGGGTAATAAAGAAATAGGTATATGAGTGCATAAGATTTACAAGAGAATAACTGAATTTGAATAAATGGAAATATGGGCATATGTGTGTGTTTGTGCAAGTGTGTCTGCGTTTCTGTGTGAGCATGTGAGTGTGTGTGTGTGTGCGCGCGCGCGCGCGTGTGTGTGTGTGTGTGTGTGTGTACTGTGTCTATATTATAGCGATCGGTTGAAATATTTCCTCTTAGATGTGTGCCCAAGTAAATTTAAATGGAAATTCGTAAATGTTTGTGTTCCTTTATTTGTAAATGTAGCTTTGTTGTTGCTTTGGTATCCTGCTACCCATTTGATTATTGTTTAAGTAGTATGACTGAATAATATTTAGATGGAACGTAAGAAAATGGTAACATTATTACTTCAAAGTGGTACGGTAATACTTTTGGTCAGGATATACAGTGTTTTATGCAACATGTGCGCGTATGCAAATATGCTTGTGTATGTTTGTGCAGCAGGTTGGAGAGAGTAAGATGACAGGATTTAAGGTTACACCCAAACCAATTTATTTTAAATTGCAAATATGTATATGTAACTTTACAAGAATCTTATGTGAAATAACAAGAAAAAAAAATTTGCATTGAAGTTTTTCAATGTAAAATTCAACAAGCTGTACATAATGCAAAGTGAAAATTTGTAAAGCAAGAAATTTTGAATATGAAGTGATTTCCTTCGTTCTAGCGCACTGGTGCTAACGAATAGCCTGTAAGTGTGAAGATGTAATTCTATAGCTCAAAGTAATGCGTAAAACCTATGTGGCATTATAGGGTTAGCAAGTTATTCCAGTTATAATAATCGTAGTGGGATTTACGTTAGGCTTTATATTAGCGTTTTTATATACGCTTGAGTCGTTGTAGCGTAAATGTCTGGTTTTTGAATTTTTAATATAGTCGTTAGGAATGGTTGCGTGATGTTGGTGGGGGAGGCCAGGAGCTTAAGCTGGTGAATGTGTCGTAATGGTATTGTTGATATATTGTTGTTATGTTTTGAGGTGGATGATGTGTTGGGATTGAGGACGATAGGTAAGTAAACGATCCATATTAGCTACGTTAGATTTGTTGTTTGGTTCGGACTGAGCGACGATTGACGATTTGTAATTTAAATCGTTATATGTGTGGATAAGGAGGAATGCTCGTTTTCCTTGTTCGGGCTATATTTTCCCGCTTGAAGAAAAGGAAAAGAAATCACAAAATTCAAAAATAAAAGTATTTTTAAAAATTCATAAAATGTCAACTAGATTATGTCTGGGCAATAACAGTTTACCCAAATTACCGCCCTCAGAATGTTAATCTTAACTTTAATTTTAATTTAATTTTCTTAATCGTTCTTTTCTCTTTACATATTCCATATTAGTACATATTTTTGATAAATTTTTCAAAAACTGAAACATGTAAAAGGATAATTAAACTCTACACAATTTTAAGAAAGTAGCATTTTCGTTCTTGTTTTTCATATATATATATATCAATGGAAGAATGATTTATCCTTTGTTTACAGTTAACACGGAAAATTCAATAAACAGTTACCAGGGTAGCAAAATTCACGCAAGTAACAAGGGTGTAGCGACCTATTCAAAGGTAGAAAATCCAGGTTAATGTGCAGTAATTTCTATAGTATAAGTAAATAAATGGAGTTGACCGCAGGTGTTATTCAAATTCTTTTACTTTTTACATATGTTTCAAAGACAACATTGGTTTTATTCCAAAGGAATAAACGGTGTAAAGTGATGTAATCTTCTCATCAGGAAAGAAAGAGAACCTATCTCAACAACAAGACATTATAACAATTTTGATAACTGCATAAATGATAAACTGAACGCTATTAGTATTTAAAAAAAACCGTTAGTAGATCTGACATCAAAGGCAAACCATAGGAAGAGAAAGTGTAAGCAAATAATAAGTAGAGAAAAAATAAAGAGGGATATATTGGTTGAAAAAATGCTCAAAAGCTTAGAAGTAGATTTCTCTAATGAAGTAAAGTGCAAGGTGAACTAAATGTTCGAACTATACAGACTGGTATAAATCACTTATATTGGCTACATTTATGTTTCTGCCAGTGCTTACATTTGTAAGATCGCTTTATAAGTGTGTTAACAAGGTGATTGTCTTCTCTAAGAATCACCTTTAGCTCATATAAGTGATTTATACCAGTCTGTATAGTTTGAACATTTAGTTCACCTTGCACTTTACTTCATTAGAGAAATCTGCCAGACACGCAGGACAACAGCAGAACTTCAGATAGAAAGCCCAAAGAACAAGACAAGCAGAAGTTAGATCCCAACCATACATACATGGGGAATGGAAAAGAAGTTCCTTCAATTATGACGGTTGATATTACTTCGCCTTTAAAAATGTATTTTCAATCGGTACCACTTCCAAACTTTATTTCAAATTCTCATTGACGAATACACAATTCAATCGAGAGAAAATGTACGCCGTCTCAATACATGAAATTGTTGGCATAATGAATGCTAAGCTACTTTGCAAAAGCGATATTATTCTGAAATACAACGTTAACAATATCAAAACTATAGAAGCTATAATGCGTTACAATATAATAGTTTCAAGTGAAATAAAACTCTTTTCACATTCACTTAAACCTATATCGTTATTTAATACGCTGAATTTGATAACTGCCATATACACAAGTAAATACTGAAATATACTATCCATAATGAGTACTTATTTTTATGGCAGTGCTTCATTGAGCACTGAACTACTATAAATGTAGTGGAAAACATTTATATTACATGAAAATCAGCTTTTCAAGAGAAATCTAATAATGCTTTAGTAACATTGATGTACCTTCATTGAGAATAACTCTGCATATACACACATATGTTTCTATAAATACAAACACAAACAAATGCCAAATATATTTTGACAAAGCCCTTTTTTAGAGGTAAGAAAGGCTAAAGGCGTGCCTGGATAAATTCAAGATTTATCAAATCAATTCAATGTAATATTTTAGTTTAGAATTGTAGCCCAGGTGTATCTTATTGCAATATAGGAATGACTTTGCTATAGAATTACGATGCAAAGGACAATATTTCCCGAATGACAGTTACAGATAGATGGAAGATTTCAATTAATTGGATGAAAGATCCGTTTGCCATTGTAATTTCTGATGGAACTATCAGTTTTTACAAAGAGATTAGCTCACCTTAATCTAATTTCTGTTGAAAATTGTATGGTACTCGTAATTCGTTGGATAATTATAGGAGATAAAACAAAGAATCTCTTTTTCTGTATTTGCTTTTAAGCGTTCTTTGATCTCAGATATCTCTATTTGCTGTTTTGTTTCAGTTCAGAAGTATTTGTGTTTTCTTTTTTCTCTGTTGTCATTTCATTTAGGATTCAGAGATCTTTTTCGTTCATTTTCTATCGTTTCCTGAATATATGTTTTCTATGTAGTTTTCTTGAATGAAATTTGTATGTGAGAAGATCTGCGCGAGTACCCAATATTCCTTGTTAGAACGGTGGCCGCTGCAGCATATATTTTGTTTCAATATCTAGCGATATTAAATACTTGTTTGTATTCATTAAATCTTTGCTGGCCAGGTTTACATTTTTATTGTGTTTACTATCTTATCATTCACCAATATGCTTTGTAAGTGCTTTCGTAGCTCCGTAAGATCTATTGTTTAAAATTCTTTAATTATTTCCGCATTTAAATTGTCTTGTTTATGATATTCAACTTTAGGATTTTCTATTCTTAAATCTTCTTCAGTTAATATTTCCTATTATTATTATTATTATTGTTGTTGTTGTTGTTGTTGTTATCACCATTATTATTATTATTATTATTATTATTATTATTATTATTAATATTATTATTATTATTATTATTATTATTATTATTATTATTATTATTATTATTATTATTATTATTATTATTATCGTTGAGGAAATGAAAGGAGTCTTTTGCAAAGCACCTGTTAAAAAAGGAGTTTTAAGGGAATTCTCGATTGGAAAATTTTTTAGCGCATGTTCTTTCCCCTTTAGAATGTTAACAAAAACCTTTTGAATTAATTAATGCATGCCTCATATGCAGTTCATGAAATGCTGTTTTGTTTTCTTTAAAAGCGATTTTTGGAAAGTTCCCATTTGCATTGTTGTTTATACTTAAAGGCACATTAATATTTGCAGAAGATACTCATCACAAAAAGTTGTAGTAGCCTCAATAGTGAAACATTTAACTTTTCCTAATTTAAAAACAAAAGATGAATAAAAACGCTTTAAAACACCTTTGACAAATATGACAGCAAAACAAACCAAACGGAATGAAGTACAATTATAGCTGCATATTAAAAAGGAAAAAAGTGTTGAAAACTTTAATTTAAATAATAAAATGAGTAGAAACGGTAACTAAATCGTCACCATCAAAAGGGACGACTACAAAAGCATTTTTGCCACTATTATCAGGATAGGAATGTACTGGGTATGATCAATCTGCGGATGGAAAAAAAAACATAGACAAGATATGTTGCAAGTATGAATGCTTAGTTGCTCGACATAGAAAGAGAAATCAGGAGCCACGATCAATGCGTAAAGCACATGTACTTTGAATTGGGACTAGGCAAGTAGAATATTTACATTATTTACATTTGACGGGCCTATGGAGTAGTGGTTAAGAGCACGGGCTACTAACCCCAAGATTCCGACTTCGATTCCAAGCAGTGACCTGAATAATAATAATAATAATAATAATAATAATAATAATAATAATAATAATAATAATAATAATAATAATAATAATAACAACAACAACATCGAAAAATACCTTAGGAATGAGAACCCTGGTTCGAAATTTCCCCATGACACCTGATGAAAGCTGGAAGGTATATCAGCCGAAACGTTGTGTTAACAACACGCAAGACGAGGAAAATATCCGTCAAATATAAATAAGATAAATAATGTACATAATTCCTCATCTCTTAAAAATAGCACTGAAGTAGAATAATGTCTGATAGTTAAAACTGTGGATAAGATGAGAAGGGAGGCAGGACAAGAAAGCTATATATAGGCCCAGAAGCCTGTGTCGCAGTATATGGGCAAGAAAACATGACGAACATGTCCAGGGGCATTGATGCTGATGTAAACACTTGTCACCTTATCTCCACTATGCGGGTCAGAGATGAACACAGAATTCACTAACAACAATATGAAATATCTAATGAGATCAGTGCATGAGTTTTCGGGTAATAATATCTGTCAAAGACAACTAGAGTATTTCGGAAGTGGACCGAAGTATAATCAAAATGGTGGATGCCAGAAAGCCATTTTACTATACGAAGAACGAATAATCGCGCAAAAACACTTCAGGGTATTATTTCTAGAAAGGTAAAAGTAAAGACGGGGAGAATAGTGATAGGACAGACATTAGAGACGACATCTAATTCTCTGAAGTGTGATTGGCGGAAAGATAACGGCCTCTGTTGCCATCGCAACATCGTTACTTTATCGTCAGTATGATGTACACCAGGAACCGACACAGTAGAGTACCGAAATCCTAAAAGTCCACTCCCAGTGTAGAATCGGCCATAGGCACGGAACAGCAATTCCAGCTAAATGAAATGGAAACTGTCAGAGAGAAGAGAAAAACAAAATTATGAGCTAAAAACAAAGAGACTGGAAATCGTCCATGAAAAGTTGTATTCCCGGAATGATAAAACAAACCTAACGGAATTGACGAAACGGCTAAGAGCAGAAATACGGTATTACTTGGGGAACATATGGTGACGGAATCGCCAACCCCACAAAATTGAAATAATTACTATCAAAACAGATACAGCCAACAGTACAAATGCCAGCAAATATCATACATAAAAAGCAAAAACAATAGTAGGAAATAAATATAAACTTCCCTGTCATGAAGACGAACAGAAAGGCACTGATAGAACACATACATTAATATACAGACATCTCTCAGAGTGATTTCATCACACCAATACACATAAAACTCATTAAAACAACATAAAATACACACAACGTCATATAAAACAAATACCCTGATAGAAAAGGGGACTTCAAAAAGTACATCAGCAAAAGACTTTATAAGGAACTTCTTTTGGGAACACCCATATTTAACTAACGTGGACTGTGCATCTATCCCTCTTCCCACCAAATTGCCTCCCCCCAGAATAGGTTGTATAAATGCATGTAAATGGGGTCGTCTTGGAAGTAGGTGGCTCCAGACCACATAACATACATGTGATGGCCTCAGTGAGACAAAAGTTTTAGATTAATCATCGTTCGTACCCACTTTTGGTAGGCACGAGATCTACTTATTTCCAAAGTGACCGGCATTGGGAGATGGTATCGCTTTCTTATTTCGGAAAGGTTTCAAAATACGGATCCAGAGGTTAATTTTGTCGTCATGGATATGAGCAGTAGCGAAGCGTGTACTTTCAGACTAGTAGCTGTTTATGTTTCGACAGGGCCGGGAGAGCCGAATTTCTTTAGA
The DNA here is from genome assembly GCF_006345805.1 of Octopus sinensis. Lineage (NCBI taxonomy): Eukaryota > Metazoa > Mollusca > Cephalopoda > Octopoda > Octopodidae > Octopus > Octopus sinensis. The sequence goes on from NC_042999.1 coordinate 119,817,176, forward strand.
CGTCTGAAGATTCTCCTGAAAACGTCGTCCTCTATAGGGCTATCCACCCAATGGAAAACTATCTTGGATGCACTTTTGGATTGTGATGAGCTAGCCGATAAAAGAAGGTGAATATAAAAGACTTACAAAGCAGCTCAGATGTTTCCAACTGTTTGGAAGATACCGACTAGATTTTGCGAATGTGCCAAATTAAAGCATAGGAAACCGCACTGGATCATCCATGCCGTATCTAGACAGACTAACATTTAGACCAGTAGATTATCCACAATTTAAAGTCATCGGTTACAGAGGCCACTGATTTATGATCAGCTACGTCAGCCTAAATAGGTTGCATAGACTGGGACCAGATTACCGGAATTTGAACGGGTTTCTTGTGGCACGCCAAGTTTACAAGGACTGGGTAGTGAAATAGTTAAGCGGTATTAGCAGCAGCAACAAATGGTGGCACGCCCTAAAAAATGCAATTAAAGTAGAATCATTTAAGTTTAGTTAGAAAATACCTACAAAATAGAATAGAAGTAGAGTTTACTAGAAACTTAGAAAAGGTTTTCAAAAAAGGCATCGCAACCGGCGTGCTAATGGCGAGATTAGTCCTTGACTGATTTTTCAGATGTATGCATGGAAGCTGCGGCGTTATAGCTAAGGTGCACGTTCTAAGTCTCGAGAGAACGAAAGCTCTCCTATTGGCCTGAGTGGTAGAAGTACCATATGTCAACATATCCCCAAATTAATCTTTGACAGACCATGATGGGAGCCTGGTAGTCTTTTCTGCAGCATTTCGACCAGCTGTTCAGGACGAGTGACGGACTGGATCTCAAAATAGACGTCAACATCTACCTCGAAGGCCTCAGGAAGGTAAGCGTACAGCTGTAAAAAGTCATATAACAGCTGCAGAAGTTTGAACAGAAGTGGTCAGTCGTACGGTGAAAAAATATCCTCCTGATGTCGATTGTTTGCCATACAAGCTATAATTTTGCATGTCAGACTTGTTTGGAGACCTTTTAACCAAAGTCTACTGCAACTGGCAGCAGAACAGAAGAAACTCTAGTCCAGTAAGTCGAGTAACAGTGATAAAGGCTTTAAAAAAGGAGGATCATTTAGACAAATTTAGTCTCGTAAATATTCTGAAGGAAGCTTTCAAGGATTTGGTTAAGGTTCTTGCAAAATGTTAGCATTAGTCGATGGTCTGATTAGTGAGGGTGGGTAAGAAATCTGGTATTGGCAGGGCACTAATAAATGTAGAGCAAACGAAATTCTTTCGTTGATTCGACCACGAATACTTGGCAGCTGTCGGACTCTGTGTTATATTTTACAGTTGAATCACCACAATGCACAGAAACAACTGCACAATACATTGAGTGTGTGTTCATCAATCAAAACTATCCTGTATCATATGCACAGCCCGTCGGGTTTATCTCTTCTTGTCTTTTCTGTATTTACCAATTCTAAAACCAAAACTGGGGAAACTAGAAAACTGGAAGGACATTCGCGTGAAATAGGAAGTGGAAGAACAGTGCCAACATACGCAGACGACGTTACATACAATAGTATGAGAAACTAGGAGATGCTGACAAGAGCAGAACTCAACAACGGAAAAACAGTGGGCTTGTTCGGCTCCTACAGAGGTATGCCCATGCCGTCGAATAGCATTGTAGGATGATGGATGGACGAACCGCTAAAATTGCTTGAGGTTTGGTTTGGTCGAGATCTCATGGTGGAGAAGAACGAGGACGAGGTAGCGAGAAGGGTAATCAATCTCACCCAATGGGACGAGGGAAGGCTATCCCTAAAAGTTCGGGCAGATATGATGAATGCTTACATGGCCTCCGTAATATATTACCGCCTGATTTACCCCACTTCATATCTGACAGGACTGGAGCACATGTTCTTCTATTTTCTGTGGGAAGAACGCATTCCACTAGTCAGATGCTCATTTTACTGCGATCAGTAGTTGAATGAAAATTAAGCAAGCTGTGGCTGATGATATGCAGACATGCTGTGACATCTGCAGCATGTGTTTGGCAGAGTAGCAGTCCTGGATCAAGGGTAAATTGAGGATTGTCAAATGGTCTGTTTCAGAGGTCTCTCGTGCTGAGAATCATTGATGACTTCCAAAAATCTTTAGTTTAACAGTACTATTGGGGTGGAGGGCGGAGATAGACATCACAGGCACAAAAGTGCTGACGGCTGGACGATGCCTTGAAATGCGCATGGAACGAGGAATACGTTCGGCATGCATTCGTAGACTGAAAGAAGACAACAAAGAGAAGGCATTTGTATTAGTGGACATTGTGGCCGTGCTTTTGTGATGTTTCCATGAGTAGGCCTCGGTGTCTTCCTCAACTGGGGAATTATGCATTGTTGAAATTATAATTACTCGCACCTCTCTGTAATCATACACTGTGTCTTTCTGAAACGTTAGGTGTTTTTGTTTTGCGGAGTCTTATTTTTTGATAAAGAATTCATCATCATCATCATCATCATCATCATCATCATCATCATCATCATCATTATCATCCTCATCCTCCCCTTCTCCTCCTCCTCCTCCTCATCATCATCATAATCATCATCATCATTATTATTATTATCATTCATCATCATCATCATCATCATCATCATCATCATCATCATCATCATTATTATCATTATTATTATTATTATTATTATTATTATTATTATTATTATTAATATTATTATTATTATTATTATTATTATTATTAAGGCATTGAGCTGGCAGAATCGTTAGCACGCCCGGGAAAGTGCTAAAAAGCATTTCGCCCGTCTTTACGTTCTGGGTTCAAAATCTGGGTCGACTTTGTCTTTCATCTTTTCGAAGTCGATAAACGAAGTATCAGAGAAACATTATGGTCGATGTAATAAGTACTAGTTAAGCACTAGAGTAGTTGTAATCGACTAAGCCCTTCCCACTGGAGTAGATGTAAAGGACGTAGCCCCTCCCCTGAAACTGCTCGCCTTGTGCCAAAATTTGAAATCATTATTAAAGCAGTCAATAAACAGATTCGTTAGTACGGTGAACAAAATCCTTAGCAGCATTTCGTAAGTCTTTACTTTTTGAGTTCAAATTCCATAAAGGTCGGCTTTGCCTTTCATTCTTTCAGGGTGGATGAAATAATACCATTTGCGTATTGGGGTCTATGTAATAGACAAACCTTGTCCTCCAGAACTGAAGGTCTTGTACTTATTGTGAAAAGAATCATAACCATCATTATCATCAACATCATCATCATCATCATCATCATTATCATCATCATCATCAAAACTTAGAAAGCTTGATGGGTGGTAGGAAAATATGAGGTGACTCATATCTGCATCTCTTTTTGTTCTGAATCCAATTATTGTTATGGTTGACTTTGATATTCAAATTTCCAGAGTCAATAAAACAACTATCTTTGATGTAAAGGGTCAATTTTATTGACTGCGATTTCCTCCCTAATTCTGTAACTCAATACAATCTTTTTCTTTTCTGTTTTGCTTTTGTTTTTATAGAAATCATTATCATAACTTTTAGGCTAGAAATAAAAGAAACCTGGAAAGTTTAGATAGCTGGAAATCTTATTTCTTTCTTTGTTTGTTTTTTTATGTAAACCCATGATATCACTTATTCGTACAGCACAATTCCTTTATATATCACTTCTCTGCATTTTCTAAAAGATTTCTGTGTTTCTAATTCCTTTCATTTTGACTAACAAAAAATATTCCTTTTAACAATATAATCAGTTGTATGTGTTGGAGATTATATCGTTTGAATATATTAAAATGGCTTTAAGAGATGTTCGTATATCTTCCTTTTCTCGTCTAGCTTTATCTTGAGCATGATCCTCGATGTCATTTTTTACTTTCATCAACACCATAATGATAATAACCATTATCTCTTCCTTCTTCTTCTTCTTCTTCTTCTTCTTCTTCTTCTTCTTCTTCTTCTTCTTCTTCTTCTTCTTCTTCTTCTTCTTCTTCTTCTTCTTCTTCTTCTTCTTCTTCTTCTTCTTCTTCTCATTTTTGTTTCTCTTGTTTTATACGCGTCTGTATGAACATCCTAAAATCCTAATGCCTTTACATTTCCTTATAATCTCATATATATATATATATATATATATATATATATATTATATATATATATATATATATATATTATATATATATATATATATATACATATACATACATATGTATATACATATATATATGTTTATATGCTCTCTTTCTACTTTTTTCATCACAATATCAATTTCGTCTCATATTTCGAAATAAAGAAAGCTTTCTATCCTATTACGTCTATAGATATATTCTCAATTCCTTGTAATCTGTCAACCAACTACTAAGTAGCTTAAGCTGCTGTTTAATGTTCGATTTTAGCTATGTTTTATTGAGTTGAAACTGGGCGTGTAGGTGCAATTAAAAGAATATCCTGCATCTTGTTAAGACGTGAATTTTTAAAGTCAGATAATATTTTACTAATCCTTACAATAGATTTTGTTTATTTGCTTGAGAATATTGTTGAACGAAATTTCAATACTTATATATCATTTACATTACAATTTAGCATACTTTTTTGTTTCCAAGTACAATTTTAGAATCTCATGTGTATGTTTCCATATATAGATACTTTGTGTTTTTTTTATGTTTATGTATGTGAATTTAATATGTTTATTTTTGCAAAATAAGTTTTAGCTACTTTTTGGTTTGAAACTATCTTTTACTTTTTAATGAGTTTTGCTATTAATTGTACAAAACGTTTTTGATTTCTTTTTGTAGAGTAAAACTTTATCTGAAGAATTTATAGAGAAATGCTTCTACTTCTAATTCAGTTGAGTAAAATTTATATATTTAAGATATATTTACAAATTAGATATTTTATATGATATCACTGGAATGATTTTTTTTTAATTTAGATTCTGGGTCTATTTTTGAAACTCTCGCAACTTTGAATTATTTAATTGATATTGAATACTAAAGAAGTACTAACAATTTTCTTTATTTTATTTCGAATTCTTTTTTTCTGTTTGACATGTATATTATAACAATGTAGTCGTAGAGGTTGCCAGCACCCAGTGTTTCTATTAAGCATATATCATGTTGTACATTGTTGTTTTGTAGCACCAGGTAAGAATTAATAGTGATCCTTTATGATCAGTCGGTTTTATTTTTTAGACAAATAGTGTCTATTAATATTTCACTTATTCTGTAGTAGAATGGGATTTCATGAAGATTCGCTTGCTTTGTTTAGAATTTTCAACAACAGAGTAAAAATTATCTCTTTGGTAATTTTGATAACGGTTTCAAATTCTAGCACTAAGCCAGCAATTTGGGGATTTTGGTTAAATCGATCACATCGATCCTAGTGATCAACTGGTACTTAATTTTTCGACCCCGAAAGGATGAAAGGCAAAGTCGACCTCGGTGGAATTTGAACTCAGAACGTAAAAACGGATGAAATGCCGCTAGGCCTTTCACCTGACATGCTAACGATTCTGCCAGCTCGCTGCCTTAATGCTCATTTTAATAATAGTATTTGTTTCTAATTTAGGTAAGAGGCCAGCAATTTTGAGGGAGGGGTAAGGTGATTAATGGAACCTGGTACTTTTGCTGTACTATATATTTATCGGGCTCAAGGGGAGAGAAAGCATGGGTAAGCTCGGTGAGAGTTGAACTCAGAACGACCTGAGGTAATACCGAAAGACATTTCATTCCAAACTTCTAAGGAGTAAATTTGAGGCGCTGTCCCAATACGGTCGGAATCTAGTGACTGAAGTACACAAAAAACTATTGCTTAACTAAAACCTTTTTCAAAAGTGCCTTAGGTATCTGCTTGCTTAACGCTGTAGGGAGATACCTAGGAGAAATTTTACTGTTGTTTCTTGTTGGTCAAATGAACACAGAAAGACCTCTTTATAATAAAATATCCTATCCAGTTTCTGCTATGTTTGCTTCTGTCAGTCTCAATATCTCTGATGTGATGTTTATCATTGATTATTGTTGTATATGATATATTTGGTTTCAATACTTTCATTATTTTGATTTATGATCTTTTTTCACTCACGTCTCTTTCTACAAAATTCAAATTTTTTTTCCCGAATAGAATTGTTTCTTTAGTGGTTTTATTATTTAAATCTCTTTAATATCTTTTTTTCCTAAACAGTTTTATTTTCCTACAATTTCATTATCATTATTTTTTTTCAGCTCTCTTTTTACTCTGATTTTACTGAGTAATATCTTATTTCGTTCTTTAACCCCGATGTCCATCTTTGACTGCAGTATTTGTACCGTAGTAGAGGCCACGTATTGTTCTGACTTTTATACCGTTGTTAGTCTGTATATAATTTTTTTAACTTTATTATTTTGTTTTTATTGAGGTTTTATTGTTTTCATTGCAATCGCTTTCAGGAATCGCTCTGGTAAATTAATTGATTATTAACAGCTATTTTTATGTCACTTTTAATCTTTGTGTTAATTCCGGTGTGTATCAATAACTACCTTTTTTAATGCTATAATTTTGATATCTTATTACATCTAGGTTGTGTCCTATTTTGAACTTGCATAAACGTTATTTCTTTAAGTTTCAAACACATTGTTTCTATAATTTCTCTGACTACTGTTATTCTGTATTTTTCTTTTTCGTACTGGATGTTTTTCATGATATTAATTGATATCACTGGTGTTGTTACTATAGCACTAGTTCTAAAATGACTATTATTGTGGTCACATTACATTCTATTGATATATGGTCTGTAATAGAGTTTTATCGCTTTCTTATTCCCCTAGAATTTTTCATTTTATGTTTCCGTGCTTAGCTATCGTTATTCGATTAATTTTTATTCGATATCCATTATTACGTTCGAAAAATTTATGTTGTCCATCTTTTGTCTTACATTAGACTCTTTTATTGCCGTATGCATATAATTATGCATATGTTGTTGTTTTTCAAGAGATTATCATTAATATATGCTTTGATAGTTTTTAACGGATTGTGCATTTTTGTTAAATGCGCTTGCTGATGTTGCTTTCTAACTAAATAGACAACACAAGTTTGTTTTCCATTTTTATCTTCACAGTTAAGTCGCTTCTCCGAAATATTTGCTGATATTTGAAAGAGATTACGTAGTTCAAATCGCTGTAGTATTAAGCATACACATTTTCCTTTCCATGTTGCTGAAGTAATTTGGTGACGAATTCAATTGCCTATAATTTTTCCCTACAATTACTATATTGTAATGTTTTAAAAATAGTTCTTTTTAGAATTTAAAATAAAAGTTCAAAATTTTCCCTTCTTTTCACTTTCTTTATAATTTGCAACAATAGCTGCGAGGGCTGCCGTTTCGTTTATCAAGTCTCCTATGTTTTTCTTGATATCAATTGACATCAGTGGCGTTGTTACTTTAGTGCTTAGACTTAAAAGCACTATTAATGTGGCCATGTTACATTCTAAGGACATGTCTGTTAGAGCGTTTTAGAGAGTTTATTCTGAAATGTTAAAATTATCCGTTTCTTCCTCGTACACTTTATTTTTATTATGTTTATAAGAAGAAAAAAAATGATTGCAAACCAAATTTTACTTAACTTAATAGTTGAAAAGTGAAGGGGCTCTGCTTGAATTTTTACAAATTGGTATCTTTGCGAGGATAATATACAGGTGTTAAATATATGATATAAAGAATTGGCATAATATGCGGCTGTCAACTAAAATCTATCACACGAGAGGCAAATTTGTTGTATATACTCACGAAACTTTAATTTCTAAGTTTGAAAAATATATACACAAACATATGTAAATACACATGCAAGTTTGTGTGTGTTTCAATGCTTATGAATACAGTGTAAAATGAGTCAAATAATAAACTGCAACGAGAGATTCCTTCAAGAATCTCTCTCTTTTCCAGAGTTTTCTCTTGGTAAACGTTTCATGATTATGAATGTATATATTTCTGTATGCGTTTAATAACAAATAAAATCAGACGAGGCGCTTTCTAAGTATGAAAATAAATGTTATTTCTCCTAATATGTAGGGCTTGAAATAACTTTTCCTATTAATTCCTAACTAAAATAAGACAAAGGGAGACGAAAACCAAATCGCAATGAAAATAGCAACATAATGCCATTGATTTATTTTATATAAATAAAAAAACAAATGAAAAAATATTATCATTCTCTTGAATGTTTAACGCATATTTACATAAATAAATATGGAAAAGACAGACCATTTCTAATCAGCAGAAAATGTTAAATACAAGTCAACTATAAGAGATAACATCCCTTACAGAAAGCTGGCACATTGTATTCATTCTAAAGGATATAACGTTTAAACATTAATCACCGTTTTTCAAAATTTCAGTCTAAAAATTGATGGCACATTACAGCAAACAGTAAACGTAAAGTGAGGTCGTGTCTGTGATCCAGTTTCAATTCTTACTTGTAATTTAATCGTTTTGTTTGCGTCATTAAAATCTGAACATAAACAATGCATCGAAAGTAAGGGTTTCATTTCTTCATATCACTTCTTGTGCTTCGCGTTTTCATAGAGAACTTAAACAGAAAACCACTCTATTTAAGTGAATTGTTTTAAATGATAATTTAAAGGTGTTTGCATTTAAAGCAATTTCGCTATAACAGACTTATATGTACTAAAAAGAATCTTCATAATCGGTGTAGGTATTTGCAATAAAACAGTACCTCTTCCATCTATAGTATACAAGTTGTACGAAACCTCCTGGAAGCTCTTTGTGGGTTGAGCAGTGCTACAGGCAGCAGATATTAGATTGAAGTTTACTTAATTGAAAGGAAAAAGATGATTTAATGCTGTCGCTCATACTACTACTACTACTACTACTACTACTACTACTACTACTACTACTACTAATAATAATAATAATAATAATAATAAGGATTGACTATAAAAAGGCCTTCGACAGTATACCGCATTCATGGATCTTGAAATCGCTGGACATCTTCAAAATTTCCCCTGTGATTTCAAGCTTCCTGAAGCATAATATGTCGTTGTGGAATACGAATCTCCAATTATACCATTCTAATGGAGTACTTGCCTCAGAGAATATAAACATCAACTGTGGCATTTTTCAAGGTGACTCACTTTCACCTCTAATATTCTGCATAGCCCTAATACCCCTTACAAGTGGATTAAACAGAACAGGGTATGAGTATAGAATTGTCAATAAAAAAATAATCCATCTATTTTATATGGCTGACTTAAAACTCTATGGTAAAGAGGATTATGAACTTAAAGGCCTATTGCGCACTGTGAGAGCATTCAGTGATGACATCGGGATGGAGTTTGGGCTTGAGAAGTGTGCCAAGGCCACTTTCCAGAAAGGGAAAGTGAAGACCACAAATTCAGTCGTGTTTGATATTGACACAGTCATAAGAGAGCTTGAGCAAGAACAAACCTACAAATATTTAGGGATAAATGAAGGCTCTGGTATTCAGCATGCAAGCATGAAAGAGAAGATCAGGAAGGAATGTTATAGGAGAGTTCGAGCAGTCCTGAAATCTGAACTAAATGCACGTAACAAGGTGTTAGCTATAAATTCCTTAGCAGTTCCAGTTGTTACTTATAGCTACAATGTGTTGAACTGGAATATGAGTGAAGTAAAGAAACTAGATAGGAAAATACACAAGCTGTTGAGTTGTAATAGGATGCACCACCCAAAGGCAGACGTAGATCGTCTTTACCTCTCCAGAGCCCAAGGAGGTCGAGGCCTGATCCAATTTGAACTAGCTTACAAAACAACCACAATTGGACTGGCCAAATATCTTGAAATAACGAATGACTGGATGCTAAAGTTCGTGGAAAATCACGCGAGACGAAAGAAGCTTCATTCTATCATAAAAGAAAGCAAAAAATTTGCTATTGATCTCGTGCAGGATACCCAAACTGAACAACCCAGGGGAAGTACGGCAACTATTGTTGCAAAGAAGGTGAAAATAATGGCAACGAAAAAAGCGCACGAGCAATTGGCTGTTAGGTGGGAGGAGAAACCTCTGCACGGCAAATATGTGGCCCGTAGCAAACAAGCTGATGTTGACCAGAAGCAACCCCATCAGTGGCTACGGAGCTCAGGGCTAAAAGCAGAGAGCGAAGGTTTCATCCTGGCTGCTCAAGATCAAAGCCTATTAACCCGGAACTACCAGGCCAACGTGATGAAAAATGGAGCAGACCCAAAATGCCGATTCTGCAATGACATGATTGAAACAGTGGACCACCTAATCTCTGGATGTAAAGTCTTAGCACCAGTGGACTATAAATTAAGACATGACAGAGTTGGCCAATATCTACACTGGCTAATAAGTCGGCATTACAATATCAAAACTGCCGACAAGTGGTATAATCACCACCCTGAAGCTGTAATTGAAGGAGAAAATGTAACGATTCTGTGGGACTTTCCAGTACATACAGACCGACCCATCAAAGCCAATAAACCGGATATTGTTGTGAAAGACCAAAACAATAAAGTTTGCTTATTGATCGACATAAGCATACCCTGTGATCATAATATCTCGGCGAAAGAATTTGACAAGCTCAGAAAATATAAAGACCTGCTCATTGAAATTGAGAAAATGTGGCATCTCAAGGCGGTAACAATACCAGTGATCGTAGGAGCACAAGGAATGATCAAGAAGGGAACCGAAAATTATATGAGAATGATCCCTGGTTTACCATCCCTGCAAGAAGTGCAAAAGATTGTCTTAACTGGTACATCACACGTATTGAGAAGAGCATTGTCGATGTGAGAACTATTACTACCCATGTATACTATGAGTTTCTCTGCCCTAGGAGTCGGGAAGACACTCGGCAATAAATGGAAGCAAATGTGAAAGAAGAAGAAAAACCCATAAATAATAATAATAATAATAATAATAATAATAATAATAATAATAATAATAATACCCATCATTTCTATTATAAGCAGAAGGCCTGAAATTTCGGAAGAGAGACCAGTCGATCAGATCAACCCAGTACCCGACTTACCACACAACTTGCACAATTCGCTAGAAAATCCTTATCAAATGATATACAGAAACTAAGAAAACACTTAGTCCACAGAAACACAATTTAATAAAATAACACATATCATTGTGGAGTCGATACCTGACACTATTTCTTTACTATCCACAAGGGGCTAAACACAGAGGGGACAAACAAGGACAGACAAACGGATTAAGTCGATTATACCAATCTCAGTAGGTAACTCGTACTTATTTAATCGACCCCCTAAAGTATGAAAGGCAAAGTCGACCTCAGTGCAATTTGAACTCAGAACGTAGCGACGGAATAAATACCGCTAAGAATTTCGTCAAGTGCGCTGGCGATTCTGCCAGCTCACCGCATTAATAATAAGAACCCTTTCAACTGGAAGCAGAAGGCTTCAGATTTGGAGGAAGGGATTAAGTCGATTACATCGACCCCAGTGCGTAACTGGTACTAATTTCATCGGTCCCGAAATGAGGAAAGGTAAAGTCGACCTTGGCGAAATTTGAACTCAGAACGCAACGGAAGACGAAATACTGCTAAGCATTTCGCCCGGCGTGCTAACGATTCTTCCAGTTCGCCGTCCTTTTAATAATAATAATAATAATAATAATAATAATAATAATAATAATAATAATAATATCTTCTTTGTTGACCATTAAGGGTTCACAAAAATATAGGAACAATACAGGGCAATACATACAATGAAACGTAAAAAGCGATAAAATACATTTTAACAGCGAAAAATTCCGAAACACCGAGACTCCACAACATTTGCTCCACCTTTGACTAAAATTTCCCTCTCTTTCCTTTTCAAGTCAAACTTGAAAACTTTGATTAGGGCTTGGCCAAAGGGGAGATTATATCATCATCCCTTTCAGTCTGATCCATCGCACAAACTTTCGCTAAGGCCACCAGTGAAAGAAACACTGTCTATTCTTCCGGAGAAGCGACGGGACGATCTTCGCAATGGACACAGTCGATAGCTGGATCCTTTCAACACATGACAACAGATGTCCAGCATAAACTCACAAGTTAGCAATACATGGATACAGAACAAGAGCGTGCAGAACAGTTTCGTGGCCCTGTGCGCATTTCGGGTAATCCCCGTTGACAGCACATTCATGCCTGTAAAGTTTATCTGAAACTGGCAATGCCCCGCTCCCGCTGGTAGCAATGCCAGGCAACCTTTATGGTTTCCCTTAAAACATGTTGGAGCATCATCGTAAAGAACATAGCAAAGAGTACAGGATCTAAAACAGCCCTGTTTAGTTCCAATGGGAACAGAAAATACCATTGAACATTGACAGTTAGATATCACTATTGCCACCGTTCCCTCGTGCAAAGATACCATTACGCTTATCATTTTATCAGGAAGATCAACTTCTAACTACATTTTTCAAAGCGCCTCACTATTCACTGTATCAAATGCATTAGTCAAGTCGAGAAAACCATGCACAAGTCAGTAAGTATTTTGCTCACGTGATTATTCTTGAGCAAAAATTTTCAGGGCTAAAATCATGTCAACTGTGTCTCTCCCAGCCCAAAGTTTACATTGGGATTCAAGATATATGCTGTTTACTACATGCATATTGATGCAGTTAAGAATCACCTGCGCAAGAAGTTTTTTCCAGGTAGGCACAATAACGTTATCCCTCTGTGATTATCACGTACACACTTCTTCCATTTGTTTTTGAACAAGTGCATTATAGATGCATCTTTGAACTATTTGGACAGATACGCAGTTTCCCACATCAAGCAGATCAGTTTGCAGTGCTCTCTTACAAGGTGCCTACCACTATATTTGTACACTTCTATGGAAACACCGTCTTGTCCTGGAGCTTTACAACCGGAAAGTCTTTTAATAGCAGTAATTATCTCTTCAAAGGAATGATCTTCTGCTTGTTCCTCAATTATAGACGTTTGAAAGATTTTATTGGTTATTTCAGAATTGGTAGTGGATTTCTGATTTAGTATGAATTTAAAGTGTTCAGCCCATCTCTTCAGAATTTCATCTGTGCTACTAAGTTTTGAACCGTCATTAGAAAGAATAGGTCCTATACCACACTTTTTGAAATCAAATATACATTTGAGATTATCACACAACGCTCTCACGCAGTGGGAGTTAGCAGAGGTTCCAGTTCTGGGCCTTTTTTGTCCACCAAGAGCTTTTCCTCAGACGCAATTTTTTGAGAGAAGTTTTATTAAGATCTGAGGGATGATGAATATTTGTCTGAGATCTTTTGTGCATAGATTTTAGGAGAGGTTTGATTTGAGAATCATTTCCATCGAACCAATCTTGATTCTTCGCGAATCCTAGAACTTCCTCAGCAGATGATTTGATGCTTTCACGAAGATTACGCCATAAAACTCCAGGATAATTTATTTTCTTCTATTTTCTCAAGTTTTGTATTTAGATGTGTTCCAAACTTTTATGTTGTTTCAGGATGTTTTTTAAAAATGTGCATTTATTCTTATGGGAATATTTGGTCTCAATGGCCTTTTTGTATATGGTTCCACGCATACCTTACTTAGAATATTCTGTGATCCAAGTAACACTGAAGAGTTTAGTGAGCTCTTGTTAATTTGGCATCACTGCAATCTTTGCATTTAGTTATGACATAATCAAGCATGTGCCAATTATCAAATCATGGATGCTTCCAGATGTTTTTATACTTATTTGCCTCCTGAAATATTGTGATTGCAATTATTAAACCAAATTGTCGACAGAAATAAAGCAGTCAGTGACCATTTGCATTCATCTTAGCAGTTTCACGCTAATTACCTTCGATACTACTCAATCATGCAGGCGCCTGTACATTAATTAAGCTACTGGGAAAAAGCTAGCAAATGTGTGCTAATATAGAAACAAACAAGACATTATATTATTACAACAGACAAACGAAGTGTGCATATATAACTGCATGAAGTCTTACGGCTTACAATTATACATATACAACAATAACGACAGAAAGAACTTTGCAGCTGTCAAACGAACTGAATGGAGTTGCGCAAAGAGAAAATGAAGTCCTAGAGGACAGAACGGATGTAGCAAAAGCGTAACCAGTTTGGTCAAAGGTAGGACGAAAAAGAATGACACCACTTTTTTCTGGACACCAGACCAGTTTGACAGTGCTCTCTTACAAGGTGCCTACCACCATATTTGTACACTTCTACGGAAACACCTTTTTGTCCAGGAGATTTAAGACTGGAAAGTCGTTTAATAGCAGTAATTATCTCTTCCAAGGAAGGATTTTCTGCCTGTTCCTCAATTATAGACGTCTCAGGAGGTGCTGAGAGAGGGAAAAATGGGTGACAGAGTGAGAGAGAGAGAGAGAGAGAGAGAGAGATAACGAAGGAGCAGAGTAAGAAAGAGGGAGAAGGGAAAGACGCAAGGGCGGTAAGCGGCTGCCGAAAAAGAAGGTAACGATGGAGAAAGAGCAGGTAAGATTAGGGGTGGAAAAAGATAGAGTAAGAGGGAAATAGGGAGAGAGGGAGATAATGAAAAAGAAACGGAGACAAAGAGAGAAAGAGTGGAGAAAAACAGAGTAAGAGTGGAGATAAGGTTAAGAGTGGCACCAGAATATTCAAGGAATATTTTTTTCATTAAAGTAAGCAAACTATGTGCATTGCGCTACATGGATATATCAAGGGTTAAACAGAAAGAATACAAGGAGGAATGTTAGGCGAAAGCAGAGTAAACGGGTAAGTTGACAAAAACTAAACGGACGGGAAATTAGACAACGACACGATACACAGAATGTTCGCAGCTGAGTTCTCCTCTTCATTCAAAGACGCAAATTATTATAGCAATTTCACGCCAATTACCTTCGATACAGCTCAATTATGCAGGCGCTAGTACTTTTATTTAGCTACTGGGGAAAAGTTAGCGAATGTGTACAAAGAAATAAACAAGATATTATACAACAGACAAGGACTTATGCATATATATATATATATATATATATATATATATATATATATATATATATATATATACATACATACATACGTATATACCTACATACATACACACGCACATATATATGCACACATAAACTTAACTTGTGTGTATACTAGTGTATAAAGAAGTATATATGAGGTCTACTTTTATAATAAACAGAAAATAAGTTTTAATTTTACTGAGTTATATCTATACGGTGGAGTGTGTAACAAGACTTATAATCAAAACCTCACAGTTTCAGCTTCCTGTATAAGGCCACATTCAAATCAAGTGATGTGTCCTGGTTATTAACCAGTCTGCTCGCAGATATATTACGCCTTATAGTAGAACATTCTACAACGTTCTAGATGTTCCTGCGCTTTTGTGGTTATAAA
This sequence comes from Octopus sinensis, assembly GCF_006345805.1. Taxonomy (NCBI): domain Eukaryota; kingdom Metazoa; phylum Mollusca; class Cephalopoda; order Octopoda; family Octopodidae; genus Octopus; species Octopus sinensis. The sequence goes on from NC_042999.1 coordinate 119,832,513, forward strand.
AGAGAAAGCCCGTCAGAATGGGCCAGAAACGGCCCTTGGAAGCATAAGCAATTAGCCTTTCCAGCGTCAAGTTTTCCTTTGTTGAAATTCAACCCGGAGTAAAAGGATTTATTCTCTATTAGGACGAACACACATTATTCTCGCTTCTTACTCGACGCTCATCATTTTAGTTTGTAATTTAATTACAACTACTGGCAACAACTGGAAAACTTTTATGTATATACAAATATTTTAAGTTACTTTATTGAGAATAAAATGTATTTCAACTATTATCTATTTGGTTTGTTATGAGACAACACACAGCTAACTAATGCCATTCAACAGTGACCCATACACCTAAGTACCACACGTGTTTTGATTTCATAGTTATTGAACCCCGTGTTTCATTATTGCGAATGATTTAATAACGGCTACAGAATATAGGTAATATTTGACAGAAGTAGTTAGACTGAATTAATATTGTATGAGATTGTGTAGTGAAAAATCATCATCATCATCATCATCAACATGTACCATTGTTTGTCATTCATGTTAAAATCACCAAGCAATTGAAGCATTATATGTAGGAAGATTATTCGTGTTTCCTTTAGATGATCCATATTGCTTTGTTCTTATCTGTTTTGAATATGTCTTCAAGATGTATGGAAGCTTTAATGTTGTATTATAACCATAAAATATTTATTAAATACGGCAGTGTTTTCATGAAATTCAAATCAGAGCAGTTTGGCCTTTGTATAATACTTCTGAGTTGTCTTTCATGCAAGTTCACCAATTGTACGCATAGCTGGACGCATGTATTCACCATTTTAGCAGAAGTGGTTTGATGTTTTCCTGTTGTGTTGTGGTGAGATTCTTGGGACTGTGTTGTGGTTCTGTGTCGTATGTTGTCACCGATGTTGTTGGGTACCATTGTCAAAAGACATTATGCGCAGTTGCTTTAATGAGAAACAAGAAATTATGATGATAAAATATATGATTAAAATTATGATGATAAATTACATATTTGAAACATACGTTTTTGAGTAAAATTCGTGAAGTTAGTTATGTGTAGTACGTTATAACCTTTATAATTGCAAATAGTGAAATATTGTTGAATTCTAGATGTTATAGAATGATTTCTATATTAAAACAGGATTGTGCTTATAATGTGTAAGGTGTGGCACTACACCTGAGTTGTGGAGCAAGCATATTAATTGATGTCATTTATATATATAAATATATATGTATATGCATATGTATGCATGTATGCATGTATGTATATAAGATAATATAAATAATATATGTGTGTGTGTTGTGTGTGTGTGTTTTTTATGCTTGTGTGTATATTAGAAATTTGTTTAGACTGAATAGTAACAATATATAAATAAGAAAAAGAAGAGTTTTATAACGATAATCTTTTATACAGACTGTTAGTTTAAACTACTTTGAAACATACCTAAGATGTAAGAAGAAGGGTTCAACTGATCTCGTGACGTCCCAAAAATGTATTTATTTTGCTTTGACGGTGGTAGTAAAGTAGTATATGCATTCATCTCCGAATATTCGAATAGCTACAGGAGAATGTGTAATATTTGTTATTACAATATATAGATATAGGATTATTGTAGAAAAACTTTCGTACTCGAAAAGAAATGAGTCAATACTGCATCCTAACAGAGACTTGTTTGCTTAGATGCAGACATTCTCACTTCAATGAAATCCGTGCTTCCATTTTGAAATTAAAATTCGAATATACTGTTCTTGTATCACTAATTAACAGTTTATGGATTAAACGTTCGGCTATTTTATATGTGCGATACATCTTGCGGCAATACATAGACAAACACACACATATATGTATATATATATATATATATATATATATATATATATATATATATATATATATATATATATATATATATATATATATATATAAATATATATATATATATATATTTATGGGAGGCGGGAGTGTAGCTTGATCTCTACAACGATCACCTATTGGCTATAGAAGACTTTCGCTGGTGTGACATGAGAACTTGCAAAACCGGAAACTTCCAAGGCCTCAGGTTTTATTTTGGCGATTTCCTCCTTTTCGTAGGTAGATCACCAACCAAAGTTAAAGAGCTTCTATCCGCCCATGAATTAGACCATCTCATGCCAGACACCAAACCGACACCCAAATGCTCCGTAGTGTGGTTAAATATCATGCCGGTGTCCGACGCTGTGTAGCACATACACACATACATACATAAATACATACATACATACATACATAAAAACAAAACAAAACAGAAATAGATTTATACGCTTTTATATTTCGTCCGCAGGATGTACAACAATCACCCTCCTCATTTAGAGTTGAGGGGTTGCCGGTTTTGCCGCCGCCGACCCGACCATGTAACAGGATGTTGTGGGTTACATGTTACCAGTAGCAAATAGGGAGCTACTAATAGAAAATGTATATATATATATATATATATATAGCTCTTATTAGGGCTATTTGTGCATTATGTATGTATGTATGTATGTATGTATGTATGTATGTATGTATGTATGTATGTATGTATGTATGTATGTATGTATGTATGTATGTATGTATGTATGTATGTAAGTATGTATGTATGTATACAGTTTAGATATTAGACCTATAAGTGTATAAAAATAGGCATATATTTCCATCAGGCTTGTTCGAAAAAGGAATCAGTCTGAAATGTCACTTGACCTCTACTTTATCTCTCAGTACACTAATATAAATCGAATTTATGCTCATTTCTAATTTAATTTATTCTGATACAAACAACCATTCGCCTGTAAAACGAACCAACTGAGGAAATTGTGTAGTGACGTCTCGATATATTAGAGATAGCCATCGTGTATCATGCACGTCACCATCTATCGTCTAAAAAAAACGAAGATGAAATTCCGGAAATATATTATGTCTGAAGGCAAAAAGGATGGTCATGGTTGGAATACATTTAGTTATAGATTTGTTCAATTGATACTCGCATTGTGTCTAACAACAACAGTCCTATTATTCTTCTCACCATGCTTATTTACACTTGAAATTTTTGTCTAGAGCACCAAACAATGACTTCCACTACTGCTGTTATGAGAACAACAGACAAAACATTACAATATAATACTAAGATGATTAAACAAAAATAATGAATAATATACCTTTCAGGCTTCATTTCTTTGTAATATATGACTATTATGATTATTATAGATAATTATGATTAGCCTGATAACGAAATCATCATTGTCACCATCATGGTTGGCATTGTTGTCGTCGTCATCATCACCAATATTCTCATCATTATTATCTTCTTTATCATCACCACGCCACCTTAAATACAGACACAACCGTCATGTGTACATATTTGCAGCAGTAAAATATGAGCATCCTGTAATTGTGGAAAATATGTAAATTCGTAGTCGACACTCAATACTGAATAGAAAATAAATACTGCTATTACAAAATAAATTCTCCCATTTGAAGATCGTTGACCTCCCTATCTGACTGGTAGTTATTTCGTTGAACCCTGAAACACATGCAAAGTTGACATTGGTGACATGTAAAATTAGAGCAACGAGAGATTAATTTAAATATCGTAATTAATTTTATTCTGCGCTTTTCGGGTTCAGACTATCCCTACCTTTCTTCCATGAGAAATAACGAACATGATAAAAGTTAAAACAGAAGAAGAAGCAAAGATTTTAAAAACAACTAAGTGGTGCCGTGGCAATTTCACATATAATAAGTTTTGTTTCATTTTTATTATAAAGAAATGATCGAAGTAGAAGTAAGACAACATTACTTTACTGATGAAATCTTTTAAAACAAAACTACGTCCATAACTGCTACCTTTCTTAATAAGCATGATAATTAATTCTTAATTTCATGAAACTATCTCCCATTTTCTTTGAGAGTCTAAAACCGTTGTCGTTGCGGTTTTGTTCTTTACATCAAATTTCAATTTATGGTGAATACTGTGGAGTACGTCACTTATTGTTATCTACCCCATCCAGTTCTAACGTCTTACTTGTCATACATCCAGAGTCTATTATTGCAGAAGGTGAAATCAAGTTTTCTCAACACAGTACTTGTTGTAGCTCGATTCACGGAAGTCAGTCGACGTAGTCATAAAAGATCCATAGTTACTCTCTAACAGTTCAGCAAAGAAGGACACAACAGTCTGAAATAAGATATTATGCACTACCTGAGATCCATTAAAGAAAACCCATCACGGTTTAACACCCATGATGTGTGTTTGCTATCGGGCTTCAGTGCATGTGATGATTTGATTTTGCAGAGAAGCCCAAACCTCAGTTAAAGGTAGAAAAGCGATATTCAGCAGTGTCAGCAGTGGGATGTGTGCCTCAGAGTATGTTAGAGATGGAAGGCCCTGGTGCATTTCTGAGGAATATTAAGACCAGAGCTTCAAATCACAAATTGATGTCGGCTCTTTCGTTGTAGCAATCTGAGTACCGTGCGCTTCTGAAACAAAGAAATACCATCAGCTGTGTTGTTTCCTCGCTCGTGAGAGCATACAAAAAGGCTGTTGTATAGTTTGAGGAATTCATAAATTTCTGGCGGCCTGTACCAAACATCCGTTGCATGTACTTATTGAGAAGTGCCGTCAGTGTCTATGAGGTGAGATTTTGGTAATCTTCGAAAACGAAACCTGAACACAACTTGGAGCCTCTGACTGAATATGTTTTCAATCCACACATCCGCTCAGCATCGATCAATGGTGCTCTAACACAGCAGTGGCAGAGAGATTTTTCTCTTATTATCCGAAATCTTGGAGCTGCTATTGTGGTTTCTCTTGCGATCTTCTATTTTGCATCTTCCATTTTGGGCAGAAAAGAAATGATTTCTTCTACTACACATGTTGCAAGAGTTCTTTCTGTCCTTAACAATCATTGTAATTAGTTCATTTACTGCGTTCTGTATAGGATGGTTTCATGGCCTTTACCGATAATCATTCCATAGGGGTCTAGGTAGATCTCACTCAACTAAATGTTTCTGGGGCTCACTTCTGTAACGTGAAACTGGTAATGAGCAACAGTTAAAATGAATGTCAGTAAACCACGCCGTCATCCTCGTGTTTCTTATGTCCATGTACTATATCAGTACTAGCGGGTATGCATGTAGCATTTAGGTCACGATTGTGTCCTCTCTTTATATTCAGGCTAAACTATAAGGAGTACTTTTCCATAGACATTGCCTAGGTTAAAAGTACAGTTCGTGCCAATTTGTACCAATGAATTCGAACTTTTCTTTCGAAATCATGAGGAAGCATTGTCCAACTTTTTTGAAACAGCAGCATGTCATTAATACTCCGTGAACTGTGTTATACAAAATCTTAAATCAAAGAAGCATTTACTTTTGCGACTTGACTCTTCCAAACATTTTGTAATTCCAGTGGCTATGAGGCATATTTCCACATATGTTTATATACCAGAAAACATGTTTCTGTATCATTGTTGTTGACGATGTTTGCGGTGTTGTTATGACTATTATTACTGTAGCTGTTAGTGTATACTGCAGAGTTTATGATGCTGCTGCTATTGCTTCTCTTGTTTGAATTGACATGAACAACATTAATATTATTTTTAATTGTTCAATTTGCGATTGTTCATAGACGCTTGTTTACTTGTCACGTCGTCTGCTATTATTGTTTTTACAAGTATGTGGTAATCTGGTTTTAAAACTTGAGGACTATTTTGTTCTGTTTTTGTTATCGTAACTCCTACTATTTTGTGGTAATTATCTCTGAATTCATTAGATTGAAAACAGTAAAACTGCAAATAACGGCTCGTTACTGAAAACAACAACAACAACAACAAAAATCAATGTAAAAGTGAACATCTTTTATCTCCCCGGATCAGGAAGCACAGTAGACGTCGAAAAAGGAGACCTATTTAACCAAAAATTCGGAAGAAAATTTCATTTGTAGCAGGACCTTTGTAAAACACATCTTACATTAAAACTAAGATAGAATAATGAATAAAATAAAAGGATATGTATGTTCTCCATGAACAGAAACACAGGAACATTTCAATCTGATCATACGGCAACGCCGTTCCTCAACAACCTCAATATATAATCTTTATATATGCGTATATTTATGTATATATATAATATATATATATATATATATATATATATATACGACAAGCTTGCGACTGGAAGTGGCCCAGATTTGTGGATTTTTCGGTTTTCTGGAACAACCTAAATATATGCTAAAAATATACAATGAAGTACGAAAGGTTAAGAACTAAATTATGTTTAACGTATTAAAATGAATGTATTTCTAAAGCGGGGTCTGTTTGATACCTATTAATCGTCTTAACCTTCTTAAAATATGGTGTTGGAACAAATCTTCCTGTCGTTTTCAATTGTTGTCGTCTAAACATGCGATTTTGTTTCTCACATGCCAGAAGCATAGATGTATGTATGCATGTATAATATGTATGTATGTATGTAAGTATGTATGTATGTACGTACGTATGTATGTATTATATGCATGTATGTATGTATGTATGTATTTGTGAGTGTGTGTGTGTCTCTTTAACTCATTAACTAGTTTCAGCTCGAGAGCTGCGTCTACGCTGGGGCACCGCTATCAGCTTTGTTATTTCTTCACTACTTGACACCTACTTCGGTACGTGACATTTGGTGAACGAAGGAGTTTGATGCACTTACCCTCATCTGCGTTTCTTGACATGAGGTAGGATCATCCAGAACTCTTGAGAGGAAGAGATCCAGTTTTCTTCTGAAGAAGTTACATCCACAACAAACCGGTCTCTCAGGTTTTTCTTTTTGTTTCAAGATATTGTAGTGATGTTGGGGCCTAAAACTGAAGCTCTTGCAGTATCCGTTCTTGTTTCTTGATTTCAACACGTTTTTCTATGCGATTACTGTGTGGATAGCTTGTTACTATTGCTCGTGTATGTTAAAAGAGAAAAGTTTTTAAATGATATATTTTCATCATTCGATATACTTTTATTTCCGCTGTTCTAACACACACTGGGCTAATCTGGCCATTTCGAAGACATTTACTATCAGCTTAAAATTAAAAAAAAATAAAAGCTATTGAAATAAATAGGAGCTTGTCTTCTCAAGCAAAATTTATCGTGGAATCCATTTTTGAGCATTAAACAGATGACTTTTACGTCAGGTGTCAAGATAAGTATAAGTATGAGATTTTAAATTTTAGAGTCCCTTATTCTTTCAAATAAGTATCATCAATTACATAATACATTTATGCTGAACTTGGCATAAAATCATATGCATTATGAGCTTTAAGCAGATGCATGTTCACTGGATGGAATTAAGATTATCATAACTGTTTAGATAATATATAAAAGGAAACAAGTCTGTTTGACAGGCTCTGTATGAGTTCACTATAATGTGCTAATTATAATATATTTAAAAAGTCGAAAGCCGACAGATGGATTTGTTTATACATTAATATTGAATGGAATTGATTAATAACAAAAGAAAAATTAAATTTTCTTTTGTTTTCAGAGAATGAAGATTGGTAGTCTAACATCACACAGTTTGACTTAAGTTGTTGATTTTGAATCAAGCATGTTTATTTATGTGCAACATGGAAACTACAGACAGATCTTCATAAAATGTTTTTCAATTCCCAAGATGCTAGTTATAATATTGCAGTTGAATTAGTGGAGAAGGTAACAGACTGTGTACTCAATGAAAAATATAACAGACTGTAGTTGGTTACTTCAAGAAATTTAAATAAAATAAAGACAGGTAGTTTACAGTTAAAAAAAGAGAAGACTGGATATTGAGTGTTATGCTGAACAAATGAAGAATAATTCAAATAGAACCAACATAGATTAGTATCACACCAACTTTTCACAAGCTGGGAAGTAATTGAGTTAAATGGTGTATCTGGATGACCATGTGCTGGAAGGCTATTGTAAATCATACGATCTGTTTGAACTAATCTACCATACAAAATCAATCAAAACGAGAGGCATGTTGACGCTATCAGTAGAATGTAGAACACTGGTGATTTTGAAGTAAATGCAGAAAGGTGAAAAGTATGGACTTACTGCAAAACAGAATTACTTATAAAAGGACAATAAATCCATTATTGTAATAACATTATGACAGAACTGAAAGCTTGCTCCATTATTTCCCATCGGAGTGAAATTATTAGAGTTTCATAGCTGAACTCAATGTTTCTGGATCTTTTCGTAGTGAATGAGTAGTATTTTTCTAAAATATAGGCTTTCTTGGGGCATATGAAAGTATGATAAATGTTTTTGTTGCAGAGCAAGTATTTAAGTCAGATGTGATAATTCCTGTATGCAAAACGTCTCCTAAAGTAAATATGATTGCTTCATACACATCTTACATCTACCAACTGGGTAGAGGAAGTGTGTTCAGATTCCATTCAGTTTGGTTTCTGAAAGTCTGTGCGCGAATTTTTTAAAATTAGACTTTAAGATTAAGACCGGTGGATACAAAATTTGTTGCGTTTCACCTTTCATAGGATCATGGGTTCCATTAAACATTGGTTTTATGCCCCAGGATATTTTCTCTGTACATCGAATACGGATATATTTTACTGAATTTGTGATAGATTAACTACATGTCATTATCGCTGAAGAAGTTTAATTTTTTTTTTAGGTATAAAATACTAGCATAATTTGATTTTGTTTGAAATTCCGAAGCAATTCATGCGCAAGCTAAATTTTCTCACATTTGTATTTACATTTTGCCTCATATTTTTAAAACTTAAAGAGTTTCAATATCAAAACCTATATTTTTCTGAAAGCCTTTCCAGTGAGCCTACTGAACTATATATGGCTTAGAACTGAGATTTGCCTGGTTTGCAAGGTATATTTTAGATTTGCGCCTAAATTTTATTCCTAAAAGTGCGCACATTTCCCTGTTTGTTTTTAGCAATCCTCCCAAACAAATCCTCAATAGCACCCAGCAAAAACTTCGAAAGCAAAGGTAACCTATTTCAAGGAGTGTGTATAAAATTATTAGCAGTTATGGAGTTTAAAACAAGTTTTTGTCATTAAGAATGACAACTAAGCATTTTTTTCTGAATTCTCAATAAAGTTTCAACTAATTATTTTCAAATGAAACTTTCCCATTTTTAATTAAATTTGAATACTCGTAAAAAATTATTGGATAAAAAAGCAAGCATAAAGTTTTTTGCTGAACTGCGAATTTATTCTTGGTTTTGGAAAAATCTAAATATACCCATTTCGATGGCTTAAGTTTTTGGCCGTGAAACAGAAAGAAAATATGTGCAGTGTATGGAGATGGTGCCATGGCTGAAAGGACTGCTCGTAAGTCGTTGCTATGTTTAGGAGTGACAATTCTGATCTGCAAGACCGTGAAAGCTCTAACAAGCCTAAAGTCATTGAGGATGACCAACTCAAAAAGGTGATAAAAAATAATCCAGATCACATTGTACAAGATATCACAGAGACACTTCACAGATTTCATATGAGTGTTATACGGCATTTAAAAATATTTTGATACGTGAGTTACGGTGATATGCGTGAGCATTTATCGAATTTATTTGTATACAAAGCAGTCCCGACTCCAATTACCGGCGTTGTTACCGTGCTAGCTGTAACGTAAGAATTTCTACTACTACAAAATGGTGTAGTTGGTGTTTATCAATGCGGTTTACATCTCCTTGGTTAGTATTTAGATGCAAATGTTCGTTAGGTGGGTTATTGAACCTTTGCCGCACTTTGTTATTGTTTATGCGATGTATAAGCCACTCTAAATTAGCAGAGTTGGCGTAGGATACCTTCAGGGTTTGTCGATTGAAAATAGCACGATACCGACTAGATTTAGGAAAACACTTGTCAAAGCAGCAAAAGATTTTCCAGCGATCTTGGTTGGAACACGCAAACCGAAAACCAGGTTGAACCAGAGGACATCCTGATGGTTATATCTGTTGTTAGGCTTATTTGATCGAGCATGTTGTACAAGATTGGAACAAGCAGTTGAATTATTATGTCGCGGGTGTCTATGAGTTTTCTTTGATAGGTCATTGATACGACCAATTCTTTCTGGCCGGTATTCTTTATTTGAGTGTGTTCTCAAACGGTAACGTTGTGGTGGTATACAATGTGCATCACAGTTAGAGAAATTACCAGTATTGTGTATGCCTGCTTCTTGTATATATTGAATTGTTTTCCGATACCCAACCCTAGCTAGAGTATCATTATAATAAGTTGCATGAGATTCGAGAATTTTATTGTTTGCAGATAATCTAGAGATTCTTCTAGAAATATTCTTAACTAGTCCCCGTATTATCGAGGGTGGATGGTTGGATGCTATGTTAATGTACTTAATATGATCATTTGCCTCATGAAATAGTTCGGATAATCCAGTATCAAGACAGAAGGTAGCGTCAAGAAAATTCACTCTACGATATATTTTTGAAAGATCTAATGAACTTTTTCCTATGCCTTTCTAACTGTACTATACTTCTTCTGTCTAGAAAAAATAAGGCATCATCCTTATATAGACACCCTGTTACGCCCGGAAAAGAAAACTGGATTAATGAAAGGATATATATTCCGACTAGGTCACTGATCCCATTGCTATATCAAATGCATTCTCCATATCTAATCTACTCTATAATCTATCATCAAAATCTACTAGAGTGGCTCGCGCGGCAAGTATATCTTTTTCGTGTTGGGACAAATCGGAATTAATTTTCATGCTAAAAATCAGGGCTTGATTAAGAAAGATCGGGTTGATAGTTGCAAAGTAAGCTCTCTGTATCTAGTTGCAAGAATTTACTATTTTTGGTGATTTATATATATATATGTATATATATATATATATATATATATATATATATATGTTATCAATGTTATATATATATATATATATATACATATATATATATACACACACACACACACACATATATATATATATATATATATATATATATATATTTATATATATATATGAGTATGAGTATATATATATATGGGTATGAGTAAGTATCTCATTTATTTCTTTTGCCACATGTATCACTGACGAAGAGGGGGCTCTTAGTAGCTAACTCTGAAATCGGTCCGATATGGTAATAATGGAATTTTTTAGAAATTTCTGTCGACCTTCTTTCGAGTAGCGTGCGTATTCTGAAACAATTATATGGTTAATGGACAATATGTCCAATTTTTCGGCATATTTGGCATTAGAAGTATTTTCCTTTGCCCTCATTTATGAATTGTTTATAAATTCTACCGTTAAAGGTACTTTTTGATATGCTGGCCATTGATAACATGTTCTTCGAGAAAATATCTTTTTTCGAAAAGAATTTTATCCTCAAATTTTATATATATATATATATAATATATATATGTATGTATGTATGTATAGTGGAGGTGGGGCAATACTCTTTAGTATTTCAAGATATTTTTATGTAGTTTTGGTAGATATATCTGTTAAAATGAGAGATCAGTTGTATTTTAATTTTTGCGCAATTTAGAGGACAGTTTATTCATCGCACCCTCTATATATACATATATAAACTCTACTCCGTCGGTCATGAATGATTATAGGTGCACCTAGGCGGTTCCCCTCCGGGTACAAGTCAGGTGGAAATTTACCTCACGAGGGAACGAACAACCTAAGGTTGCTTTTATGGAAGACCAGCAGTCGCCCAGGCATAACAGCCTCCCCTCTCCACGCCACCGATGTTATCCAAGAAAAAGACAAAGGTTGATACAACTTGGTACCAGTGACGTCGCAACTCATTTCTACAGCTGAATGAACTGAAGCAACGTGAAATAAATAGTCTTGCTCAAGAATACAACACGCAGCCCGGTCCGGGAAACCACACCTTAATCATGACAAACACACAATTAACACTCTGGCAATTACTAAGGATGTTAAATTTTATACTCACTTATAGGAACCTTTAAGTAGCGTAACTGCTAAATCTGCATCCTAAATGTAGGCTACTATTCAGCACCATTCAATTGCTAGCCCTTTAAAGTGATCGAATATAACTCAAATTTGAGTGTTGCAAAGATATCTGAAGTTGTGTTGCTATACCACCGCCTCATCCATATGCACACGCAAAACGACATACACAAATACACACAAACACATGCAAACAGACAAACTTCATCTCGTGTAGCAAAACAAGCAAAAATATTTGGTTACCTGGCAAATACTCGCAAGCACCCATGAAGATGATCTGTTGGTTTCAACCAAATGAAGTACCTGCTCAATAATGTACAAGCGACGATGTACAAGTATATCACGGGTATATCAATGTACAAGTATATCAAGGGTGCATGTAGCCTTAGTGCAATGCCATATCAGTGTGGTACCGTCCATCGAAGGCTTTCCACACTCTCTGCTTTCATCGATTTTATACACGTGGTTTGGATCAACTTTTTTACATGTTAAAGTCAGTTACCCAATTTGTCACGCAGTAGGACTGATCTCGGAACCTCATGGTTGTAAAACAATCGTCTTAACCAATCGGTAAAGTCTGTGTACATATTCGTTAATTTTATAACCACCACCGTCGCGCATTTGTTCTGTTTCTTTTAAAAATCTCTTCAACTGTTACTACAACAGGCTCTGTTACTTTGGAGTAGTAATTAGATTCTCGTCATGTCTTCTGTAGCATACTCCTCGTGACATACACTAAATGCTTTGCTCATTACTTCCTCTACAAAATTGCTTTCCTATAAACAATTTTCCTACAAATCTAGATCTAAACATCAACCACATCAATCTTATCAGTGTAGGAGGTTTTACGAAGATCCTGGGCTCTGCACCTCCACCACATGAATAACAAAAAATACTATATAAAAAAAGGAAAGTGAAATGGTGATATGAGAAAATCTCACGCAAATAGCATTTTTCGGAAAGAGTAAAAAAAAAGGCAAAAATTAATTGGAAATGAATAACATGAACAAGAAAAGTGTGACAACAAAAACAGTATAAATATATATAAATTACTGGAAAAAATGTTTGTTCTTGCTATTAGAACTACTGCTGCTGCTGCTGTTGTTGTTGTTGTTTTGTTGCTGGTGAGAGTGGTAATACGAATGATGTTGTTCAATGTAAAGAAATTTTAATTATTTTCTAGATTTGTTTCCCAATTCTTCTCCACAATTTTCATTTAAGAATAAATAAATAACTGAATATATATTCAAATAAAAATAAGAACTGCAACACAAACGAAAAAAAGAATCACGGCGTCACATAGGCCATCGATGACGACAAGGATAATAAAGACGACGACGACAACCCGAACATTGGCGATGATGATGATGATGATGATGATGATCTTGATGATGATGATGATGATGATTACTAACAAGAGAAGCAAGATGTGAGGATGCTAATGAGGACAACACTAATGAAAAATTAACAAATACCAGTTATAGTACAACATCTAGTACTGCATCTGCTGCTGCTACAACTACTAATTCTACTTCTACCGATGACAATGATGATGATGATAAGGATGATGATGGTGGTAGTGGTGATGGTGGTGGTGTTGGTAGTGGTGGTTGTGGTGGTGGTGGTGGTGGTAGTGGTAGTGGTTGATGGTGGTAATGATTATGATGATGACGATGCTGCTGATGATGATGATTTTCTACATTGTCAAGGGATCATATAATTGGCATGAAATAGAGAAAATTGTTTGAATCAAGTTCAATTCATAACCGGTCCGTTAACACCAACAGTTTAATGAAAGGCAAATACCAGCCCTGCAGAATTAAAATGTGAAAATACAGAGTGGGGTCGATACTAAACACTTTAATGTACAGAGTTTACCAATTTGCTGTATTTGCTACTCTACCGCCCTGATTACTGTTAATAATAATAATTTATGATATTGACATAAATAATTTCTAATATTGGCAATCGATTTTAATCGATTCTAGTACTTGAACAGTACATATTTCATCGATCCTAGAAGAATGAAACGGAAAGTCAACATCTGAGGAATTCGAAATTTAAAGGATTGTAACTAATTGCCGAAAGGAATTTTATCGGTTACCCTACCGATTCTACCAACCGCCACCATAATTGTTATATAATAATGATGACTTTTAGTATAAACACAAGGCCGCATACCAATTTTTCTCTTTTCGGTGGTGGCGGTTACGGTGATGGTGAAGGAGCAGTCGATTATATCGAACCTAGCACTTGACTCAAACTTCCTTTATCGATTCTGAAAATATTAAAGGCAGTGATGATAATGATGATGATGATGATGATGATGATGATAGAAATGAAACTATCATGGGGGTGTGCATATTATAGTGCTGAAAAAATCTCGAAACTGTTGAAAATACAATATTACTATCTTCTGTTTTCTACTAGGAGGACGGAGAAGGGGACATTCAGAAAAAAATACAAAAATAGGAGAGCTTTACCGACAATTACTTATGAAAACAGACCTGTTAAAAAATAGTGTTTAAACGAAACAAAATGAGACGTCCCTATAGGATTGTAACTAATTGCCGAAAGGAATTTTATCGGTTACCCTACCGATTCTACCAACCGCCACCATAATTGTTATATAATAATGATGACTTTTAGTATAAACACAAGGCCGCATACCAATTTTTCTCTTTTCGGTGGTGGCGGTTACGGTGATGGTGAAGGAGCAGTCGATTATATCGAACCTAGCACTTGACTCAAACTTCCTTTATCGATTCTGAAAATATTAAAGGCAGTGATGATAATGATGATGATGATGATGATGATGATAGAAATGAAACTATCATGGGGGTGTGCATATTATAGTGCTGAAAAAATCTCGAAACTGTTGAAAATACAATATTACTATCTTCTGTTTTCTACTAGGAGGACGGAGAAGGGGACATTCAGAAAAAAATACAAAAATAGGAGAGCTTTACCGACAATTACTTATGAAAACAGACCTGTTAAAAAATAGTGTTTAAACGAAACAAAATGAGACGTCCCTATAGGTGAGCGTCACAGAAGACCAGTCAAGGAACACTATACATGCTGGATTAAAGCCAATCTTTCCTAGCTTTGATTTCCAATCCATACAGCCATTACCTTAATCCTTACCAACTTTCAACAAATTCACTAAAGATCCGTCTGCCTTACTAATACTCACTTTTTCTCCAAGTTGAAGTTAAAGAATTTGATGAGGATTTGTTTGAAGAGTAAAGTGTTAGTTCCCAATCGTTTCGATCTTTTTTTGAATTTGCCTGCTCTTCCTGTCAAAAAGAAAACAGTGAAGCAATTTTCATGATGGATTTGGCTATCAACGGGGCCTGACCCTACACACGCTACAAAATCTGTTTGCCATAACTTATAAATTAGCAGCGTTCAGACATTGAAAGAGTTCAAAACAGTTTAGTTGTTTTACGTGCATGTAGGACAGGCCTGAATTGTGGTATTAACAATTCCATTGTGTGTATCTCTAACTGGCATATCCATGGCTTGCAGAATTGCTAGTCAGGCATTTCTGAGTTTTCTACAATTCGGACTAAACATCTTTCGGAATTGTCTGCTCATATGATCCTAGTTGACGCTAAGAGACTCAGTGAGGTTGCGTCGATCCTATTCACAATTAACCTTTACTAGACTACAATAGTTGGCATATTACCTACTACATTTCTCGTTTGTTGAGAATTATGAGTACTTGTCAAAATTCCCTATGCCAGGCGCTCTGACACGGATTTCACTTGATCCCAGATCTACAATTCTGTATAGGAAACGATCTGTGGAAAAAGCATGACTCAGAAATGGGCTACAACATTTTCTCGCTATCCATAATTACACAAAAATCATACTCTACTTACAAAAATTGCCTAAATCGGGAATAATTTCTAAAACATGTCGGCAACAAAAGATAACGCTCAGTATATTTAACAGAGATAGGTACTTCACATACAGATTCCTCACGTAACACAAATACATTTAGCACTAAAATGGCTTACACTACTGAAAAGATTAGTGCAACAAAAGTGATTTAATAATTAAAGATATAGTTAAAACAGAGAGCACTTAAAATGAAGGCATAAAAGAAACTAAAAGCACTCCCCGTACATTTTTTATATTTATCCAGAAATAAATTGAAAAATAAATAGATTGTGACAAATGACAGAACCACACCTAGCTTCGAGATCACAGCCAAAAGAGGAAAGTGAAAGCCTGATACGTATTTGTAGTTTAGCTTTGATTTCTCCTAGTTAAACATTGACAGAGGTATGCTGTTTGATGTGTCGATCGGACCGTTTGTTTCATAATATATTAGAAAACATGACAAGGTTACTACATAACATAATTAGAATATACGGATTGAAATAATGTCACCAACTGCAGAAAAATGAAACGTGTGTGTTCTGGAGGCAGCAGCAGAAAGTGAAATTCATGTAATTTGCTACGGCATGCGAATATATGCTAGCATAGAGTTAAGAGGAAGCTAGTCAGACTATAATGGCTTACGCAAATGACAATAACATTTAGTTAAAGGTAACAAAGAAAGTCTCGAAATACAAGGATCTGAAAATTCCACATGGGAAAATGTGGAAAATACAAACAAGTATAGTCCCAACTATTGTAGGATCACTAGTAATTGTACTTCAGAGTACGGAGAAAGAATTAAAAAGTATCCTAGAATATTTTGATAATACAAATAAAAAAATTAAGGTATTCAGAAGATGCCGATATTCTGTGTAAAATGTTAAGTAAAGAAAAGAAAGTGCTGTAACCAGACCTATTTCAAATGAGAACTCAGGAAGAAGAGAGTACGCTAAACTTTTACGTGATAATCAAGATTATGGTGATGATTATGACGACGAAGACACATTCAGGGATGATGATGATGATGATGATGATGATAGTGATAATGATAATGATAATGATAATGATGATGATGATAATAATAATAATAATAACAACAACAACAACGACGACGACGACGATGATAATAATAATAATAATAATAATAATAATAATAATAATAATAATAATAATAATATAACCCGAAGCAATTCTTCCGAACGTTAGAAGTTGACAATGGAGAAAATGTTGCTTCTGATGCAAATCAAGCCAAGGAGTTCTGGAACGAATTATGAAGAAACAATGTGGTGCATATAAGGAATGCAATGTGGATAGGGACTATCAATACAGAATTATAAGGAGAAAAGAAACAAAGGAATATTGTCATAAGCACGTGTGCATGAAAGACTAGCAGCCAAATTGAATAAGTGTGTCCAGAAAGGTACAGTCCCCGCGTGGATAGTGACTGGGAAGACAACACTTGTAATGAAAAATAGATGAAAGGGGAATATTGTAAGAAACTACCGTCCCATAGCATGCCTAAACATATCTGCAAGATATTCACTGGAATATGTGCGACAAAAACATACACTTGCCTGGCACGAGGAGAAATATGACCAAGGGAACAAAAAGGATGTAGGAAGAGTTCTCACCTGATCATCGATAAAACAGTTTTGAGGCATTGTAAAAACATCAGACAAACATATCTATGGCTTTGATTGACTATAAGAAGGCAAATGATATGATACCTCATTCTTGGATTGTTGAATGCCTGCAGATGTTTGGTGTTGCTGACGACTACACAAATTTTCTTATGCATAGCATGAAAGAGTGGAAAACCAAATTGTAATATTAAAAGGGAAATCTTCCAAGGTGACTCGTTTTCTTCGTTATGTTTTGTAATTGCACCAATACACATAACAATGACACTTAGGTAAGTTAAGATTGGTTATCGATGTGGGAAGAAAGGCCCATCATTGAACTATATTCTGCTTATGGATGACCTGAAATTTCTTGGGAAATCTGAAAAGCAGATAGATTGCTTAGCCAAAACAGACCAGAAGTGAGATAGGGACATCGGTGTGGCATTTGCGATCACTAAGTGCTCAGTGCTTAATATAAAAAGAGGGGGGAAAGCGGCCTGCAGAGGATTGCAGTTATCATCAGGAGAGATCATGGGTGAACCCGATAGTAGTGGGTATATATATTTAGGGATTTTGGAGCTGGATAACATTCTACATAGAGAAATGAAAGTCAAGGTCAGTGAGGCGTATAAAAAAAAAGGTGAAGAAGGTGTTGAAATCCGACCTGAATGCCAAAACTTTGATTACCGCAATGAATATCTGGGCAGTTGCGGTGGTCAGATATAGTACATTCATCCTCAAATGGACTAAGGAGGATATATTAACACTGGATAGAAGGACAAGAGAGTTGATGATGCTGCATGGGGCGTTATACCCTAAAGCAAACGTAAACAGAATAAATATGAAAAGAAAGAATGGTAGTAGTGGACTAATTAGTATATACCGTTATATAAACAGTAAAAGGAGAACGCTTGCCAAGTATTTGATAAACAGTGATGAAGACCTGCTGCAATATGCCGCGAAAAATATGAGTGTAAATGCAGATGAAATGATTGGCAAGGAAGAGTTTAACCAAAGAGCTGAGGAGGAGAGAAAAGAAAACCTTCTTGAAATGAGAATGCATGGACAGTTTGAAAGGAATACACAAGACGTTAAGGATAATACAGCATTGTGGGTATGGATTGTTTGAGGTGATTTGAAGCGTACCACCGAAAGTCTGATCCTTGCTGCCAGAGGCCCGGCTTTCGCTACCAATTAAGTGAAGTATAACATCTATAAGACATCTGAAACCCAGAAATGCAGACTCTGTGGAAAGAGTGTGAAAATGTGACCCACTTAGTAAGTGGATGTGAGAGACTTGCGCAAAAAGAGTACAAGCGCCGCCATGATAAAGTGTGTGTGTGTGTCTTCATTGGCTCTTATGCCGTAAATACCAATATGAAGTAACAGAGAACTTGTATGAGCATGTACAAGTAAAGTTATGCAGGAGGATGGAAAAGTAACGATACTCTGGGACTATGATTTTCAGACGGATCGCGTTATCAAACACCGTCGGCCGGATATTGTCATATTGAATAAGAGACAAATACTGTCAGATCATTGATGTTGCCATACCAAATGACATGAATGTTGTAAGTAAAGAGGTTGAAAAAAAATCACCAAGTACTCCGAATTGAAAGTGGAAATGGCAAGACTGTATGAAATCAAAGAGGGTAATGTAAAAGTGATATCAGTGGTAATCAGAGCGTTGGACTCAATCCCATTGAAACTTCAAGACATCATAAGGCAACTGGAAATCGCATGCAAAATTGATGTCTTGCAAAAAGCAACCTTATTGGGAAGAGCGCACATCTTAAGGAAAGTATTATCTGTTTGAGGTCCTTGACAGATAACTAAAAACTCCGGTGTATTTTTACCTACACCGTGTTACGAAGGAATAATTATAATAATAATAACAGTAATCCTCTCCAATAAAGACAGAAGGCTTGAAATTTTGGGGTAGTGGACTAGTCGATTACAAGTCTGAGTACAAATTCCGCCTGAGGTCGAGTTTGCCATTGATCATCTCGGAATCGATTAAATAAGCACCAGCTGAACACTGACGTCGATGTAATTGACTCACCCTTTCCCCCAAAAGTGTTGTCCCTGTGCTAAAATTTGAAATTAGAAAGCTCCATTTCTTTGAAATGCCTGATTAGTATCTATGGACGTGTGGCAGCAGCATTCAATTAATCAGTGAGTTGACCAGAATCAAAATCTTAATGCATGCGGGAATGGAAATCAGCATTTATTGCTAAAAAATGAAAGATAGTAGATAGCCTATAGTTACTGGACTATAACCTGCTTGATAAATAAAAGTTCTTACTTCTATAATCTACAACAGACTGATTATTCACCCGGGAGACAATAATGTACTAACACAGAAGTAGAAAAGGCAGAGAAACGGATGTATCTTCAAAGTGCAACAACTGGTGAACTGTACTTGCTCTTACAAGTGGACAGCAAAACGGAGGAAGTGAACCTCAGCATGGCTTGGATTGATTGTCAAAAAGCATTTGAAAGAGTGTGACACTCTTGGCACTGGAGACACTTCTAACAAATAAAGCTACTTCAATACAGTTTACGGTCCATCGAATATGATATGTTAAAATGGAAAATAGTAAAGGCACTACAAGTCAAAAGAGAAAAATAGAATCAACCCTTTACCCATAAGAATGAATAATGATTACTTGAAAGTCATTATCCTTCTACACTTCTGCGAATTTCTAAGTCTATTAAGAATTATGGAATGAATATAGCACAAGATATTTTCAAAGGATAATACCTTGCTGAAAACAACCTACTAAATCTTGTTCCACAAATTCATGCTCTGTTTCTTTTTTGTTTGTTTGTTATTTTTGTGTTCTGCTTTCTGCTGCTCTGCTTATTACCCACACCCATTTGGAACTAACTAAGGAAAGTCATCCTATTCGCCACTATTACTTCATCCCACCCTCTCATGCATGACCGCCTTCTTTCTCTTAAATCTTCAGTTTTCCCTAACACAATTCTTTTTTCCATATCATCCGCTTTGAGAACGTGACCAAAGAATATTAATCATTGTTTGACAATCAATGTTTCTAAAGTACTGTCAGGTATTACTTGCTGCAGTATCGATCTGTTTTGGGTGTTTTTTCCCGTCCATGAAACAGTCAATAATCTTCTCCAGCACCACATTTCAAATGCATCAATTTGCCTTCTATCTTGTTTGTTAATTGCCCAACTTTCGCATCCATACATCATTAATGGGTATATCATTGATTTTAACAATCCCTCCTTTGTTGCTCGCGACACTTCTTTATCTCTCATAATTTTCTTAGTCCCATCATGGTAGCTTTTCTAAGGGCCATACTTCTTTTAATTTAATTTTAATACTTCTCACTTCTTTCAACCGTTGACCTTAAACTCGCCCACTACTTCCACCGTTTGATCTCCAATATTAAATTACTTTAAATTTGAAGTTGATTTAATTGTAAATATTTTAAAGCTTCATTTAAATACAGCCTTTTCACTTTCCTGTCTCAGCCTTTTTAGCAATATTTCGAGGCCCTTATTTTCTGCAAGCATACTTGTGTCATTCGCGTAACTCAGACTGTTTATTGTCATTTCCAGTATTTTAAATCCAGTATTTTAAATCGACCTATCTCAATATTACGTACCGTCTGATACTTTCATTGCCTATGTTAAAACTATAGAACTAAGCAAACTTCTCTTCTAACAACTCACTTGACAACAAATCCTTGTTACCCAAAATTCTGCTCTTACTATAGTTTATTGTTTTGAATAAAATGATGGTCACAAAAAATCTAAGACCATTTCTTTCAAGCACACACATGTTTCATAATTTAGATGATCAAAAGCATAGCTAGTATTAATAATGTACAACAACATTTCCCGGTATTACACCTTACGTTTTCTTCATTATCTGTCATAAGTTTTCTATTTAGCTCTATTATTCGCGTACGTAACGTATCTTTGGAAAATAATTTATATTCTGACTTTATTTGGTGTATCAGACCACAGCCTCGTCATTCATTTGTTTTCATAAAACATAAAAGGGAGAATGAGCACAAAATATACACTAAAACGAGGCAAATCATGCAAATTTGAGAACATTAAATTAGATATAGACATCTAAATCTGAGAATTATACAAGAACTATCCAATCAAATAATTAGGGTAGAAAAAACCGATAGGATGCAAACGGAAATAAAAGAAACCGTAAAGGAATTCAATAGAAGAAGCAGATTCTGGGTATTAAAAAGTGCACTCAATGCAAGAAATAAGATAATTGATATAAAATCCTAGCCATTTCAGTTAAAAAGAACGGCTTCCAAAAGGGAAACTGAAAGTTAATTGAATTGCTTAGAGAGAAAAATAGTAGCTACTAACACTGTTCTGAAGTTACTACCGCAGAGCTTATATTGATAGAAAATATCTAACTTACATTGAAACAGGACGGGTTTCATTGAAATGGAGAAGAACAACAAAGAAATGATTGTGGGAAATAAAATTACTTAGAAGCAAGCAAAGGATAATTCATTTCTATAATAAGTGAGAACGAAAAAAATCCCATTTGTCTATATATAAAAGAGACAATAAAATACCAACTTCAAACTAACTATACGCGAGGAAAATGGTTAGATAATGATAAAAAAAGAAAATATTAACAAAAAATAGGAGCAAAATTATAATGGAATTCCAAAATATACAACAAAAAAAGCTAAAACGGAATCCGACAATGTCTCAAAATCACTGTGCTAAGGGCAGCAAGAGAAAGTTGTGATTTTAGCTACATACAACTAATACATAGCACAAATAATTAAAATAGAAAATAACAGAATAAAAGAAATGTAACATGATATGAGAATGTGCAATCTGCACAGGAAACAATTCAGCGCATCATTTCCGGCTCACCAATTCTTGTTATGTCAAACAATATTCACAAGCAGATGCTGTTGGTAGCTATGACCATGGGTATATTGATACATCAGCGTGAAGTATCCAGTGAATTATCGATATAAACATATATCTATAATTCTATGTGACAACGACCACATAATTATCTGAAACTGAAACAAAAAGTCTGTACTCTGATACGCTTATCTGTTATTTTTGACATCTTAGGATGTTGGTGTATCAACTAGTAACGTATACAGAGTCATTTATATGAAAAAAAAACATTTGTTAGGAGATATTAAAGTTAAGAACAGCCTGAATAACAGGAACACGAGCCAATGAACAAATATAGAAAAAAATGTGCCCGGTTTCAGAAAATAACCGTGTTAAACGCAGCCCTCGCATTACACTTTCATTTCAAAATCACAATTAAATACACATTCTTTACAATGTATACATATCCATGCTCGAAAGCTTAAAAACTCTCCCCTTTTACTGAGCGTCAAGCTAATACATACCTTGTGCACGGCCTTTTGCTGTTATTGTTAATTTTGCTATTATTCGTTTATTTGAATTAATTACATATATATATTTCGTTTTTGGATTTGGTTTGCGCACAAAGGGGAACGCAGTGTAAATAACGGACAGAGTCAAAACTATTGAAAAGGTTGCAAGGCGCAACGAAAATTTTAGTAAAATAAAAATATGAAAAAAGTGGCGATTTTACCGCTGAGTGTGTTATATTATAAGGCACAAAAAGAAAATGACTCTCCCCAGACACAACAGAATACATATATATAGTTAGATAGATATATAGATAGAGAGAGAGAAAGATACACACACACATATATTCATACATACGTGCAAAAGTATGCATGCATATTTATATGTGTGTGTTTGTGTGTAGGTACTATAGGTATGTGAGTGTTTGTAAGCCTATGTGCATATGTAATACCACAATTCTCGTTCCGTGTAGCACCTGTTTATGTAATCCAAACCTCCAAGTGTATAGTGAACGCAATCAACACTTGACATGGAAATATATAACACCTATTGCACAACATGTACGAAACCACACCGTCCATCAGGATGACACATCATGCATTACACATACTCTGTACGACAGAGGAAACTCTAAAATCGCATCGTACACAATAGAACATTATGCATTGTACATAATAGAACAAATAGCAAAACAAATAAAAAATTTATGCAGTAATTAAACACGATTCTATGTTGCACATGCCTTAAGATTATGAGGCTATTTCTGATTATAGAGAAGAAACCTGTTTAAAAGCGTTTAAACATAATATAATAATATTCCTATTATACCGATAGGCTATTCAAATTAGCTCATATCACACGAAAGTCGAGAGATATTTAAAGCCAGCTCTATAAATTTATTATTATTATTGTTATTTGTTGTCATTGATCAGTAAGTGTTGTTTTCTATTTATGTCTAGCTAAAAATCAAAGGAGATGACTACTATTCCCTTCAAACTTTAATTTTATGACCTGGACATCAATATTTTAAAACTGATGTATTTTTCATTACATTTCAGATGGATGGATTCATCTTTGAGTTGCTGAATCAGAAATATCGTTATTGCAAATATTCTGCTCAATACCACAGATTTGCTTGTCAGTTGCTTGTTCTTAACCACTTGAGAAGCAGGTGGTATCATAGTAATATGTTGAGAGCGATTCTTTCGGGTTTGAAAAAATGTAATAAAAGCAAAGTTTGAAAGAAATATTAACCATTTTTCTTACTTTCTAGTGGTAGGGAACTAGGAAATAATAATTGTTAACCAAGGACAAAAATCGTTTTACACTGTGTAATCATCACAAAGTTGAATGCTGAAAATTATCTGTATAAGCATGAGGTTCATCAAACATGCCATGTCAGTGCGGAAAAACAATCATATTACCATAAAGTAAAAAATAAAAATAAACATTGTTGGAAAACACCTATCCTAATATCATCAATCTTTTTCTCGGTAACCCATTAAGAAATCTAAGTAAAACCCCCAATGGCCCAGTGAAATTACAAACTATAATATGATTTACAAATCTGGTAACAATTCAAATTATATCACTGCTAACTACAGCCCACGTCCTACTTATGAAATTTTCACTTCAGTAACATAACTTACACACTATACTCCGGGAAGCATAGACAATAATGCCCTATAGAATCATCTGATCAATAAAATAGAGCAACTCACATAACAGCCTGTGCAGAAAATTACACCAATAAATTCTTCGTTCACAACATAATCGCCACTCAGTAAAAGGAACAAAATATATACACTAACATAATTAACACCTACTACAACACATTTCTCACACTGCCAACATCTACCTCAAATTTTACACATATTTTTGTAGTAAATCAAACATATATAGCAAAATAAACTAATTCAACTCTTTACTTTAAAAGACACTGCAACACGTAGCTGAGAAACATTGCGGTACATCTAGGAGGGGATCATAAATATATAAATATCTATTAGAAACATGTTGGTGAAACATTAAAAATATTAATATTGTTGGCAAACATATAGCTAGACAATGAACTTGAAGAACTAGAAACTCACCACATTCCGTGGACTCCTAAAGAAACAACCTGGTCTCCTAAAGAAACAACCGCGGTTTTCAAACTGCGACAGAGCAGTAGAACTGGTTGAGTTACTTGAGTACTCCAGAGTACACCCATGTACGCTTATCTAGTGACAACAAGGAAACGGTTTCGTTGAAACATCTGGCTCCGAGAGAAGATGCACAACTTTCCACTACATCAACCGAGCTTGATACCTGCAACCAGGATCTCGTGAGCGATTTCAAAGCCGAAACACCGACAGTCGGAAGCGGAACCAGTGTTATAGACCCTGAGAAAGCCAACAGCACAAAACTTGAAAATCTTGAGCTATTGATAGCTGGCCAACAGCGTCTACACTCATGCAACTTGAGAAACCAGAAGGCGTGAACTATTCGAAATATTGTAATTCGCCATATTATTCCCTGCATTCTCTGGATACATTCACTGCTCACACACGCATATATTTTGATGACTAAAAACTTTACGAACTCACTGTGCGGTACTCAGATTCTTTAGTGGGGAGAATGTGATAAAAATTACTATTCATATTACTACTTACAGTTATACCCATCATCTCACTAGCCAGTTGTAAACGAGGTTTTCGAATGATATTTAAACATGGCTGAATCCTGATCAGCATGGTTCAGGACTAAAACAACTGACGGATATCATTCCCTCGTTCTTAGATGAGTAAAGACTATTTACAGCTAATGATTTCCAGTCTTCTGCATTCAACAATTTCACCAGTTCGATAACCAGAATTGCTACATTACCTACCTGATTAAATAAGATATAACGGAAAGTTCATGGGAGTTTCTGACCTGTTGTTTCGAGACAAATATCGCACGAAGACACTTCTACGAAAATCGTATGCGACTAAATTTTATCAGTTTCTCGTTGATGATGCCTTTATTTTTACTGACATGGCTGCCATATTTTGTTTATTTTATTCTCACATTTTTACTGCTGTTCCTTTACTTGACGCAAGTATTTGTAATATTTCGTTTGTAGCTTCTGTTCTACAAGGAGACAGAAAATATCGAAATGAGTTGTACCACAGCAATTGAAATACCTTTGCTTTCTGCTTTTTATAAACATTATTCTTTTGAGAATAAACTGCATTTTGTGCAAAAGTTCGAGTGTAAGTGGTAGTTGATTCAAATGTGCTTCACTTTATAAATCATGTCTTTAATAGAATTTAGACTAAATGCTTCAATAAAATATGGGTTACTGGGGTAACTTGTTCATGTCTTGGAAGCATTTAGTCTAATTGAACTGATTCATTTAATTTTATAATTTAGCTAATGATAAACTTTTCAGACATTTTTCACTTTAGTCAGTAGAATGTTTTACATAGTTTTCGTTTTCTTTATGCATCTTTAGGCGACAGCAATATTTAGCGAACAATTCTACACCTCCTCAGGATACTTTGCGTAAGGTTGTGCTCACCGTTTTTGTTTACTTTTGAAATGAAGTGTTAATTCAATCCAAGTACTGATGACTCTGCTAACAGAGGTGCATATCTTGGTTATTATTGTTCACGTCTTTACTAAAATTGTTGTGGATTTAGTTTTAATAGTTGTTTTCTATTTTCTTTTCGTTGTTGGTGATGTTAGTGTTGCGTGTTTAGTTTCATTTTTAGCTGACATTCCCGACCTTTTCGTTTTCTTTCTTCTTGATATTGATATTTTTATCCTTTCCACTCTCTTATTGTATTACTTTTTCTTTTTGTTGTTACTGTAGCCAATATTGTTGTTGCTCATACTGCTGTTGCGATTGCTGCTGTTGTTTTTGTTGTTGTTTTTAGTTGTTCAACTTTCAATGTCGCTGTAGTTACACCGATGCCGATTTCACCCGACTGCTTGCTGTACCATAGTGCTATTTGTGTTCTTAGTGTCAACACCTACACATTATTTATCAAGTTTATTCCCAAAACTTACAAAGAAAGTAATTTGATTTGTCAAGCAAATTCCACGAAGTAAACGACAGCTTTAACGCTACCTCTACCCCATTTTAGCACACCCTTCCTCAGATGTCAAAATTGTTGATATTTTTCACAGACATACACTCACATACACATATATATGTGTAAATGTATATATATATATGTATATATATATATATATATATATATATTATATATATATATATATATATATATATATATGTGTGTGTGTGTGTGTGTGTGTGTGTGTGTGTGTGTATGTATGTAAGTATTACACTGGGCAGATAAATAACTGTATCTTAATTTAGGCGAGATATCAACTTGATTTTCTGGGGAAATATTCTACAGCTCTAACAATTAAAAGATCTAATTTTCATAGACATATATATACAACGTACAGTCAGAATTTCCGGAGCGTAGGTATTCATGTTATAAAAGCAAGAAGAGCAGAAGAATCCAGTTGAATTGTATGCGCAGCGAAGGAGCTATTACAGACAATATTGTTCTAGACAACGAACATGGTAACTCGAAAATCTTGAGAGTACTAACAAGAGAAGAAATACCTGCGATAACGCAAGAAGCGTCTGTAAGGCTTTACAATAAGATGAGATTCTAATCTTCTGGTTATTATGCTTGATAAACGACATAAGATGTTTAATATGATACTAACAGAGATAAGAACAAAACTTTACTGGCTCATTAAAAGAATGAAAGAGTATGTTTATCTCACAAACTAAGAAACTGTAAGATCCAAAATCTACAAACCCACAACATAGCTTTCTACAACACATAAAGTCTTATGATGCATAATTATTTTAAGCAATATAACAGTTATTGCATAAGCTTTCGGGGAAAATTTGATTTATACCAAGAACGACAAAGTCATACAGCAAATGTTCGTATGAATTTAAGAACTGAAACCGAATCATAGCCTAAGACTAAATAAAGAGAAATATGTATATGAACATGACATTTTCATCCATAATTCGTTTGGCGATATTTCCTACACATTGTTGTTGAAAACAGCGTGTATGAAGATATAATAAACACGTCAAGTTTGCGAATATAGTCGTTTAACTGTTTTCAAATTATAATTGAAGAAGAATATTCGAAGAGATCTCCCTTTCTGTTCTTGCTTTCTGCTTGGCGACAAGATAACAGGACTCAAAGAGGCGGCAAAATGTGTGGTAGTCTACAGGAAGAAAGCTAAAGTTGCCATTCCTGCTGAGCATTTGGGAGCAACAGCCCGAACGACAATAGTGTGTCGCTTAAAATTCGACAACTAGAATCCGCAACAGATACTGAAGAGGAAAGAACGTTCAAACATATGGGGGGGGGGGGGAATATAGTTCAAGTGACTAAGTCGAAGTAGTTCGGGACCGTGCTAGGTCCTCTTCAAATGTGAAATCCTCCTACTGAAACACTTAATAGTCTAGATAAGTGACAGAGAACTCACTTTCTACCAAAAATATTTAGGGAGAAAAAACAGTCACATTAAAGTATAGAGAATTCCACCTTGGTTTGACATGTAATAGGTTTTGGCTTGTGTTATCTCGTATGTCAGTGACACCCTCTTCGACATAGAAGTTCGGAGAGGGAGTTTAGGTTGGTATGACAGAGATCCTCCTGTAGATTAAACAGTATAATGTGGAAAGGATGTCAGAGCGTATCCATCTAGCCAATGGCACCTGCAACAATACAACCGAAATAGGTCATACAGGGATATCATATTTTTTCGGCTGATATACCCTCCAGCCTTCATCAGGTGTCTTGGGGAAATTCCCTAAGGTATTTTTCGATGTTGTTGTTGTTGTTCTTGTTATTATTATTATTATTATCATTATCATTATTATCATTATTATTATTATTATTATCATTATTATTGTTATTATTATTATTATTATTATTATTATTATTATTTTATTATTATTATTATTATTATTATTATTATTATTATTATATTATTATTATTATTCAGGTCACTACCTGGAAGCGAACTCGGAATTTTGGGATTAGTAGCCCGCTCTCTTAACCAGTGGTTAAGAGCGTGGGCTACTAACCCTAAGATTGAGAGTTCTATTCCAGGTAGTGACCTGAATAACAGCAACAATAGCAACAACAACAACAATAATAATAATAATAACATCGAAAAATACCTTAGGAATGAGAACCAGTTTCGAAATTTTCTAAGACACCTGACGAAGGTTGGAGGGTATCTCAGCCGAAACAATATGAGGACAAATATCCGTCAAATGTAAGCAATATAAATAATGTACATAATTCCTCATCTCTTAAATATAGAACTGTAGACAGAAATGTATTCAGATCCAACGCCTTCAATGTGTCAATGAAAATAATAACTGGACTAGGAGACAATACAAAATAATTGTCAATGGTGTGGGATATCTCCGTTCAAGGTTCAGCTACAGGTTCTTAAATGGATTCCCAGAGGATCAACAATATTTCATGGAGATCGACTCATCCGGTTTCCAAGATCATTAAGTAAATCATTAACTCCTGTCTTTCTCTCTTTTTTCTATTTTTACCAACGTGGACCTTCTGAGAGTGAGGCATATAAATGCACGCGGGCTGGGGAGAACGTGGAAGAAGGGACGCTTATTCAATAACCCCAGATCGCTAGGCTTCGATGTTATAGTCACCAATGAAACCAGGATTTCCGACACGCACGCATACACTCTCTAGCATCGATTTCTGGCGATTTTGATATTGTATTCATCTCTAACTCGATCCAGAATTAGGAAAGAGGTGGTTCTGCTGTTTTGGAATACTCTGGGCCTTGAGATACGGGAATATTTCCGAACCAAAACGGTAAGTTTGTTATCCTGGACATGAAAGTAGTGTCTTGAATCCAGTCCCTGTGTATACCCCGACTGGGTTGGGCCAGTCGGATTTTTTTCAAACATCCGCAGGTTTTCTTTGAGATGACTTTAGCAGCAGTAGGTTATTGAAATGCAATATTGGATGCATGTGAACATTGTGTAGAACTAGCTGATGTGAGAGATGTAAAAAGTCTCTTAAACCTGCTCAGTTATTTCTAGTGGGCTTACAAACATGGACTAGATTTCCCAAAGAGGGTGTCGCTGACATCCGACATAATGTGGATATAAGTAAAAAATCCCGAGTCATACAGATAGTATCTAGATAGTTTATTCTGTGGGCTAGCAGACTGGGAAAGCTTAGCTTATTCAGAAGTGAAATTGGTCGGTTACGCTAACTACAAATTTGGGATCTGTACGATCGACTTGGATAGGATGCAGAGAAACTGAACAAATCTTTGCCGGCGCATCAATTTTGCAGAAACCGGATTAATGAACTAGTCAAGAGAGGGGTTAATCGTCAAAAAATAATGGAGTTCAACATTGAAAAGGCCTATCAGTTTAGAGTCGATAAGTTTTAATAAGAGATTAGTGATAGAGAATTCTAGATTGAAGGAAGTGCCAGCGAGTAACCTAATGAGGCATTTAGGCAGTGCTGGAAGCAAGATTGGCTCGTGATCAACTCTTCAATGTTATGCACGAAAGTTGTGCTGTGAGGGCAAGAGCACGTGTTGTAAGACACGAGGGAATGAAAGCTGTCCGATTGATCAAAGCTAGCAGACGTGTAATTTGGCAAGAAAGCCACACTTTGGGCTTTTCGGATCGAGAGAGACTCGTGATGTAAGCAAATGTGTTCATGCCATGGTTAATGGTATACCGACACACGCTGAGAATATAATATCTCTTGCGTTTCCTTCATGGTACGCATATGCACTCGCCGTTTGCCAGATGCGCTCTTACACAAATTATATCTTCGACAGACTTACATTTCCTGGATCAAGCGTAAACCAAAGTATGATTCACGGCTCCTACAGAGCTGTCAAGCGCTCACTGTTCACTTCTGCTAGTCGAATAATGTGGTCGGTGCATGATCCATCGTTTCGTTCTACAGAGGATTAGGGGTGGAGAGGTACGAACGACATTCTCAAGGAAAATTTGAAAGTCGATGAAAATCAACAGGCCTATACTGGAGTCGGTTAGTGTAATCGACATATCCCCTCACAGCCAAATTTCAGACCTTTGCAACGATTATTATTATTTATCAGCATGTTATCAAATTTTTAATGTATGTTTCTATTTACTACGCCACCAAGTGTTACTCTGTATCCTATGTTCGCTTAAGTGTCTATAGAGTTGTGCTTGAATATTAGACCAGAACTATTGCTTTGTGGATTTGTTTTGTTGATTCTGATGTTATTTGAGTGTAACAGCTGCTGTGCAGACTATATGAAAGGCGAAATGTGTTTGGTAGGGTTTTTGTTTCGTATGTGTTCAGTGATAGGCAATATGTTCTTGGATAACGAGGAAAAATACTTTACGGAATTTGAATATACTACTTAAAACACTCATTCAAACAGCTTGTATTTAACAGAAATATAAAGAGTTTTAAGCAGCAAGGAAACGTCTATAAAATCTCAACTGTAAGACAACCAAGGTCTCTTGTAAATAACAATGAAAAACTAATGGAAATAATTACTGAACCCAAAGAAAACATGAAAAGTCAGCAAGTACAAGGCCAAGTAATTATGATAGATAATTGTAAGTAAAAGGAACTACAGAAGAAACTTCTAAAAGAAACTAAACTAAAACTGTCGCTGCAGAATATCATGAATAAGTGAAAAAAAATCCTGTACATGGTTAATATTAGAAAAAAGCTAAGCAGGTTGGAAGTAGACAAAGAAAAATCCTAACAATAGCTAATAAGAGCAAGATTTGAAATTGAAACAGAAGGAGTCTTGAGTGCGAAACAGGACCTTAGATATCCTAATAGAAAACACAAAGAATACTTAATGAAAGAGACTATAGAATATGTGGAGACAGGGGAAAAACAATTAAACGCATTGTCTCACGCATAAAATATGGTATATGGCAAAGAGCTGCTAATACTTATTATGGATATGCTACTCCAGATTGAAAACAAAATGAAGTCAGGCTATCTAGATATAAACATCAAGGAAAATAATGAACATTCTCATACTCTGATATGTAACATAATCCATTTCTATTTCAAACATCCCTAAGGAAGGATGCCGACAAGCTGTCGAAATACAAGGATGTTGGAACTGAAGTAGTATAATTCAGTAAGAGAATGGACTAGCTGCAAGTAATATATCACAGCACGCACACACGTTCACATGCACGCATGCACGCACGCACACACACACACACAAACACAAATAACATGAGCGTAAAAAAACGTGTACAAAGATCCAAAACTTTATGCATACATTCCAGAAGATAAATCTGCTAGATACAGCTCGCCAAGTGCGGGTAGCTTAGATCCGATACAATTGCCACCCAAACTTACCACACAACTTGCACAATTCGCTAGAAAATCCTCATCAAATGATATGCAGAAACTAAGAAAATACTTAGTCCACAGAAACACAATTTAATAAAATAACACATAGCCTTGTGGAGTCGATACCTGACACTATTTCTATGCTACCCACAAGGGGCTAAACACAGAGGGGACAAACAAGGACAGACAAACGGATTAAGTCGATTATACCAACCTCAGTAGGTAACTGGTACTTATTTAATCGACCCCGAAAGGATGAAAGGCAAAGTCGACCTTGGCGGAATTTGAACTCAGAACGTAGCGGCAGACGAAATACCTATTTCTTTGCTACCCACAAGGGGCTAAACGCAGAGAGGACAAACGGATTAAGTAGATTACATCAACTCCAGTGGGTAACTGGTACTTAATTTATCGACCCCGCAAGGATGAAAAGCAAAGTCGACCTCGGCGGAATTTGAACTCAGAACGCAGCAGCAGACGAAATTCCGCGAAGCATTTCGTCCGGCGTGCTAACGTTTCTGCCAGCTCGCCGCCTTCGATGCCTGACACTATGACAGATAACAAGTCATACAACACCCACTTTTCGCAATGACCACTCAATATTACATCCTCACACACTTAAAATATACTCTACAAAACAATTATCTGACGTTAAAACACGTAACACCTATCACGCAGCACATACAAATGACAAACCCAACCAAACACAGTTCATGTTTCACATATTCTACACAGCAGGTGTAACACTAAAACAACATCAGAATCAACATAACAAAACAAAAACTGCTGGTGTAAAACATTCAAACACAACTCTACATACACATAAGACAATGCCAAACGCAGCGTAGCATCTGGTGGTGAAGCAAGTAAAAAAAAAATTAAAAATTGAAAACACGAATAATAACAATAGCAATAATAATAATAATAATAATACCAATAATAATAATAACAGCAACAACAACAACAACAACAGCAACAACAATAATAATACTGCAACAGGAACAATGCTGTCGATGAAGGTGATGATGGAGACGAGGATCATGCTTGAAGAAGGCGTTTCAATAATGATGACGAAGATGTGGTTTACTCATGTGAATCTTTTCAACTAAATCTCGAGATTTCTTTTTAGATTTTAATTACTTTCCAAGAAACAATTATAAAATCTATGAAAATAGAAAATAGTGTACCGTAAACAATGAAGGTAATATCACTGAAACACATACACATACACTCTTACATACCATGTGAACGCACTCTTATATATATATTTGTATATGTATATATATATATATATATATATATATATATATATATATATAATATATATATGGATTCTGCTACACACGCTTACGTATATGTTTATTTGTGGTTTTGCAACCACACATAAATATGTATTTTCATATATATTTGTATATACATACATACACACACACATATATATATATGAATATATATATGAATATATATATATATATACACATACATATTTATAATACATACATATATATATACATATGTATATTTATATACATATATATATATATATATATATATATATATATATATATATATATATACATGCACACACACACACATATATATATATATTCTTATATATAGAGAGAAATATAGATATACATACACACACACACTCATATATTGCTAATAATTTTACGGTCTTTTATCAGGTTTCATTTTTGTTGTTTTCCCCCCTTGTTATTACCTGAATCTGGCGGTGGGGGTTTAATAGGGAAAAAAAAGAAAAAAAGACCGAACACAGCAACTAAACAACACTAAAAAAAATCAAGACAAACTAACGGAACAAAACAAAAGAAAGAACAACATTGAAGAAATAATAGCTGCTTCTGTGGTCAACATTAATTTCCTTGGGCGTAACATCAATAGTCTCAGATTAGAATGGGCTGAATTCAAAAGAAATAACTTGTATATAAATATTCACCATTATATTGAAGATGAAGACCAAAAGCATAATTTTGTTTGGCTTACGTTTTTATTTTTAGCACTTTTGTTTAGCCTTTTCGTTCTATAATCATCATAATCTTCATTATGATCAAAGTTTGTTACCACCAGCGTATTTAACCAACGCTATGACTATTACTACAACAACTACTACTACTACTACTGCTGCTGCTGCTGCTGCTGCTACCATCCCTCTTTTCATTAGCACCGCCCTCGGTATCACCACCGTCAACCCCTAGTACTGCCGAGTTATTACGCTAACATCACAATCCTCAATTTTACTTTTATGTTTTCTATTCTTATTCCATCATCGCCATCATTATTCCCATACAAATTATAATCTCGACACATCACCATCATTATCATCATCATCATCGTTGTCGTCGTTGTCGTCATCATCATCACCATTATCATCGCCATTAGCACCACGACGGCCACCACTACCATCGGAAACTCTATTAGTATGGTGATTGGCTTCATTGTTGTTTTTGATATTGATGTTTTAAATTCCTATTTGGCTGCTGTTTTTTCTTTGCCTCTGTTCTTATCAGTCTACTTATATAGTGAGTTTTTTAATATTATTTTTTTATTTTATTTTATTTTTTGTTGTTTTTTTTATTTCATAATTCTTGAAATATATTCTGAGTGATAAATCAATAAAGAAAATATTTACATAGCCATATCAAAGTCATGCAACAAATTTCCTGTGGAGGTAAGAGTAAGAGAGTATATGAGACAGAGAGAAAGAAAGAGAGTAAGAGATGTAGAGTGAGTGTTTGAGAGAAAGAGAAACAAGTGGATGGGAAAGTTAGGAACAGTTAAAGATTATAAAATATGGGAGGCAAAGAAACCAGTAAAATAGGGGTTGCTAATACTTGATTCAAGTTAACCAAGAAACAATTTTAATGAAATACATAATTCCAGGTCCCTTTTAATATGGTTACGAGTCTTTTTTCATCCTTAATTAAGCAATAGCCGACACAAGATGCTTCAACCATCATTTCTGTGGGCATGGTCATCTAGTGATATACTAAGTATACCCAAACAAGCAGACACGCATTTATATATATATGTGTGTGCATATATATATATATATATATAG
This sequence comes from Octopus sinensis, assembly GCF_006345805.1. Lineage (NCBI taxonomy): Eukaryota > Metazoa > Mollusca > Cephalopoda > Octopoda > Octopodidae > Octopus > Octopus sinensis. The sequence continues at coordinate 119,867,829 of NC_042999.1, forward strand.
AGAGAGAGAGAGAGAGAGAGGGGGAGAGAGAGAAAGAGAGAGAGGCAGATATATATGTAAGTACATATGTATGTGTATATATACAAATGCACACGCACACATATATACATATATGAATAGAGAGGTAGATCTATTTGTATATGTATGTATGTATGTATGGTATTCATATATATGTATATGTATGCATGTTTGTATATATATATTTATGTATGTTTGTGTGTATATATATATGTATGTATATATGTATATGTATAGGTATATGTATACACATGCATACACTTGTATGGGGTAGAGTCACATGGGAAACGTAGTGAGCAGAAACATTTCAATTAGCTAAGATTATCCTCAGGAGATGAATTTTAGAATATCAGTGAAACTCACTTTAAAAAAAAAAAACAAGGGCAATGAAAGAGAAGTGGAGCTTATTTCGTAGAATCGCTGATCCAACAAGATCGGATAGGGTTCGAACTTGTTGAACTTCTTCAGCAATGCATATTTACTTCAGTATGGTTATATTTAAAATTATCAAAGAGATACAGAAAGGGAAAAGAGTGTACATATGCTGTCTTACGGATATCGAAAATAGATAGAGGAAAAATATTTAGGGAAGCTTTTTCTAGAATAGAGTGTCACACAAAACGTCGTGCGAGGAAAAGCTGCAAAGGAGAAAGAGGAAGAGAAGGATTGTATATGAGTGAGTGTGTGTGGGAGAGAGAGAGAGAGTGAAAAAGGGGAGAGGGAGAAGGAGAGTAAACACGAGAATTCATATTTCTTTCACTGCCATTATTATTCGTATTCAAATTATAATCTCGATACTCATTCTCAGCATCATCATTATCGTCATCATCGTCACCAGTATCATCATCATCATCATCATCATCATCACCATTACCACTACAACGGCCACTGCTACCGACGGAATCTCTTTTATTATAATGACTGGCTTCATTACTGTATTTCCTTGTTGATGCATAAGCATTGCATATAAGAATAAGGGCTCCGCCAGTCAATGAGCACCTTGCTATCATGTATCTGCACATGTCTACGCAGGCCTGTAGTTGCTCATGCTCAAAAACATTTCTTACCTTTATTCTTCACGACACTAATGTTATGCAATGACAGGTCATCACCAGGATCGATATAGCTAGGTGCCAATAAGGTGGCGAGCTGGCAGAAACGTTAGCAAGCCGGGCGAAACGTGTAGCCGTATTTCGTCTGCCGTTACGTTCTGAGTTCAAATTCCGCCGACATCGACTTTGCCTTTCGGGGTCGATAAATTAAGTACCAGTTACGCACTGGGGTCGATGTAATCGACTTAATCCTTTTGTATGTCCTTGTTTGTCCTCTCTGCGTGTAGCCCCTTGTGGGTAGTAAAGAAATAGATATAGCTAGGTGCCAGTGTCACCACACAGGTTGCAGTCAGAATGCAAAGGTCGAAATAAAAACCAATGGGCATTTAATGATACTACCAACCCACTGCTTTGGTGCAGTATTATTTTTATCAGTCCGAATATAACAGAAGTTAAAGTTAATCTCATCGGCATTCGAACTTCAAGCGATTACGATTATCGCAATGTATTGTGTATACATGAAAAAGAAACAAAAAATAAATAAAAATGAAATAAAATAATATTTTTGCTCACAGAAGTCAGTTGAGTAATAATAAATTCACAAAGCATTAACATTCTTCCACTCCCAACGCGTGAAATAAAAATGTTTTGTCCATGATATATTTTCCTACTTCATCAACATGGGCTTCACGTATTACATCGATATTTCATCAGCACCTAAACTGCTCAGAAATAGCCGCCTCCTCAAAAGTTTCACAGAAGAAAATATCACCCCTTTGGTATTTACGATGCAACAATGCGATTGTTGATAATATTATCATGGTAGGTTAACGCTGTCCAAGGCTAAAGGATCTTTGCTTGCATGCAGTGCCGGCAGCAAGTGGTGACGAAAACGCCTTCGTTGTTTAAAACTGACGGCCAGCATTAATCAAGGATGGCCAGGAGTTAAACAAAATTATTTATTATTTCAAGACGGTCATTAACACCAAAAACTGAGAATGAGTTATATTCTAACTTTTGACATTTTAAATATATAAACCTTGCTATTGCTATAGTATTACAACAAAATATAAAAACAAAAACAAAGAGAAACAAAAAACACAAACAAAACGTAAAAAGAACATTTTTGACAGGAATTAAATCATTCATATCTATATTTTTACCGGTTGAAAAGTCATACAATTCACATCAGACAGTATTTTTCTTATTCGTTTAATTGTTTAAATCATTTTGACAGCGGCCATGCTGGAGCACTACCTTAAAGGGTTTCAGACGAAGAAATCGAGCCCAAGACTTACTCTTTGTAAACCTGGTACTTATTCTATCGGTGTCTTACCGAACTGCTAAGCTACGAGGACATATACACACCAGCATTGGTTATCAAGCAATGGTGGGGGAACAAAAGCAAACACACACACAGAATATATATATTGAAATTCGACGGGCGTCTTTCAGTTTCCATCTACTTAATCGGCTTAAAAAGCGCAGGAGTTGCCATGTGGTAAGTAGCTTGTTTATCAACCACATGGTTCCGGGTTCAGTCCCAATGCGTGGCACCTTGGGCAAGTGTCTTCTACTATAGCCTCGGCCGACCAAAGCCTTCTGAGTGGATTTGGTAGACGGAAACTGAAAGAAGCCCGTCGTATATATGTATATATATGTATATATGTGTGTGCGTGTATGTTTGTGTTTGTCCCCCTAGCATTGCTTGACAACCGATGCTAGTGTGTTTATGTCCCCGTCACTTAGCGGTTCGGCAAAAAGAGACCGATAGAATAAGTACTGGGCTTACAAAGAATAAGTCCCGGGGTCGAGTGGCTCGATTAAAGATGGTGCTCCAGCATGGCCGCAGTCAAATGACTGAAACAAGTAAAAGAGTTAAGAGTAAGAGTAATCCACTCACGAGGCTTTGGTCGGCCTGAAGCTGTAGTAGAAGATACTTGCATAAGGTGCCATGTGGTTGAGAAGCAAACGTCTTACCACACAGCCACACCTGCGCCTATTCTTACCACACAGCCACACCTGCACCTATTCTTACCACATAGCCATACCTGCACCTATTCTTACCACACAACAACCCCTTTAAATAATGATTTCAAATTTTGGCACAAGGCCAGCAATTTCAGGAGAGTGGCTGAGTTGATTACATCGATGCGAAAACTCAACCGGAATTTATTTTATCGACCCTGAAAGGACGAAAGGTGAAGTCGATCTTGGAGGAATATGAACTCAGAACGTGGAGACAGACGAAATGTTGCTAAGCATTTTGCCCGGTGTGCTACCGATTATCTGCTCTCCGCCTTGACATAATCTTAAATAATTATTTCAAATTTTTCTCACAAGGGTAGCTTGGGGGAAGTGGGGACGAGTCGATTACATCGATTCCTAAAGGATGAAAGGCAAAGTCGACTTCGGCGAAATTTGAACTCAGAACGTAGCCACGAGCGAAATACCTATTTCTTTACTACCCACAAGGGGCTAGACACAGAGAGGACAAACAAGGACAGACAAACGCATTAAGTCGATTACCTCGACCCCAATGCATAACTGGTACTTATTTAATCGACCCCGAAAGGATGAAAGGCAGAGTCGACCCCTGCAAAATTTGAACTCAGAACATAACGGCAGACGAAATACCTACTTCTTTACCACCAACAAGGGGCTAAACACAGAGAGGAGAAACAAGGACAGACAAACGAATTAAATCGTTTATATCGACACCATTGCATAACTGGTACTTATTTAATCGTCCCCGAAAGGATGAAAGGCAAAGTCGACCTCGGTGGAATTTGAACTCAGAACGTAACGGCAAACGAAATTCGGCTACGCATTTCGCCCGGCCTGCTAACGTTTCTGCCAGCTCGCCGCCTTAACATTGTCTAAAATAATAAGGTACGTTTTATCATTTTTACGTCATTCAACCCAAAAGACCATCAAATTTCCAGTGGAATTCAAATGCTAACACATTTACTTGGTTTGTAAGAACCTTCCCCTCAAAACAACATAGATATTTCAATTCAGCAGCCCTTCTGTAATCTATGCAGTGTGTGTGAGAGAGAGGAGAGAGAGAACATAGCAAACAATGAATGAAAGAAACATGAAACGAAAAAAATCGTATAAATTAAAGGGCAGTATTACAGATGTATACGCCCCGACTTTGATGTTGTGGCTTCAGGGTATATAGTGATTTATAAGAAAGACATTTTCCGAGCGGGTGGAGAGTTTTGGGAAACTCACATGATCTGACTTTTTTCCCTCACAACTTTCAGGAAGATGGGTATCTTTTAATGTAAATTTATACAAATCCCTTTCAAACGGCAGAGATTACGATTATAAAGAAATTTGTGGGGAATTATTTTTCAGGGATTTTCCTCATTTTTTCTTAAGCCACAGCCTTCGAAATGATGGGGTGAGGTGGGGCATCTTTGTATGAAAAAAGTTTTACAGTTCTATGTTGAAGAGATGAGGAATTATGTACATTATTTACATTTGACGGATATTTGTCCTCATCTTGTTTGTTGTTAACACAACGTTTCGGCTGATTTATCCACCAGCCTTCCTCAGGTGTCTTGGGGAAAGTTCGAAACTGGGTTCTCGTTCCTAAATGTACGCTGTGTGGACATGTAATGACACCCTAACCCTAACCAAATCTAAATCTTGCCCTAACCTTAACTCTAAAAAGTAACCCTAAAAAGTAACCCTAAAACTAACCTTCCCCTTCATATCGTTACGTAGATGCATCGGGTCCTCTGTATTTAAGTAGTGCCATGAAACTAACGGTTTCTGTCTGTTCTTGAATGGCTTACAAAGATCGTCCACACTGCAAATGGCCAGTAAGTTAGGTAATTACTATTAGAAGACGAGGAGAATAAAAAAGTTACGGATAAGTACTCGAAATTTGCACATCTTTCTCAGTTTCCAAACACTCTGGTACATCAAGCCAATATGTACACACAAGTTACACGAGCGAGTTCAACAGTGACACATTCGCGCGCACACATAGATATAGATACACACAAATGTAAGGCAATCAATGTGTGTGTGTGTGTGTGTGTGTGTATGTGTGTGTGTGTGAGTGTGTCTGTGTGTCTGTATGTGTGTGTTTGCTGTTCACTGACGAAACTTCGTGCTGCATTACTTTTGTGAAGTTTTGTCAGTGAACATGTCGCGGTTTCAAAGTGAAGAAAATATTTTGACACTAATGAAATTTTAATGTTGGAGTGAAACTGGTACAGCTTAAATACAGTGGTCCCTTAACGTTACTACTTAAATACAGATGTACTACTTAAATACAAGTGTTACGTACAAGACATATTGGCTTGATGGTACAGAGTGTTTGGAAACTGAGAAAAAGGTGCAAATTTCGAGTACTTATCTGTAAATTTTTTATTCTCCTCGTCTTCTAATAGTAATTACCTAACTTGCTGGCCATTTCTCACAGCTATCCCGCGTTCAAAATTTATATGGGTGTTTTGAGAATTTTCATTCAATAAATAACAAATTACGTTTACATTAGTAGAATAATAAATAATATATTTATAATATAACTAATATATTTATAATATATTATTAATATATTTATAATAATAAATATAAATAATGTCTGTGTTTGTTCCACCAACACCGCTTGACAACTGATGCTGGTGTGTTTACGTCCCCGTAACATTGCGGTTCGGCATAAGAGCCCGATAGAATAAGTACTAGGCTTACAAAGAATAAGTTGTAGGATAGATTTTCTCGACTAAAGGTGGTGCCCCAGCATGGCCACTGTCAAATGACTGAAACAAGTAACAGAGTAGAAGAATATATTACGTATACATTAATAGAATAAACTGTCGGTTTTCCAAATACCGATTGAAAACTTAAAAGGGAAAGTGAGAGACTTTGCAAATGAGAATGGAATACTCCGCAGTGAATGCAATGAATATTTAAATTTGCAGGAAATTGGAGTGAAAAGAATTGAAGAAAATTGAGAAATCGAAATGAATTTATGAAAATATTTCCAGACTATCAACCCTTTAATAATTGCTTTCTTTTAGTACTTTTGGTAATTCTTACATACTTAAGTAATAAGCAGCTTTCTCCATTATTGTATGGATACATACACATTGGAAGAATTCATAAAAAAAAAGACGAAGGCAGTTGGAGAATTCACATATATATATTGTGACCATCTTAGGTCATGAATGACCATGGGATTGCACCTAGAAAGTTACCCTCCGAGGCACAAGTCTGGGCAAGTTTGTTTATGGAAGACCAACAGTCGCCCACGCATACCAGCCTCCCCTCTCCACGCCACTGATGTTATCCAAGGGAAAGGCAAAGGCCGATACTGCTTGGCGCCAGTGGTGTCGCAGCTCATTTAATAACGTGCAAGTGGCTGAGCACTCCACAGACACGTGTACCCTTAACGTAGTTCTCGGAGAGATTCAGCGTGACACAGAATGTGACAAGGCTGACCCTTTGAAATACAGATACAACAGAAACAGGAAGAAAGAGTGAGAGAAAGTTGTGATGAAAGAGTACAGCAGGGTTCACCACCACCCACTGCCGGAGCTTCGTGGAGCTTTAGGTGTTTTCGCTCAATAAACACTCACAATGGCCGGTCTGGGAATCGAAACCGCGATCCTCCGACCGCGAGTCCGCTGCCCTAACCACTGGGCCATTGCTAACCACTGGGCCATTGATGATAGTCAGTTGGAGCCAAATCTGTACAATAGTGTGTTTGATTAACCAGTTCAAAGCATCAGACATTGGAATCAAAGACTTCTTTGCTGGAGAGTTATCTAGATAAAACAAGAATTCTTTCGTCATATGTCCTGAGCGTTTTGACTTGATAGCTTTTCATAACTTCTTCAGCATGTTGGCATGGTACACTCCATTGACAGTGGGACCCTTTTCAAGCCAAAAAAACTCGAGCCTTTGGCATCCCCCAAGAATGAGACCGTCACCTTTCCTGTAGATTAAACGACCTCATCCTTCTTTGGAACAGGCGAGAAGGTATGTTTCCACACCATAGATTATTTCCTTGTCTCCGGCTCTAAAGTGATGAATGTAACACTCCTACTGCTTGCGAAATGTTCGAAGAAACCAGGTGGATCTATCTCAAACAGTTTCAGATTTTTCCGTGATGTAACGTTTTTGATTAAGTGTCAAAACATACGGCAGCACATTTGATCGGGAGTCTGGAAATACTTGATTACACATTAATCATCTGATAAAGTATCTTCTCTACAGAAGCGTCATCTCGTAATGAAGCAACCACGTCAGCATGTATGTTGCTGGAATATAAACCATTTTCTGCAGGTTCTTGATAACACCACTACGCAAGATTTTGTCTATTTTCAAGAGAAGTCGCTAACAGTTACTTTTGAAGTCTTCCTTGAACAGTCATGTTTCAGTTCACCTGAAAAGAAACAATGAGGTTATTATTTTAAAATATTTGAAATTAATGCAAGCAAGATTTCACTGCTCAAGCATCACCCCTTCATAGTAAGCCTATGTGCCTTTCAGCCCACCCTTGTATGCATGTGTGTGTTTATGTGTGCGCACGTGCGCGTGTGTATGCGTGTGTTCGTTTGTTTGTTTGTGTGTACGTATGTATGTATGTATGTATGTATGTATGTATGTATGTATGTATGTGTATGCTTACACACAACCACTCAAGAACTTACATAAACCATACATATGTACTTTGTTCCAGTTTCATCCTACGTCACAAGGGTTTGTTAAGAATGTCAACTCTTAATATAAGCACATAATTTCACTATAGTTTGGATTATTTTCTTTAAAAAAGAATAAATTCAATATTTTGCTTGATATTTATGATTCACTTTGAATTATTGCGGCATAGACATCCAGAAAGTTTTATTTTTTCAACTTGAGTTTCATGAAATTTCGCAAAATGTATACAGTCAAATACAGAACTTAAAATATCTTTCATCTATTTTTATTTTCTGAGAAAAGATTCTAGTTTTTTTTTTAAATTCCTGCACTCATTTACATTATTACTTTGAATGGATTATTTTCATAATCAGCTACTTGTTCCAAAGCATACTGCTGTAGCTAAGAGCCTCCAATAGTCTTACTTTTTCTCTCTGGAACTAAAAAGGGAAAAAATAAGAGAAAGCCAATTAACCTAAGACCTTTCCAATGAAAAAAATATAGCCTAATGCAAAATTTCATCTATTTCAAACATATATGCAATCTTACATTCTCTTTTACATATTAAAATAAAATTATATGGCTTGGTGAACATATATCTTTACAAACGAAAGGTAAGTATTCAATGTATATCACATTAATATACATTATTTTAAATTGAAGTTTCTTGCGACGTTGTTCTAAGTTTTACGCTACTGATTATACAAACGTTTGTGTAATTTGCAAATGGAAACTCGGAGTAACATAAAAAAGATCAGTGTTCTAATTTACGTAATGATTCATCGCTTAGTTTTCGACAAATCAATAGGAATATTGAGATAGATATTAATGATAGTGAGTCAAAGTTAAGCTAGACTGGAGAATTAAAATTGAATGAACGCTTCATAGATAGGCGAAAATTTCGTTTCTCGACCGGGAGGGGACGAATAATATTTAAAATCTAAAGTATCAAGCAGCACGTTATTTGGAAAACAGATACACGTGCATTTTGAAGTGTAGGTTAGATGTATGACAAAAGTTTAAGTAAAATCCAGAAAACATTGATATTAAGAAGATGCGTTTACATTACCGTATCGGGACACATTTGCGGGATGCTTCGTTGACAATGTGCGAGTCGTTAGCAGGAATATTGAGACACAATCGAATAATACTTTCGTGTATGTATATATATATCAAGAGAGAGAGAGAGGGGGAGTAAATGTAAAGATAAGCAATGTAGGCAAGACGATATACGTAAAATATTAAATATATTTAATCCAAAAAATGTACATGTGCATACATGTAAAAAAAAGTCCGACTTACACAGAATAGAAATGATATCTACTTGCCTAACTTGCTTGTCCTTGTATTTTCTCCTCTACCTGCCCAAGTTCAGATCGGTTGAGTACTACGAAGTGTATTCTATACAGAGAATACCAGTCTGTAATCTATCTATCTATCTATCTATCTATCTATCTATCTATCTATCTATCTATCTATCTATCTATCTATCTATCTATACTTATATTAAAGGGATCAGAACAACCTCACCAACATGCTAGAGATAGATGCCGAATGACACAAAAAATCACATTATTTCTCCTACAACACATGTATGCATATGATTGTGTGGCTTTGGTGTCCGTACAGGCATGTATGAATATTTGTGCTTACATACTTCAGAATATTGTGTAGAAGAAGATGACAGTATGTATTTCATTGCATTTAGCTTGAAATTAGTTCAATATACAATTAACTGGAAAGTTGCATTTATTATTTTTTATTTGCCAGTTTACAACTTGTGCTGTAGGAGAAATAAGGTGGTTTTTAGTGCCATTTGGCGTTTATCTCTATCATGTTGGTGAAGTTATTCGGATCCCTTTAATATAATTATGTATCTGATTATGAATTTAGTATATAAAAATTACCTACGAGGTTTTTAATTCACGCTGACCATTCAATAAAATCATTAAAATGATCTCATCCTTAATTCTGTAAAGAATAATACATACATACATACATACATACATATATATATATATAAATATATATATATATATATATACATATATATATATATAAATATATATATATATATATATATATTATATATATATATATATATATAAATATATATATATATATATATAATATATATATATAATATAATATATATATATATACATATATATAAATATATATATATATATATATATATATATATATATATATATAAATATATATAACAATGATAAATATCAAAGTGAGTTGTATACAGTAGCGGTAACACATCGTGACGTATTTTTGCCATTTCAATATGGCTAACCCCTAAGGGTGGATGCTACTGTAGTTTTTAGCCCCAGGAGGACACACTCCTCCAGCTGGCCATAGACACACTATCTGTGTCCTGTTAGTATTTGCAAAGGGACACAGATAGTGTGTCTATGGCCAGCTGGAGGAGTGTGTCCTCCTGGGGCTAAAAACTACAGTAGCATCCACCCTTAGGGGTTAGCCATATTGAAATGGCAAAAATACGTCACGATGTGTTACCGCTACTGTATATAACTCACTTTGATATTTATCATTGTTTGATTTCACTTTTTCAATATCAGCGACAGTGGACGCTGGAAAAAGTATAAGTATTTGTGAAGGAAATCTAATTCTCGGCGACAACTATGATTGTCACACGCTGACGAGAGGTCAATACCTCGAAACTCGAGTCCGTGTGTATCATAAGTTGAAGACGGGAAGGATGACTTCCCTTTGCAAATACTGACAGGACACAGATAGTGTGTCTATGGCCATCTCGAGGAGTGTGTCCTCCTGGGGCTAAAAACTACAGTAGCATCCACCCTTAGGGGTTAGCCATATTGAAATGGCAAAAATACGTCACTAAATATATATATATATATATATAAATATATAATATATATATATAAATATATATATATATATATATATATAAATATATATATATATATATATATTATATATATATATATATAAATATATATATATATATAATATATATATATATATAATATATATATATAAATATATAATATATATATAAATATAATATATATATATATATATATATATATGGCATATCGAGTAGTAATTTGCTCCACTCTCTCCTTTGATCTCTCGGCCACTCACTGTTTTGCGAAACATTTTTGGGACATCAGACTCGAGAATGACACTCTGATCGCAAACCATTTCCATTTTGACCAGCTATTCCTTGCAATATGTCTCTGTTCGAATTGGTCTTTTCTCGTCACCAGTCAATATTCGGTCCAAAGAAACTTCATTCGTGACACATGACAGCAAAGAAGAGGTACGCATCCACTCTCTGTGCGCGATTAGACTTGGAAAGTTTGTGAAGAACCCATTGACCCAATTTGCTGAGTTTTTCTATGGCTCGAAGGTGTCGATGAATGATTGAATGACCAAATGTAAGCTGCCTCAACAGTTACGATGGGATTTTGTTCTACCAGGGTTTGCTCTACGTCATTGTCGAGCTCTACAAATCTTTCAGCGCGAGGCTGGTCTTCTGGGCTGTAGTTTCCGGCTCGGAATTTCTGGAACCACAGTTGACACTGGCATACGCTTATTATCGATCCCCATTCCCTGCATCGGTATTCCTCGCAATTTCTCTTGCGTTATTGCCTTTATTGAACTTATAAAGCAACATATGCCGAATATGCTCCTTCGACACTTCCATTATAACTTTGAAAAAATAACTGTTAAAATCGAACTGCGCTCCTCAAAACTTGCACTAAGAATAAGCCAAGGTAAAATTACTACCTGCTTTATAGCAAGTTGATGCAAGTAGTTTCTCCCGTCTCGCTCTGACTTTTAGTTCATACAATTGATAAAGCCACATTATTTATGGGAAGATCCAATATATAGATATACGATGGTTTTCTTTCGGTTTCTGTCTACCAAGTCTTCTCAGAAGGCTTTATTCGATCCAAGGTTATAGTAAAAAGCCACTTGCCCAAGGTGTTATACACTCATGCAATGGGACTGTACACCGGAGCATGTGCTTAGCAAGCAAGCGTTCTACTACACAACCTCATCTGCGAGCTGGCAGAATCGTTAGCACACCGGGCGAAAGGCTTAGAGGTGTTTCATCTGCCATTACGTTCTGAGTTCAAATTCCGCCGAGTTCGACTGTGCCTTTCATTCTTTCGGGGTTGATTAAATAAGTACTAGTTACGCACTGGTACTTATGTAATCGACTTAATTCATTTGTCTTTGTTTGTCCCCTATATGTTTAGCCCCTTGTGGGCAATTAAGAAATATATATACATATAGATAGATAGATGTGTGTGTACGTGTGTGCTTGCGCGCATGCATATCTGCGTATGTGATTAAAAGTTTCACTCAAAATATAACTGTAACAAAGAAACGATTTGGATTTTATAAGAAAATGATATAAAATAGAAACTAAGATGTTATAAACTAAGAGTGCTTCAGTGAGGTGACTAAGAAATACAAACGCGTTTCTTGAATCAAAGCCAGGTGGTAAAAGAGTTTATTTGAAACCCAAGCGATTCTCGATTCGATCCATTTGCATGCACTTTTGACGTGCTTCTTCTACCGATGCTTGATTTTGACTAATACCTTCCGAATGGAAAAGTCTATAGATAGAAGGTAACATATATGAGAAGGTCCTTTTATGTTTACACAGGGTAAATTAGTGTTTTGTATTTAGGGAGGGTCCTGCAATAGAGGGTAAATGAGGCTCAAGAGTCGGTACGATCGTCAAAATTTTATGGCGTAGGCAACCGAACGTGGTTGCAGACAAATTAATGAAAACCGATTAAATAAATGAAAATATAATCAAAATGTACAAAAATAGTAAAACGAGTGGATGATGCAGACCAAAAAGATCAGAGAGGTAAATAACATGAGAACGGTGAGCTAGATTCTTTCTTTGTTAAAAATTTTTTCTTAGATAATTGCCCATCAGAATGTAAAAACCTATCGATGTGATCTGACACATACCAAATTCAATATTTTCTTTCGAGGAAGGAAATACAATGACTGTAAGAGATTTGAAATCTATAACCTATTAACTGGTAATCTGACACTTTTTTTTCATCCTCCATTTCATTGGATGGATTAACGAATATACGTCTAGATGATCGCCTAACTTGCAAGAAATATTAACCAAATGACCCTCAGGTCATACCTTGCAGTTTTATAAGAGAAGGACTTGTTGCGTGTGAGGGATGAATAGTTTATAGTCCGACTATGAAGGAGCTAGAGCTGTGAAATATTGCATGCCTTAATTTCAGTTCTTGCTTTTAACAATGGCATTGTTTTATTCCAGGTAAACTTTCATCTGTCTGTTCAAAGAAAACTTCAAATGTAACTACTAGCAACTTCTTTTGAAAATTGGTAAAATTTAGCATCATGACGTTATCAAGTACTTACAGAAAAAAAGGTTCAGTCCCCAAGGACATACATGCTGGTATGCTTCCTACGTTCGGAGGTAAGGCTCCAGCTTTATCTACAGTGCAGGCAGGAGTGGGCAGTAGGATTTAAGAGCGGAAGGGAAAGCCTTGAAGATGATCCAAGGTCTGGGCATCCTGCAAATACCACTACTGAGGAAAACATTGATTATGTTCAGTACATGGGGATTGATAGCAGGTGATAGACTATAAATCAAATAGCCAATGGTATCAGTATATCCTTGCTCAATGGACGAAGTCTTCTTCTTATTGTATGCTATGTTTTTTCATTCCTGATCGAAAGCGCACCAGGCTGGTAACATCAGGGAAAAATCTGACGTTGTTTCAGACAGATCCAGCTGGTTTCTTTGAACGTTTCGCAACAAAGATGAGTGTTGGCTACAACGCTTTGAGCAAGAAACAAAGAGACAATATATGCTGTGAAAACGCTCCTCACTTGCTCCAAAGAAGGCCATGGTCGTTTCATCTACACGGAAGGTGAGGGTGTCAGTATTTTGGGATGCAAAGGCATTCTGTTTACTGAATATCTTCAAAAGGGTTGCACCATTAATGGAGCGTACTATGCCATCTTGCTCAGGAAATTTCAAATGTCTATCAAGACCAAGCGCCCTAGAGAGCTGACGGAAGTATTCTTAATTCACTAGGACAGTTCTCCAGCACACAAGTCCTTTGTTTCAATAGCTGCTGTGCATGGCTGTGACTTTGACTTTGGACTGGTCGGTCACCGTCCATATTCTCTGAATTTGGCCCCATCTAACTATCGTCTGTTCCCTGACATGAAAAAACACATTGCTCTGAACCAGTATCGCAGTGATGACACCACATCAGCTGTTGGGTGGCATTTTTTTTTACCAAAACAATGACAGTCTCTTTACCAAGCACTGCACCACCGATGGAAGAAGGGTGTGCACCACAAGGGAGACCATTTTGAAAAATAGACATCATTTAGTCACATTCCATGGGAGTATCGCGGTCAGTCTATGAACTTTGCATGCCGAACTTCGTAATTAAATTATTCTTGAATAAACCGCACCCAAAGGGAAACGCGATAAATGATGGGAGATTTTCAATCATAGATCCACTTTATCAGGTACAAGAGCAATCTAAGCAGCAACAATCCCACCATGACGCCCGTATGTTACCCATTGTGTTTTCCCATGGAAAATTCACTTTTTATGCGAAGGGATTGGCAAGTCTTTTTTTTATATGAACACTCATTCATGCGGGCATATCTTCCCACGTCACTCCACTGATGTTATGCATGAGAAAGTCCAGAGCCGATAGAGCTTGGCACAACTGTTATCGCAAGCAAACGTTGCTTTCAGAATTCAAAGATACTGCAAGTTATTTCCTCAGACGCTCTGAGAATACCAATGATTCCCGACTCTAGTTTGCTAATTTGTCAAACTCGAAATTATGCTGAACAATTTGCCTTCGGCATGATTTGAACTGTAATCACTGAAATGTTTTCAATTTAATTTCCCGCCTAATAATAATAATAATAATAATAATAATAATAATAATAATAATAATAATAATAATATAATAATAATAATAATAATAATAATAATAATGGAAATAATAGTGATGACACGTTTTAGATATCAACATTCGATGATTCGAAATTCGAGTTTAACTGAGAGAGTACTGACTCAATCAGTTAGGTACATGGTAAGTATATAGATTCATTATAATATTGTTTTGTTTTATTTGGTGCATGTGGTATATTTAGATGAGTGTGATTGTAATCATTTGAATCGACCCTAGCATAAAAAGCTTAATTGTTTATATTATTGAATTTAGAATAAGAAATTCAAAGTTGAAACAGAATTTGAACTAAAATTTCAAAAGAATGGGACTGAATGTATAAGGCATTTAGTGCGGTAATTTTATAGTTTCCTTTAACTTCCCTTAAATTTATAGTCATATTTCTTATTCCTCTATAATAGATGAGATTGCTGGCACGCTGCCTAATGGGGGAATTCTCTCTCACTTTTCTCATTAATTGGCTTCACAGTGGACAGTTATTGCAATATCTAACTGGCATTTGATAGCATTTCTTTAAAAGCCAGCTTTCTAGGTGATAACCTTGCTTAATACTGTCTAACGTTGATAACATGAAATGATTTCGTGTTTTATATAGAAAGTTATTGAAGTTGAACAGTTTGGGAGTGTTGAACCAAAGAGAAAATATTCAAAATCCTACGGTATGGTCATAAGCAATATAAATTATGTATCCCAATCAATGAGGTTAAAATATGTGTCGTTATTATTCAGCGAATTAGTAATGATAATAGAAGAGTGTTGTAGATTGCTGAGGGCAATGTGAAATATGAAAGCAATTAATGCATTATAGAAGGTGATAGTAAATTTAACATAAAGAATAACACTAGCAAAGATTTTGGACAGTTACTTTACAAACATCTAATTAATTTTGACATTTCGTGTTAAAACACTTTTACAATGACTTGAAAAAATAAGAAAGAAACATGAAGTTCACGTCCCTTCCATTGGCGTGTCGAATTCTTGTATGTGTTATTCTCATTGCCAAGTGCGTAGAAATGTGTGCTTCAGAATGTGTTCCATGGGCTGTCATTGGCAAAGCAGGTTGATATATTGAATTGGACCAATTGAATCATCCATTTATTATCATCATCTCTTTCTATCAATGTTTACACAGAGTATTTAAAAAAATGAACTAACCTATTTAGCATACATGAGTTGTAAAAACGTAGAAAGTTTGGTCACCTACTCCAGATGTTTTCGAAAGACGCTAAAATGAACGGACAACCAGCTCCCCTTACCTGTCGTCTTCAGAGCCCTACATCCAAGAAACGAAAATTTTCCTCAGGTACTTCTTGCTAAAGTTACAAACTTATAGAGATAGTATATTTGCTTGACCACGCCTAAGAATGGATTATAGTTCTGACTCGTCCAAGAAGAAATAGATCAGAACCTTAAGCACGTTGGCGTGTTACCCCATTTGTAATATAGGGATGTGCCTTCATACTAACGTACTATTTTATTTTTTAGTTATGATGCTTAGTCTTCTATTTGCACTGCTATTGGCTTCCATAACGCATTAATTTTGAAATTATTAGCTTAACTAGTATCAACCTGTAAAGCTTTCAAAAGTTACCAGATGTATTTGATAGTGTACTTCAGCATGGCTGCAGCTTATCTTAGTATCTGGAATATTGGGTCGGTAGAATAATCCTTATTTGTTGCAGATACTACAAATAATGCATGCATAGCATAATACTTTGATTAGTATATAATTCCTTATATTCACATAAGTCGGAAGAAGTTTAATCAAATTTAAAGTTCGTAGTTTCAATGTTCTTCAGCACTGGTGAGTGTATTCTGAGATTTTGCTTCTATATTGAGCCAATCTGAAACGATGTAAAGGTCTTCTTGATTAAGTTGAAAACAAAATAGTAATAACCAATCTCATAGTTCAAGTATGATACCGTTGTAAAGTGGTTGCAAAATAAATAACTAAAGGGAATACCGTTTGGACGGAGGAAATTGAAATTATTTCATTTCTGATTGAAGCTTAAAGGTTTTTGTTGAGATCAAAGGGAAACTACTTGTTGAGATTAAAATCAGCATAGTAATATTGTAGTCAGAAAACAATATTAGAATTTGTGGTGAATTAGATTATTTCATTACATTCTGGATTCTATTTATGTTTATGTTGCTGTTTAACCCCTCCCTACCCTCAGACCAATCTTGATCAAGAAGTCCTATGAAGAAAGGGGTTCTAACCGTGATCTTTTCTTTTTTTCTATTTTTGTTTATCTAGGCTATATTAAAGAATGTGTCGTTTCTTTTTAAGAAAATGGTGTATGATTTAATGGAGATTGAGCTACTGCTATTTCTAGCAGATTGATCTACGACATAGTGGCTACTGTAATGTCTACTAATTAACCTTTCTACTATAGGCACAAGTCTTGAAATTTAGGGAAGGAGGATAATCGATTACATCAATCCCAGTGTTTTACTGGTACTTAATTTATCGACCTAGAAAGGATGAAAGGCAAAGTCGACCTCGGCGGAATTTGAGCTCACAACGTTGCGACAGGAGAAATACCCATTTCTATTTCTTTACTACCCACAAGGGGCTAAACACAGAGAGGACAAATAAGGACAGACAAACGGATTAAGTCGATTACATCGACCCCAGTGCGTAACTGGTACTTAATTTATCGACCCCTAAAGGATGAAAGGCAAAGTCGACCTCGGCGGAATTAGAACTCAGAACGTAACGGTAGACGAAATAGGGCTACGCATTTCGCCCGGCGTACTAACGTTTCTGCCAGCTCGCCGCCTTATGTCTACTAATTATGTGGGCCGTGTTCTTGAGCAAGACACTTTATTTTACGTCATTCCAGTTCACGCAGCTGTAGAAATGAGTTGCGGCGTCTCTGGTGCCAAGCTGCACCAGCCTTTGCTTTTCCTTTGGATAACATTGGTGGTGCGGAGAAGGGAGGCTGGTATGCATGGACGACTGCTGGTCTTCCACAAACAACCTTGTACGGACTTGTGCCTTGGAGGGGAACTTTCTAGGTCCAATCCCATGATCAATTATGACCGAAGTGGGTGGTTTTTTTTCACTAATTATAACTGTATAATTATCTTGAATTAGCAATCTGGAAAATTCAGAAAGTCGTGCTTTTTTATCTTTTGCTTTGAAAATCAAGGACACATTTCAATTGATTGATTGCCATCTGTCAATAACGACCATATTTAAGACTAGCAGCATAGCCCGGCGTTGCCCGGGTATATAAGAGCCCCTAGTAGGCAACGACTAATCCCAATCTAGTCCTTTCCCTCTAGGGAACGAAGGGGCATGTGTAGGTTGCAATGTCTTCTCTTCACTCGAATACTTCTGTGTATACGATGTTCCTAGCTGTCCCTTTGGGCGAAAACATGAAAACATCATTGCGCCTCCCAACGCGTGAACAGCCCACGTAGAGTTGACCGTGGGCGAAGCACTGTTTTCCCAACTGTAACCCAGCGACTTGTAGCGTTTGGCCTTGGGATTTATTGATGGACATTGCAAAGCAGAGTTTAACAGGAAACTGAGAACGCCTGAAGTGGATTGGTAGGTCAGCACCCGACGGTTGAAGGTGCATGCGTGGAATGAAGACGTCCTCTCCCTTCCCACAACCGGTAAGTATTGTGGCCGTTATTAAATGTGGTGGCAAATGTTTCACAACCACACGTGTGCCGTTGCACTATTTAGGTGGAACCAAACTTTTAACTTCAGGATGTGTGGCGGCAGGCCTGGCGGTTCAAGTGAATTCAGGAATTCAACAGGATAATCGGCAAGCTCGGCGGGGTCTGCTGTCTTATCAATAGATTTGTGGACGTGGACATCACCAGGAATAGCTTCAAGTAGCTGGATATTGATGGAGTTGAGAGTTAAAAAGGTCGAGTTGCGTCCCCTAGACAGTCTGTGGTTTGTGTTTCTGATTTCGACCCCATGTACAATTTATCAATTTTTTTCAGAATTGGGGGAACTTTTCAAAATGTTCACTGCGTTAGTTTTGAATTATGACATTGGGCTATGTGTGTGTCAAGTTTCATCAGAATCGGTTGAAAGCCGTGGTCAGGGTGAGGGTACAACCTGACAGACACACAGACACACAGACAGACAAACTGCCGTTTATATATAGAGAGATATGCAATATCACTCTTACATAGAGCAGAGGTGTCATTTTATTCTGTATATCCTAGACTGGATGCAAAACAAGAGTGTGATGGAGGGAGGTAACCTTTGCTTTTAAGTTCCATTCTCTTATTCACCATAAACAAAATAATACAATATTAATACTTTCATTAACATATTGCAGCTGTTTGTGAATTAAACTTAACACAGGATAATATTTTATTGTTTGCTGCAGTCAATTAAATTGAAATATAGATATTATATATACAACTTAAAAGTAAATGGTTAGATTAATAAACAAACCAAACATGACTATAACTTTAAAAACACAGACCGATATTAATTTCACGAATGTCCTTTTATATAAGCCATTTGATCTCCATGTATCACGATGAGGAGAACATCTTATAGGAAATTATTTCTATTACAGTCATTTACCCTTTAGTGACACTTCTGCTGAAAGGGCTAAAAGTGGGAGATATTAATTTACAGTTAAAATTAGAATATTTGCAACAGAAAAGGCTTTCGAGAATGCATTTATACAGGACATAAACGAATTATGGTATCAGTTTTAAATATGTAAATAACCACTAGAAAATCACAGTGTTAGAAGAAGCATAGATTCATATTAATTTGGATTATGATACTAAGGACTAGAAAAGGCTTTTAATAATCAAATATGAATGCATGATATTTACACACATTTTTACTCGATAAATTGCACACACAAATACATACATAGTCGCCACGCATGCACACACGTTTAAATGATGTCTGTATTACAATAAGGAATATAAAGCATTCTCTGTTAATGCTCTTAGATATCTGAGTGACTTCTTGAATCGAATTTGTTTACAGTACCCAGCATTTCTCTGCGAATACTATTCATTTTATGCCAAAAGTTAGTATCCTTCCCTCCCCAAAAGCTTAAATCAGAAACTCAACTGAAACCAGTTTCAAACTTGCGACAAATAGAAGTGGAATTGACATATATTCCAGTTTGGTTTACAGCCAAATTTATCAATCTTACAAAGAAAATTATCTGCAGACATATCACCAAACTGTATAGATTTTAAAATGTATAGTAACATAACTTTATTGTATTTGTACAGATTGAGATGGAGAGAAATATATTGCCATAAATTGGAAAACTTCCAGTTCGACAGAGAAACGGACTGCAAAGTCTGAAATGTTGTAAAATTGGTGAATAATCAGCAACAATTGGGACTAATTATAAACTGTTTTGTAGTTAAAATTCTCTTTTGACTTATTTTCTTTGAACTTTTTTAAACTCTTATTTTATTTTTTGCCAGTTTGATTTCTATTCTGCATCAATAAAAATCACATATATGTTCCATATGGAGAAATAAGTCAAGTTTGTTTTTAATATGCTTAGTAGGTGCACCTTAATATCAGAGTATGTTACTTTCAAATATTGATCTCATTTTGTCTATGTATAGAGGCAAAATGGCTGGATGAATAGTGTTGAAATAGCAGCTAATTAGTTTTAAAATCTAGTGCGTGAGTTTTATTGTATCTCATAGAAAGAGAGAATTCAAAGTAGAGCAGTTAACCCCCACATGGAGAAAAATTATCGGTAGTTTTGGGAAACGTACAAGTTACTTGGTTACTCATTTAAAAGAGAATATTATCAACAAATGTGAAGCACTTCGCACTGAGGACAATAATCTATTTAGTAAATAGCAATGTATAATTTTTTTAAACTTGAAAATCACAAGGATATTTACCATACATGCGTATACACATACACAACACAAACACACACATATATATGTATATAATATATATATATATATATATATATATATATATATTATATATATATATATATATATATATAGAGAGAGAGAGAGAGAGAGAGAGAGAGATTGAATATATATATCTATGTATGCATCTCTCTCTATATAAACGGCAGTTTGTCTGTGCGTGTTTCTGTGTGTCTGTTTTCTCGTACCCTCACCCTGACCACGGCTTTCAACCGATTCTGATGAAACTTGACACACACATAGCCCAATGTCATAATTCAAAACTAACGCAGCGAAAATTTTGAAAAGTTCCCCCAGTTCTGAAAAAAATCGATAAATTCGACATGGGGTCGAGAATAAAAAAAAACAAACCACAGACTGTCTAGGGGACGCAACTCAACCTTTTTTTACTCTCAAAAAAAAATTTACCATCATTTTTTTTCCATTTTTTTGCTATTTTTTGGCTATAACTCTCTAAAAATGCTTTATAGTTATTTCCCTTACAAACCTGAGCAACGCCGGGCGATACTGCTAGTTCAATATAAAACAATGCACACACACACATACATACACCCACATGTATGCATGTATATATTTATGTATGTATATGTATGCATGCACACGAAGTATGAACAGTAATGCTGAATACAGATATTGGGATTTGAAATCAGAACTTAAAAACGAAATATTCATCGTATTTCTCCGATGTTTTAGTAATAATGCCCAATGATATTGATGTATTTTAACTACAGAAAGCAGAAGCTAGATTTCTCAAGGTCTATATGCAGACATTCTGCCGTCAACTTTAGTAAAATAAATCAAAGCAAAAAAAAATATATATAGTCTTATTTTCCATTTTGTCAGGAAAGTAAAGGCATCCCCTATGACTTAATATTATTTTAGAGGTTTCTGATTTTGTAGTAGAGAGAAAGAAAATTATCTGCTAACCAGAAATATTGTCCGAATGTGTTTAACAGCTTCAGCTTTGCTGTATTCATATAATGGTTGGGGAACAAACACAGACACACATATATAATGATGATGATGATGATGATGATGATGATGATGATGACGATGATGATGATGATGACGATGATGATAATAATAATAATAATAATAATAATAATAATAATGAAAACTAACAACAAAAGAATAAGACTTCGAGACTAGATAAATAAAGGATTATATATATATATATATATATATATACGACAGGCTTCTTTCAGTTTCCGTCTACCAAATTCACTCACAAGGCATTGGTCGGCCCAAGGCTATGGTAGGAGACACTTGCCCAAGATGCCACGCAGCGGGACTGAACTCGGAACCATGTGGTTAGGAAGCAAGTTTCTTACCACTGAGCCACTCCTGCATGATCCCTTTCTCTTTTTGATTCAGAGCTAATTTTAACCGGACTTCTTTTTGATGTCAAGCTTGTAAAGAAATACACTTTGTTTTCTACATCATCCTTAAACTCTTAAGGAACTCTTCCAGATTTTTATTGCCCTAGGTACTGTGATCATTGTAGTGTATGAATTAAGGATCTGCATTCTCTCCCCAAAATCCCAGCTTCAGTCATACTTCACTCCATTTGGTTTGTAGGTATCCTGTTGCACCAGTAATAATAGGTACGCAACTGAGAATGTATATTAGGGACTGAATTTACCTTTTTTCATTATGTGTATTGCTAGATTTTGCTCACACACACACACACACACACACACACACACACACACAAACCCCCATAAAAAAATTGCACATACACGCACACCTACACTTGTATGCAAATTTTCTTTCAAATTTAAGCTCTCCTACTTGGTGTTCAAGCTCATCTCTGACAATGTGACAAGACATTTTATGCAAAGAGTATTTTCGGCATTTATAAGTATAAGGGATTCAGAGAATGTGTACTCATATGTCGATGTGTATACACCCCTGCACTAATAGGCTAAAATTGTGTATACTTGTCTCCCTCGCTTTACTTGTCTGTCTGCATGTACGTACGTATGTATGTATATATGCATGCATTTATGTATGTATATATATATATATGTGTATGTATATGCATATGTATATATATTATATATAATATATATATATATTATATATATATATATCTCTATATAAACGGCAGTTTGTCTGTGCGTGTTTCTGTGTGTCTGTTTTCTCGTACCCTCACCCTGACCACGGCTTTCAACCGATTCTGATGAAACTTGACACACACATAGCCCAATGTCATAATTCAAAACTAACGCAGCGAAAATTTTGAAAAGTTCCCCCAGTTCTGAAAAAAATCGATAAATTCGACATGGGGTCGAGAATAAAAAAAAACAAACCACAGACTGTCTAGGGGACGCAACTCAACCTTTTATTACTCTCAAAAAAAAAATTTACCATCATTTTTTTTCCATTTTTTGGCTATTTTTTGGCTATAACTCTCTAAAAATGCTTTATAGTTATTTCCCTTACAAACCTGAGCAACGCCGGGCGATACTGCTAGTATACATATATGCGTATGTATGTATATAGTACATGTAGCCGCTTTAGAAAAAAATGAACTATATTTCCACTCTTCTTTAAGAAAAGAGACATTATGACATCTAAACTTTGTCCAAGGACAGTAAAGACTTACATAAAACGAATTTGCATCAACAAAAATTTGAAATCGTCTCGCCTTGGTATTTTTTGAAGCGCCCTTATTGAAGAAGAGAAATATCACTGTTATCAATAATAGCTATAAATATCTAACAATTCGTGTTTCACTTCATTGGTGCCGTCTCAGAAAACTATATCTCTTTGTCATTTTAATTTCCAAACTTTTTCATCGATTGTTAACAATAAATGGTTAAGCTGTCACGTACTGAGAGAATATGTAAATCCAGATAACTACACGAAACTGTTTGTTTTACAGTATTGTACGCCTCTTAATGTCAATTATATAGCACATATACATTCTCGCAGATACTTAACTATTTATATATTAAAGAATTTAGCAGAACAAAAGGTTCGGCAGAAAAGCCATGAGCTTAAATATTGAGACGCACACACACATACACACACACTATCTCTCTCTCTCTCTCTCTCTCACACACCACACACACACACACACGTATGAAATAATCTCTGGATTTTGAACATGAAATTGATAACAAATTTTTCGGAAACCTCTTGGGTCCATCATGTCCCTTTTACACGTCTTAACTCTCTAGTTGCAAAATTCATTACAGTATTATCAAGAAATAACATTTCATGAATACAAAGCACTGTAACTGACAAAACCCAATGGGTAAATAGAATGGGAAATTTAAATTTGATTTGACTGTGAATGAACTGAAAATTACTTATAATTAAATGCTGCAGGAAAATTGTGTGAGAGAGAGAGAGAGCGAGAGAGCGAGAGAGAGAGAGAGAGATAGAGAGAGAGAGAGACAGATAGACAGACAGGCAGAGACAGAGAAAGATAGAGAGAAAACGAGAGAGAAGTAAATATTAAAAATATTAAAAATGAATAAATAAAGAGATAAGAGCGAGGTGAAACAATGGCAACTCTCAGTGGATTATTTGTGGATGAGGAGACAAATGGTCAAAGATTGATGTGTAAGATCAATACCCATATATCAGCTTGGTTATATAAAGTTTTAGTTGGCTTTACGAATACATTGTACACACACACCTACATACTTGTGTGTATGTATATCTTATCAAGGTGTAGGCGCCGTGTAAAGAATAATAGGAGAAGGTACATGATTAACTGCTGATAATATTTATGTAGGAAGTGAACGTGAGTGGATTCCATGAGCATGTAAATAATAGCGAGCAAAGATGGCTGCCAAGATCCTGTGACGTACGGGATCCACAGCGATCGAGACTACTTTCGACTGAAGAGGATGTATTTCTTGAGATTTGAAGATGATATCCAAATTGTTGCTGCGTAATGAGCGAGGTCATAGAAATCGAAAGATTGGGAAGGAGTATTTCAAATGTCTAGGAAGAGGTGAGAATTGAGAAGGTAGGAGTGGGCTTGTACAGAAGACTGGTGACCGTTTAGAGATCTAAAGATGTGATGGAGATATCAAGGAATCTGATGGGTATTTGAGATATAATTGTAATGAATTCTGGAGTAGAGAGAAAGAAATGAATGTCAAAAATAATGTATAATAGAGTTGATGGCAAGGCTGGTTATTCCGATGCGCTGGTTACTATAACGGCCATGTAGCACTGCGTTAGCTACAGTGAACCAGACAAAGAAGGGTATCTCAGTGTAATGTAGACAGAAGATTACGTAGTGTTCATGACATATAAAATTCATATGCATACGTATACGAGTATATGTGCAGTGAATGCGTATGTCTGCAAGCATGGCTGTGTGTTTCTTGATATGTGTCTGTTAATTTATTATTCGTGAGAATATAGGAGGAAGTGCCGAAAATCCCTCGCTTTTGGTAAAATAATATACAGGAGGATCAGTTAAGTATGATTTTATTCAGCATATTCCGCTCTCAGATTCACACGCATATTACAGCAGTCCTTCAGTTTTTCTAAGTCCTGTAAAAGAACTCGGAAGGTTGGGCCTCCAGCCAGGCCTTTAGCGACATCCTTACAGCCATGTACTTTTTCAACACTCCCTCGTACATGTGCTTATATAAAAGCGTTGTCAGGTCAGTAGTTTGACTCTAACCGTTCGCATGCGCAATCATAGACTTGTAATCATATGTCACAAAAAAGATCACTCGCTACTTAAAACTGACCAGTATCCCGTTATTGACTTTTTCTAACGTTTCTGTTACATCAAGCTTTTCTGTTCTTCGCTTTAAACCACGCCACCACAAGAATTCTCTAAATTTCTCATGGAATCATTTTTTCTTTCTCTACTCATTTCAATTTCGTGCATATACAATAATTGTTCTGTGTAATTTCCTGTTATTATTAATTGTCTGTGCTTTTGTGCACAAAGGATAAAAGGACATCGCTTCTTGCTTAGCAAATACAAACATTGTACCAAATTACAAAAAAACTCTGCTTCTCCCAACCGGATATGTACTTAAAAAGTAACTTAGACATTATGAATAAATACATTTATTGCTGACGTAATTTACGACAAATTTTTGTGGTTGCTATGCTTACACACACACACACACACACACACACACACACACACACATACACACACACACACACATACACAAGCAGACACACATGCACACACACACATATCGACTTAAAATCCAGGAAAGCCAGTATAAATGTGTGTGTGCGTTAGTATATGTGTATATTCTAGTATGTATATGTATATATATATATATATATATATATATATATATATATATATATATATATATACAAAATAAGAAAATGGAGAAATACATCGAAATCAAATATCAATTACCAGATAATACTCAATCACATACTTTATTAAACCACCACATAAGAAACTATAAGGTTAAGCATAATAATGTAGAACAAAACAGTGTACATAAAGGAGTGTACATAAAAGAGTAATGTTATACAATAAATAGAATATGTATAAGGGAATGTAAATATAAGTACATATAAATATAAATATAGACTACATCTTACAGCTGTTTCGGCCATGTAGATAAGTATGTCTCATTTTACTTATATTAGCCATTTATGGTAGGTCAATATGTAGTTATAAATCAGACATTTACAAAAATATCCTAAGGCCTCTTCGGAGATTATGTGATACAAATCAGATTACATACATAATTATACATGTGTGGGTACATACCCATAATAAAACATATACATATACATATGAGTGCATATACTCATACTCCTATACATATAAATATACATATACATAACTGTAACATTGAATATGGAACATATGTATGTTTATTAATTTATATTATTTATATCATTATGTATATGTATATTTTGTAGTCTTCGAATTAGATTTTTACTTTCTGGTTTTGAGAAGCCTAATTTCTGAAGATTGGTATTTAGACAATGTCTTACATATCCTGGGGCCCCAATAATTACAGATATAAACCTGAACTCGTAATTTTGATAGAGTAGCTTTCTGAATAGTTCAGCGTAGGATTTCTCTTTTTCACTGATATTCAAACTTATGTTAACATCCGCTGGGCAGCTAATTTCCACAACTGTGCACAGATTCTCTTCTCTATCCCAAATCCTTATATCAGGTATGCGTGCATACATGCATGCATGTTCACGTATAATACTGGTGTTAAGCAGAAACGAATGTGCTTCTCATAGTGTATCGTAAATGAGTGCATAGCTCCTTCTTGTGCTTCTGGATGATACTACCTGAACTGATGACAACTGGATTTACTGATTTGTGTACGAGTATTTGTGTGTGTGTGTGTGTTTGTGTGTGTGTGTGTGTGTGCGTGCGTGCATGTGAATGCCAAAATATGTCTTTCATATACTTTAACGTGAATGAGTGCTCAAATATTTAATACCAATATTGCTATGCTTTATGTCATTAATGGTGTATTGTGTGGAGGTCTGCGTGTGCTCGCTTGAGGTGTACGAAGATACCAGAGAAAGATGGCTGGTGAATTAATACCGAGGAGGGTTTGGAGAGAAAAATAAAACGCTCTTCTAAACGACACCTAGGGCTAGCAGATCCATTTTATATGACTTACAATTCAGTTTCCATATCGTTTCAGGTAATGTGTCTGTCACCGTACATTTAAATGATGTTAAGTTTCCGTGTTCCTGATGTAGGACACTTTTAAAGTTTGTTGCAATGGAACTAAGTATGCCGTAGTTGTGTGTAGAATACTTAAGATGATTAGGAATATACTTATAAGAAATAGGACTGTTGCAGAGGAAAGAAGGTAGTTTTCTAGAAACGCAAATTAGTAATGGCTCACTTTCATTGAAACTACTTTAACAATCATAGTATTCTCTCGCTGCTTCTTATAAAATTAGAGTTAACAAAGTTTACACAGTTTTTAAAATAGAAATGTTTTTAGGGTTTACTTTGAAATAGACTTTTAATTAACAACAAAAAATATAATTGACTAGATGTGAAATGAAAGTTGTAGTTAACATGCATATGAATGTGTGTGTGTGCGTATGTGTGTGTGTGTGTGCGTGCGCGCGCACGCGCTGTAAACACGTGTACTTATATTTTTTACTATGACAAGGAAGTAAAACAAGTATGAAAGCTAAGGTTTATATTAGATATTGTGCGATGGTTTATAAAGGAGTCATTTTTCAGGGATACTAGTATTTTAAAAACATTTATTTATCTAGCTTAACTTGTTGAATTCCAGATTAGTTTTTCGTCATAAACAGACAAGACGAATAACAAATATTAAACTGCTTGAATAAATAATACTCTGACGAGTAAATCTCTTATATCACATATATTCTATGTTTATACACCTACCCTTGCATTTTATATATTATCCATATGACTAGGGTTTCTACTTAATTTTTAATTTAATTCATTTGTTCCCGACGTCGACTCTATCAGTCTCTTCTTTGAAAAGTACTAAACATTATTCTTGTACCAGATTCCTCAGAATCAAATTTGGTTGTCCAAACTTTTGACTTACTCATGAGAACGTTTATCTAATAGGGAAGTTTTCATTCCATAGATATACTTTCCAGTAGCTGTCATATCAATTATCTCTATTAAGTGAAAGTGACTCATATTTCTAAACATGTGTGTTGATACCATTAACTAATACATCACCGTTCTTGAATTAAAAATAGTAGTTGTGCGTTCAGATGTATTTAACGAGTATGTATCTAGAGACTAAAGACACGGAAAAAATAAACGGAGAATATATAAAAAGGGAGAGAAAATCTACAGAAACACAACATAATTTTTGTACCACCGACCCAAATCTCTCGTACCGTTGTAATTATTATTTGAAAAACATAAGCATCTAATTACTTTGTATTTTCTAACTACGTTAGATTTTCATGAAAACTCACTTGGGAGTTGTAACACTTAATCATGATAAAACGATACTGAATTCGATGTGTTTTCATCATTGGCTTTAAGTTAATTGTAATCTCAACTATATATATATTTTAAGTATATTAGACATTTGATCAAACTTGACGTTTCTACAGTAAATGGAATATTTGCATTCCTAATTAGGGAAGTTTTAATCTAGTAACATTCAAATATATTTCATTATAACCGTAACTGTTTTTCTCAAACTAATGGCGAGTAGTTGCCGAAAGAAGTTTAGTAATGTGTGAAAGAATGTTAGTAGCGTGTGACATAACACTGGCCAACAACTTTTTTTCTGCTGACCCAAGATTGAGACCTGTTTTCGGGTAACTTGGAATCACTGAATTTTAAAACAACAATAGTTCTTACCTATCACGTCGAGTTTTGTTCCTATGGGTTGGCCCATATTGCCTCCCACCCCTAGTAGCTCCATGTTTTAGAAATTTGTCGATGAGTAGGGTACATTAGCAGTAAGAGACTCAGTGTCAGTCGATTGTTCAGTGTGTGAGAATGTGACTCTTTGTCGGCCAAGTATATGAAATGTGTTTCCCAATAACTGTGCGATGGTTTATAAAGGAGTAAATTATTTATACAATACATCATAAAATAGTGATATGCTACAGAATGAAAACCTGATGTGTTAGCAATCAATGGATGCCATACTTGAAATTATTATCTCAAAATTAACTAATAACAACCACAAAACCTTAAGTCAGCAAATAATGTGTTGACCAGTGTAATCTGTTAACATGTAATGACAGCATGAACATTTAAACAATTAGTATGACAAACACTAGTTTAAAAGTCTAACATTTACGAAGTGCAGCCTTGAGCATAGACCTATAATTCCCGACTGAAAATAATAAATATTGCTGTGAATATCAGAATTCGTTAAGTCATTGCCAATGTTTGGGTAATTTTCCTGAATTATATTTCACAAAAATAGTTTGAAGATATGAACATATTCCAACATACCCTATTTTATAATGCTCATTTAAGATATTAGTGATTTCTTAGCACTTGCTAACCTAAATCAGCATAGCAGCTTGCACAAGTGCACTATATATTTTCTCTTTAGATTTAGAAATTATTAGCAGTAACATGTCAAATGGAGTTATGTATATTAAGAAGGTGAAACTGCAGTAAATATGAAAACTTCGTTATCCTGCCGAGAAGTAAGGTATATTCTTCGTTGTTTATTTTTCAGTAATGTTATGTGGTTTGAAGGCGGCGTGCAAGCAAAATAGTAGTACGCTGAGCAAAATGCTCAAGGGAATTTCATCCGTCTTTACGCTTTTAATTCAAATTTCTCCGGGCCCAACTTTGCCTTTCGTCCTTTCAGATCAAGGAAATAAGCACTAGGTGAGCATTAGGGTCGATTTAATCGACTTATTCTACTCCCATACGCAACTGCTGTCTTTGTGTCAAAATTTGAAACAGATATTTATATGTGCATTGAGGACGGCGAGCTGGCAGTATCGTTTACATGTCATTCAGCGTTACAATCTCAGTTCAAATTCCGAAAAGGTTGGCTTTACCTTCCATCCTTTCGGGTGCAATAAACTAGGTACCAATTGAGTAATGGGATCGATGTAATCAGCTTAACCCTTCCTTTGAACTTCCTGGTCTTGTGCCAAAATTTAAAGCCAATATTGTGTGCGCTTTGAACATATAAATATATAGTGTGAAATGAATAGTTACTTTTATGTATTATCAAAATGACCATCCCCAAATATATAAATAGTCTTTTCTCAGAAGTTGAAAACAGCTCACCATCTCCCTAATTAAAAGATAAATAATACTATATATTCTCTCTGATTCTATATTTTCTAATCTATAATTATGAGATGAAAATTGATAGTTTGTTGCACAGTAACAATATTTACGCTGCATCTTCAATTGACAACGACCTCTAACTATTCATTATATATGTTGTTTAGTGCTTCAATGTGGAC
Organism: Octopus sinensis; assembly: GCF_006345805.1. Lineage (NCBI taxonomy): Eukaryota > Metazoa > Mollusca > Cephalopoda > Octopoda > Octopodidae > Octopus > Octopus sinensis. The sequence goes on from NC_042999.1 coordinate 119,898,379, forward strand.
ACAGTTTCCTTTTTTGTCATTGCATTCTGTAGTAAATAACTATTATCGCAACTTATAACTGAGTCACTTTAGAATTTCCTGAACTCATATGCATTTTCAATAATGTTTCAATAGTAACGAAAATTATATGAAATTATATTTCTGATACCGAGGTTTTCGAAACATTTATCACAACGTACTTAATATGCATTATAGCCGTTTATACGATTGCATAAGTGTTCATCATATTACTCGGAAGATATTAAATAACTGACGAGCGTTTAACCATATTCACGTTCAACGACAAAACCAGCAACATTAGTACAATGCGACGCATTTTACAATTAACCTAGATGAATTTATGAATAGATCGAGGAATTTAGAATGATAAGAAAAATAAATCTCAAACATTTGCAATTATAATTAGTGTTGATGGCTATATAAGTATAGCACTAGAAACGTATTTGCATTCAGTAATAAGGATTTTGTCACTTATGCTAAATATTCGGATTCCGCAGAAAAATTTAGGCTTAATTTTACCAAATGAACTATCAATAACTTTAAAAAGTCTCTTATCTTATATTAACTAACACATTTATTTTTACTGATATAAATTGAGGTAATGCATTTTGGCGAAACTTTAAATACTTCCTTATCTTTTACTCCTATTTCTCCAGCTACAAGATAACACAACATTTACAAGTATGCATAAACTCAATGTCATGTATGCACATCACTTCCTGGCGTGTGAAAACTATAGACCGAAATCTTCACACATTTGATCTGTATCGTTAGTCGAAACGTCTTTTAGGATTTCTTATTCTATTTCTTAATCTTGTTTCATTGATGTGTTTGCACATAAAGTATGTGAATGAATTATTTTATGCTACTGCTTCCGACTGAGTTTCAACTGGTGCTGCTACCATAATTTCTGTTTTCGTTTTTGCTGTTGCTGCTTCCTTTTAATGTTACCACAGCTGCTGAAGACATTACTGCTGCTGACATCAGAATCTTCAATTCTACTTCTCAGAAGTCCACCTAGATAATATATAGATAATGGGAGCTTGTCAGTAATGTTTCTTAACGAAAGTTTATTGCAGAATTTTGAATAGAGGAATATGAAATAGCAAACTTGTGATTGCTGAGCAATTCAAGCTATCTCCAATCAAATATTCAATAGTTGTATTTTTCTTTTCGTAACATATTATGTCCCGATATTGGCGTGTATACCTATGTACAAAATGTATCCGACTTATGTGAATGTATGCGACAGACGTGCGTAGTTATCTATATGGGCAACCTTACATGCTTATGTATAAGTACATTACACTTTATATAACGACTTGCATAGTAACTCATGCATCTATTAACATTCACCATTACACTCAGAATTTTATATATATATATGGTTAATAGAAATAATATTCCTTTCTAATATAAGCACAGGGTCTGAAATTTGGAAGAGAGGACTAGTTGATTATATCGACCTCAATGTTTCACTTGTACTTAATCTATCGACCCGGAAACGCTAAAAGGCAAAGTCGACCTCGGTGGAATTTGAACTGAGAACGTAGCGATGGGAAAATACTGCTTAGTACTCCTCTCGGCATGCTAACGCTTCTGAGAGCTCACCACTTTAATAATAATATAATAATAATAATAATAATAATAATAATAATAATAATAATAATAATAATAATAATAATAAGAAGAGAAGAAGAAGAAGAAGAAGAAGAAGAAGAAGCAGGAGAAAAGAAATATTATATATATATATATATATATATATATATATATATATAATCGTTTAGCAGGAGAGCAAACATTAAGGCATGACAAACATTTCAAGTCATATACAATATCATTATAGGAAGAAATTCAAAATCTTACAGCTGTTTCTGGTATATCCCCGAGTATGGGATATTTTGTCAAATAGGGAAAAATAGAGATAAATGAGTGTTCTATATATTAATAAGATGACGACAAAGAGGAAGGGAGTAAAAGAATAAGGAGGAGGATGTATATGACTTGAGATATTTGCCTTGCCTTAATGTTTGCTGTCCTGTTTAATAATTATATATCCGCTGCATCGGAAATCTGCAATGGTTCCATAACTACTGTCTCTGTAGCAATGGCTCCATAACTACATTGGAGCCCCAGTAATCCGTTACAGCACTTACCAAGCTTATTTAATCGTTTGCATCACCTGTGAACTAAACCCCCATAATTATGTCTGTATTGTATGTATGTATGCTTGTATACATGTATACTCCTGAAGATCACTTCTCTGAAACCAGAGAGACGTCATGAAAGTTTAATTTACAAAGTGGATTTACTGAACTTATTTTAAGTGGTTTTGCTTTACTCCAGACTCATATCTCATTCAGTGACTAACATGTTTACGTGTATCAATTATATGTACTTCGCTCCATATGACTTCTGAGTATAAAACGTACAGTTTTGCAAACACTAAATGCATGCCTTGCTTTTCAACCATTTTGAACAAAATTGTTCTCCTCTACTTGACAGTTAACCTTTACAGAAGCGCATGTTGTTTTTCAGTTGATTCAAATGTCTCTCATTTTTGCAATTAATGTAATGGGCAAACGTTCAAAAAAGATCTCACCAATATTCATTATATTGAAATATTAACTTCTATCTGAGGCATAATGCCAAAAGTTTTAGGGATGAATATAATCGATTATATTGATTCATGAGTTAACAGTTATTTTATAAATCTCCGAAGAAAGAAAATAAAAAACGGTCTTACTGGAATTTGAACTGATTCGAAAGTACTTCATCCACTGTTTTGCAGACTCTTATACTCCTCAAGGTTGAAATTATTTTGAAATGATATTGTGCTACCTACAACGTGTTTTGTTAATTTTTTCTAGAAGATTCTTTCCGTGGATAATATTAATTAGAGGGATCCGTGAACGTTAATGAGGAATTTATTGCGCTGTTTCTGAAAACTTTATCCAGAGACATTAAAGCGTAACCTATGTTGTGTCTGTATCAAAAGATAATCACTCCTCTGTTAATTATTGCAAAGTGATGGAAATTGGAATACGATGATTACTTAATGCACTTTATATATAAACTTTATCAAATTTATGCACAATTTTATAGACTTAATACACAGCACTCTCCTTTTTTCTCTCCCACTCTTCGCCTTACCCTCATTCTCTCTCTCCTTTTTCTTTCGCTCTTTGTCTTTCCCTTCAACTAATCACGTGAAAGCGTTACAGACGGGCTAAATAACGGTAGAAAATGCTTAGTTCAAACTCAAAATTTAACTCATCACCTCCAAAATTTAACAAAAATCAAAATTTTACTCATCACCTCCTCTCCCTCCGCCTCCTCTTACCTATCTCTCCTCCCCTCCCAACTCTCCTCTCACACACCTTCTCTTCCCCACATCCCCATCCCGCTTCTTCAACTCCTACTCCCACTCTTCCCTCATTCCATCACCCAATCACGTTAAAGTGTTTCGGTCGGACTAAATAACGGAGTGACACGCAGGATTATAAGATTCATACTCGTGCAACTGATGAAACATTCGAGACGCATGAAAATTATACGAAGGCAAGCTTTCAACACAAAATTTTAATCAAAATAGCCTGTCACATCGAAGATGTTTATTCATATATCTCGAACTGAAGTACCGTGTATTTGTCTGATGATCACCAAGCGCGAACATGATATATGCGCGCTTATTGAGGTTTATATTTAAGCAGGAGATTATATGAAGAGTATTTTGCTCTGTTTCCGCTCCAAAATTATGGGATATAACCCTTGGCTTTTAAATAGTTTCCATGTATGTTGAAAGGCATTATAGTGTTCCTGTACTTTTCTGTAGGTCAGCCTTGGCCAAAGAAGCCTACATCAAGTGTATTCTAGCAGTATCATCCCGTCTTGTTTAGACGTTGTACATTTATGAAAATGTTATCTTATGCATCCTTACTTTTTGCTACAGGATTATGTAATATCAGAAGGACTTGGTTGATATTTCTGGTAAATCCTACGTCTGTATGGAAGCAAACTCCTCCTTTGAAAATCCCAAGATATGCAAGTTGGGTTCACTTTCGAACTCTTATACATCGACATATCAACTGACAACAGAGATTATTTTATTTGAAACGACCTGTTCATAAAATTTAATATTAATAACAATAATAATAATAATAATAATAATAATAATAATAATAATAATAATAATAATAATAATAATACAGTTCATGCTCTGATGCAGTACCAGGCAGTGGCTCTCATAACTTCTGATCTTAACTGATTGGAAGTGTTATCATTTACATTGTTTTGTCTTGGTATAAAAGATAGGCTACAGAAAATATTCTGCTCAATACCACAGATTTGCTTGTCAGTTGTTTTTATCTTAACCAGTTGAGCATGTCCTTTAGTGACTGACGATATATGCATCTCTGATCACGATCTTTTGAGTTGGATGGGTTACTCGACAAGAAGAAGAAAATTCTAACTGGGCCCCACATGCAAGGTCATGTCCTGTTTATCTTGATATGAGATCACCATGTCGTGCACATATGGTTGTAATGCATGTGCAGAGTGTACCCTTATCAGACGGGTGTCTTCTAGCTTAAAATCAAAGACATAAAGATTTATCATAGCAGCACAAAATCAATGCCTACCTGCAAGAAGCTACCCGGCCAACAACTTGAAGAAAGGCAGTAGCCCAACATGTCGTGTATGTAAACAACAATATGAAACTATCGATCATGTTGTCTTCATGTGCAGTCTTCTTGCACCTACAGAGTATCTCAACAGGCATGATATAGCAGGCATGAACAGGTTGTTCATGTCTGCTATATATCTACTGGGTAATTTGTGAGGATGCAGTACCAATCAGTGTCTCTCACGGAGAAACTTTCAAAATCCAAAGAACTGGAAATAGAGGTAACTCGAATGTAGAATCTAAAAACAGAAACAATTCCTATCATAGTGTGCGCATTAGGTATGATAAAAAATATTCAGACAAATAAATAACAAAAACACCAGGACTAAGAAATATATATAACATACGGAAAATAGCACTAGTAGACACCGCACACATCCTAACGTAAGACACTTTCAATACATTAACCATAAGAGCATCACAGCAAACCACAGCACATACCTAAAGCAAGCAGAGCTGTGCTCGGTAGTGCATTGAAAGCACGTTATAAGAATACGACTACTGAATAATGATAACAATAATATTAATAATAATAATAATAATAATAATAATAATAATAATAATAATAATAATAATAATAATAATAATAATAATCCTTTCTACTATAAGCACAAGGCCAGAAATTCGGGGGAGAGGTCAGTCACCCCAGTTTACAATTGGTACTGAGTTTATCGACGCAGAGAGGATGAAAGGCAACGTCGACCTCGGCGGAATTTGAACTCTTAATATAAAGGCAGGCGAAATGCCGCTAAGCATGTGTTTGTGTGTGCGGAAATATGTACGTCTTGCCGGAAAGAAAGCGTACATGTATGAGTCTGTAACAACTCTTGTTTGTATGAAACGAATGAATCAATGATGCGTCTGAAATATTTCCGAGATATTTCCGAGTCCAATTAATTTCGAAGAACCATAATGGAAAGAGAAAGAGAAGATAACTTCCGAAAGCATTGGAACCTTCTAGAAGCTTCAAGTATTTTCATAAAAATAGTCACATATCTAATTGCCTGTGTAGTGAACGAATTGACACAACTTAGAGACAAACGAAGCCATAGGTGAAATTTCTTTCAGATATATAAAGCGAAAATAATAAAACAATGAATAATATTCATTACTATTGCTATCTGAAGTCAGCTCATTTTAAAGAAACGTCTAGAAGAAAATTATCAGATCGATAGAAAGAGAATATCTATTTTGAAGAAATACATCAAGCATCTAAAATAAGAAACTCTAAAAGTTGTTTGTAGAAAAATGTTTGGCTGAAAATATTAAATTACAACCAAAGAAAACGATAAAAAATGTACATTCCACAAATAAATACATCTCTTTATTGGTTATCGAATAATGAATAATGCGGCGAGTAATTTTTTTTTTATAAATCTATGAACATATGCATGCACGTTTATATGTAGTTATATATGTCTATATGTGTATTATGTGTATACGTGTGTCAATTAATCTATCTATCTATCTATCTATCTATCTATCTATCTATCTATCTATCTATCTATCTATCTCTATCTATCTATCTATCTCTCTCTCTCTCTTTCTATATATATATATATATATATATATATATATATATCAGTCTGTCTGTGTATCTCTTTCTCTCCTTCGCTCTCTCTCACTCTCTTTCTCTCTCTGGATGTATATATATATATAATATATATATATATATATATATATATATATATATATAATATATATATATATTATAGTTATCGCCATACGAATATGGCAGTCTATAAATAAGACTAAAGCTGTCGCTGATTAGCTCCAAGAGGCCATCGCCTCTAGCTAGCTATATGACATACGAACCTGCGTCCATTAGAACCTTCGAACAGGGGAGGTCAGCCGCTTCACCTTGCTAGTCAGACATCTGCAGACATGTTTCAGGATTGTTGTCCTTTATCAATGCAGCGTAGTCAGAACCAGCAGGTGTCGCTACTGACCGTCTGTTCGAAGATTTTATTTACCTAGTTACAGTGGAATTTATCCACTTGTTTTCAATAATAGAAATATTAAAATTACTAAGTCTCTCTAAAGGAGCTTACGGCAGCGTTACTGGATATTAATAGTTATCGCCATACTAATATGGCAGTCTATAAATAAAACTAAAGCTGTCGCTGATTAGCTTCAACAGGCCATCGCCTCTAGCTAGCTATATGACACACGAACCTGACGAAGATTACTCACCCAGTACTGTTCTGATCTTGTCTACAGAATTCATATTTTTCCGTCCAAATGGTTTTGAACACTGCAGAATAAATAATAATCAGATGGGGCAATGTCCGGCGAATATGGTGGCTGGGGTATCGTTTCCCACTCAAACTGCACCAGCTTTTGGAATGTCATCCTCACTGTATGTGGCCGAGTATTATGTGGATAGAACAACACCTTTCGTCTTGAAAGGGAATTTGGTCGTTTTTCTTCTAGCGCTGCCTTAAGCCGCTCAAGCTGCTCGCAGTAGATCACCTTTGTTATCATTTGGTTTAGGTTTAGAAGTTCAAAGTGTGCTAAACCTTTCACATCCCATCAAACAGATAACAACACTTTACGTGGGTGAAAACCTTCTTTAGCCTGTTGTGCCGGTGTTTCCCCTTTGCTCACCCACTCTCTTCAGTTGTTGACATTTTTATAGAGAATCCATTTTTCGTCACCAGTCACTATTCCGTCCAAAAAAGAGTTCATTCGTTACACGTGGCAGCTAAGAAGAGCGCACATTCACTCTCTACGCGCGATTAGACTCTGAAACGTTGTGAGGAAGCCATTGACCCAACTTGCTGACTTTTCCGATGTCACGCAGGTGTTGATGAATGCTTGAATGACCAAATCCAAGCTTCTCTGCTAGTTCTTCAACAGTTATTATGGGATTTTGTTCCACCAGGGTTTGCAGGACGTACTCGTCGAGCTCTACAGATCTCCCAGGCTGTAGTTTCTAGAACCACCGTTGACACTGGCTTCCACGTTAATATTCTTTGCGCTTTTCTTAGCGATGTTGCCTTTATTGAACGCATAAGGCCAATTATGCCGAATATGCTACTTTGTCACTTCCATTATAGCTTTGAAAAAATAACTGCTAATATCGAACTGCACTCTATTGTCCTAAGAATAAGCCAAGATAAATTTACTACCTGCTTTTATAGCAAGTTGATGCAGATAGTTTGTCCTGTTCCCCTCCGAATTTTAGTTCATGCAATTGAAAAAAACGCATTATTTATGGGATGACCCAATACATTCATTATATAAATCGAAACTATTGAGGTGGTTTTTAGCGTAGTGGATAATAATTTATCTTATAGGCCCAGAAATCATATAGTGTTAAGAATTTGTACGAGAACGTTAGGTTATTCATTTTTTTAATTAAGTATATTAAGTGGCGAATGGATTAAACTGTCATCAGATGCCAATTGATATACAATTTGTATTTATTGTGTTGTATAGTGCTAGGTGAGGCTGATCTAAAAGATCGATATAAAGAATTTTATAGGCATGAATACCCACTATATTATGTAGATATACTGTACCTAGGACGATATTATACGATGTGTGCCACCTTTTTGTAAGACGCTAGGCTGTAATTCGTGGAAGATTTATCTGCTATTTCTAGCCTCTCGAGCGACGCATAGTGTCGTATGTATTTTCCTCACGTGACATTATTCTTTCTCTGTTGAGAGCAGTGGAATTTTATTATATTCATTTCTTTCAGAGATAGAAAGCCTACATATTTTATTAGTGATGTAGAGTCTAGGAAGCTTGTTTAAAATGTTAGTATCAAAGATAACAATAATGCATCATGCATGATAAGCCTGCTTCTTATCTTACTAGATCAAAAAGAATGAAAGGAAACTTTTACTATGGGTGGAGTTGAATACTTAACAACCTCGACGGAATTAGATGATCTGATATGATAATTCCCTGTGCTTGAGTTACTGCCATTCCATCACCTTCGGAGTTGGAGAAAACTAATATAATGTTTATAGACTGCATGAAAATGTTTTACGTGGAGGCATCTCGCAGAGTAATACTCTATATGTAATGAGCTTGAGCTAATTCAAACTATATGTATACAAGTACAATATATGTAGTCTTGCTGACCAAGTAAAATATTCGCATCGAAATAACGATAGTTTGAAACTTTTTGTTCTTATCTGAGATTACTTAATATATTGCTGTGGTAGCGAGAAGAAACAGATCATAACTATAGAAAACGTATCGTAATTCAAGCCATTTAAGCTAATTTGCATACCAGTGTCTCTTTGAAATACATATAGTACCTACAAGCGTAGAAACATCATGAAAATTTGCAAAACATTTCACAGTGTACGTTCTAACTTAAATATAATTCATAATTCCGCATAGTTTGATACTGTGTGGTTCAAGAACTTGAAATGTATTCCACGCTAATAACTTTATATATTACAAATATAACTTACGCATAAGTATACTCTACGCGTTAATGCTCAAACTATATATTAATAATAAAACCAATATATGAAGTATTTCTCAGCATCATTTCTCTCTCTCTCTCACTATCTGTCTGTCTCTCTCTGTATATATATATATATACATATACATACATACATACATACATACATATATACATATATATATGAAGGCGCATGGCTCAGTGGTTAGAGCGTCGAGCTTACGATCGTGAGGTTGTGAGCTCGAATCCCGGACCGGGCTGCGTGTTGTGTTCTTGAGCAAGACACTTTATTTCACGTTGCTCCAGTTCACTCAGCTGTAGAAATGAGTTGCGACGTCACGAGTGCCAAGCTGTATCGGCCTTTGCCTTTCCCTTGGATAACACTGGTGGCGTGGAGAGGGGAGGCCGGTATGCATGGGCGACTGCTGGTCTTCCATAAACAACCATGCCCAGACTTGTGACTAGGAGGGTAACTTTCTAGGTGCAATCCCGTGGTCAGTGTCGTGACCGAAGGGGGTCCCGGATCACACACACATATATATATATATATATATCATATATATATATATATATATATATATATATATATATATATATATATATATATATATATATATATATATAAAACAGAAAATGGGACAAGTACGCAAAACATCCAGATAGACGATACAAAAAAAAACAAGGACGGGTCATTCGGAGTTGTTTTCCTTAGTTAAGTTCCAGATTAGCTTTGCAATTTCGGCTGTAGTCAGCTTGCCAAAAAAATCTGTAGGTAATTTATATATTAAATTAATAATTATATGTATATGTATATAATAATATATAATAATATGAAGGGAGCATGCTTGAAAATGCCAAGGCACTCAGATACTTCTATGCAGGAGATAGAACGTTTTTCGCCCTTCTCCCTTAATATCATTACATACATATATATATATAATTATTAATTTAATGTATGTATATATATATACAGGGAAAGAGAGAGACAGAGAGATTGTTTGAAGTGCTGAACAGATCATATATATTAATATATGAGTGTGTATTGGGCGTGTGTATTATGTATATATAGAAAGGGTTAGAGAGAATGAGAGGGGGGGAGAGAGCGAGGATGGAGAGAGTGTGGGGAGGGATAGAGAAAGGCTGTTTTTCCTGGAATACATCGTTCAAACTAATCAAACTGTTTTCGAACATTTCAATACTCCTGTAAATTGAATATACTCTGACTGTATATTTTCAGTGGCAAACCCCACAAAGAGATTATATGAGTTTGAAACGTATAAATATACCTTGGCTTAAAGATTTTACATAAATTTCCATGTTGCGTCTCTGTACTGGTGATTAAATGTTTTATAAGTATTTTTCTGCATCAGTAAGAGAAGACAGACAGCTGCGTCCTGTGGTGGCTGAGACATGAAGTTCCGAAAACACAGTAATGTTATAATAGCCATAAAAAATCATCAGCATATGTCGATTATTTTCTTGTATGAGTATTTTATCATCATCCAGCATTTGAGAAATCTAAAGTGACGGAGTACTCATTTTGGTTAGTTTAGCAGTAGATCAAATGTAACGTATTAAATTAATTTCAATTTAATTCAGTTGCCTTCTATGTTTTGTCGTTGTATAAAAATACAAAGATATTTTCATTGTAAATGTAGTTTATACAATTATAAAACATAAAACAATTTATACGTATCTTAGTACACAGGAGGCAGAAATATTAATTTTTAAAACCCAAAAATATTACATAGTTTTTCTTTTATAACTTTGCTGTTGTATTCTAAATATTAATAGATATTACATATATTTACATTTGCAAATAATTTTAAACTCTTTATATTCTGCACCTAAATTTAATAGCTGCTTTTATAATTGATAGGAGTTTTGAAATAATCAAATTTGTGTTGAATATTGTAGGAGTTTCAACAACAACAAAAATCAAAAGCAATCATATATATTGTATATCATTGATGTTAAATAACAAACAAAAAAGGTATATTTTCATTAGGTAGGTACAATATGATCTGTCATATGGATATTGACAATCAAATTAACAATATCTATGCACATTAGTTGTACACATTTCAAATTTTCTAGAGGGAAATGGAAGGAAAAACATCGACAGGGAAAGAGGTAAACTCAGGCAGTAAAGAATCAAAGTGAATATAACTGCTAGTGCTTCACCTTATCAAATGAAATTAATAATCAGCAACGATATATTTGCAATACAGTATTAGATATAGCATACATACAATAAGCGGGGTCAGTAGGAGTATGTAATGTAGTGGACTCTCTAACATGCGCCATTTATTTATGTACACCTATATTTTGAGAGCAAATCTTATCGAAACTGACGTAATTATCATGCCTTGGCCCTCAGTAGAGTAAGTACACCTCTTTGCTGCAAGCGGATTTCGTCAAGTAATCGTACATACACACCTGTGGCTTTGTAACAATATCAAAAAAATAAAAATTAGTTGTGTAGGTATACCAGGTTGAGTCAAGCTTTAATCAATATTTAGAAAAATACAAACTAAAAGCGTTTATTCATCAAATTTTACCTTACCATATACTATTGTCTGTAGCGACCGCTGTGCAGGAAGCTCAATTCCACCCTTTATACTACATGGCTGGTGTAGAGGCAAAACCCTCCCTGCACCTGTTCTCAGGCTCGTCTATATAATGTTGAACTTCCGTTCGTACAGTAAATGAGGCCTAGTTCGGAAAAAGTGGGAACCTGATGGTGCAAAACCAGGGCGGGAGGAAGAATGAAACAATACTTCCAGCACCTCAAGTTACTCTGTTTATGCTTGATCATATTGACAGTCTGTACGCCGTGAGAGTGCGTGTTTTCGATGGCCCGATGCGAAGTAGAGGGCTCTCAAAGCTATTATCAAAGCTGTGAAATGAAAAATATATATTTACATGTTATAATGAAAATAAAGAATAAACAATTTAGCAACAATTGAACAAGTTGTATCAAATTAATGATATAATATAAAGACACAATTTGCCAAAAATCATGCGAAAAAATCTTTAAAAAAAACTGGTATAGTCGAGGCTTCTTTCTTCCTCCAGCGCATCGCTGGTACTTATTTTATCGACATGAGAAGAAGAAAAGACAAAGTTAACATTGACGGTATTTGAAGAAATACGTTAGTCAAATATACTGTTCGTCTTTCAACATTAGATGGTAAAATCATTGAGCCGACAATATTCTTGTTTTCTTATTATATTATTACATATTTCACCGATTCTATAGTTCTGAAAGAAAAAGTACACTGCGAAGCAATTCGAACATAAAACATAAAACAGGAACCAATCACGCTACAAATTCAAAGCCGGGATTTAATTTGTCCGCCAGTTCACCTCGTGGTCGAAAGCCATTTGTAATCAGCAATGATCACGGCCTTTTGTTCCTCATGCTACCAATACTATCAATACAGACTCCTTATCTCAGTAATAAAGTGGCTTGCTTGGCTATTATAAACATGTTCTACACATGCATTTGTTCTATTAATGGTTGACAAGAATCTGAATGAAAGAAAATTATCCAGTTTTCTGAATTATATTCGATCAGGTTTCCAAGAAGAAGCGCAATAATGTTTATACAAGCAACGAAATGAATGGCACATTTACAATTGGTAAAGGAAATTCGAAACGTAGAAACATTGTTTTTCAAATTGCTTAAATAATATTTGTATAGCGTTTAATGTTAGTACCAAACGAATATAAGGTCAATTTAATCAACTTCATCCGTCCCAGAAATTTGAGGCATTGAGCTTATACACGAAATTAATGTTAGAATTTAAAGAATAATGATGTACTAGGTCATTGCTTTATTGTTATGGTCAGCAGAGAAGTTAAATGTTGTAGATTCTAGTAAGAGGATAGAGTAGAAACTGAAACTAGAACACGTATACTGAGATGTGTTATGTAGCAGCTATCTAACCATACATCTACTTTCTCGGTCTATCTACCTCTACAATATCTACTATTCTATCCAACAATCGACATATCTATCTACACACATGAATACACAAATTAAGTATAGTATATATATCCCATTCCCATTGTTAATAAATCTATCTAGGTTTTGTCTGCAGCTTGCTTCAATTCATCTTTCATGCTTTCTCGATCTTATTCTTCTTCAAAACTTTTGCTTTATGTCTTCCTTCCTTTTGGACATACACACACACGTACACACACATAAATCTTCTTTCTCTTTCCCTTTGTGTACAAACACATACAAGTACATGTGTATGCCTATGTTAACATATGCATGTATCACCCAGTAACATATAAAAAGCACACACATAATATACACATGTGTCTATAATAAACTATATATACATGTGTATGTCTGCATGTGCGTGTCTACATGAATGGATGTTTAACACAGTCACATCTATCTATCTATCTATCTATCTATCTATCTATCTATCTATCTATCTATCTATCTATCTATCTAACTAACTAACTAACGATCTGTCTGTCAATCCGTTTGTTGATCTATGTATCCATCCATTTATACACATATATATATATATGTGTGTGTGTGCGTGTGTGTGTGTCTGTGTGTGTGTGTGTGTGAATCGGCGTGTGTGTGTGTTTATACATATCTATATATATATATGCATTCAATATATTATATGATATGATATAATATAATATATATATATATATATATATATATATATATATATATATATACATACACACATACACACACACACACACACACACACACATATATATATATATATATATATATATATATGCGCATGCTTGTAAATATGTTTGGATATAGATAGCACTAACGTCCCGTCATGCAGACATACACGCACATACATATGCATGCAGTAGACAACTTTGTGAGCATTATGTGATGTTTTATTATATCCAACATTTCTCGGCTCAACAATTGCCTGGGGCAAACTAGCGAGCAGAAGATCTCATGCTAGCCATGCTTAGTTGTTATTCCAACAGCGCATACAAAGGAATGTCATACACAATTACTAGTAAATTATATTCACGCTTAGAGCAAACGACAGGGAAGCAACGCTGTACGATTGGTATTTTTGTAGATAATATGAGTGAAATTCCGACAATACATTTAGTAATAATTCGATGTGAAATGACACTTGGGACGATGATGATGATGATGAAGACGGAGGGAAGAAGTTATTATTATTATTATTATTATTATTATTATTATTATATTATTATTATTATCATTATTATTATTACTGTTGTTGTTGGTTCTCATTTTTTCTTATTATTTGCTAAACACAGAGTTTAAGATTGGCTCAGGTGTTAGCGAAAAAAAAAAGGTTGACGGTTGTCGTTGATGGCCTGGTCGCAGAAGCGCAAACGTACGCAATCCCGAGCAGGTCTAACCATGACAACCTCCTCCTTATGTGATATTCCTTTGAATAATATATATACACACACACACACACACACATATATATATATATATATATATATATATATATATATATATATATATATATATACATACATACATACATATATATATATATATATAGATAAGAAAGTTTGTTTGGTAAAGCACGTGGGTGAATATATAAGAAAATAGTAAAGTGTGAAAAAACGACAGAAGGCTTAAATGTTAAAAAATATATATATTTGTGTCAAAATGTCTGGAGAATATTGGAAAAATTTTTTTTCCTTTCCTTAAAATGACATACTTTTAAAAATTTTTTAAGAAATTACCGGTTTCGCGTGTAGCTTTTCAAATTTCTTGTGACGTTATGTTTATATTGCATGGAATTATCGTTGTTTTTATTTCCAGGAGATTTCTAAATAAGGGGAGGTAGTGAGTGATTTTTTCCGGTGTAGGGGAGATAATCGCTTAAAAATTTTTTTTCCCTTTTCCTTGTTAATTTCTCTGTGTCAGTATGTTCGGATGGTTGAGTCTGGGTTTGTACTTTTCAATGAAGAATGTTTCCTTGTTCAGTCTCATTTTTGTTGATGATCCGAAAGCACATTGGTAAAATGGAAAGATTAAAAATTGTGGCAGTAGTTGCTTTGCGCATTTCTCAATGTGCTCACTAAAAGGTATCATTCTATATTCTGGGAATGCAATCTGTTGTCGATGCAGTGTGCATCTGCGCCTGAGTGATAGTCCCGTGGAACCCACGTAGTCTTGGTGGCAGCCCGAGCATTTAATAACATAAATTATGTTTTCAGAGGCACAAGTAAAGTTAGATTTGATCTTAAATTTCTGTCCCTCTTTTGCACAGTTCGATCTACCACATTTCTTTACTTTTGCATCCGTAATTTTAGAAGATAATTTTGCCTTTGTGAGAATCTTTTTAAGTGATTTAGGCTGTTTGTAGCTTTTAATGATTTGGTGTATGTTTAGAATTTCCTTTAATTTTGGGTTTTTATGAAGTATTGGTAAATTCTGGGTGATGATGGTGAAGGCTTCTTTGTTTCTGGGGTTGTATGTAGATATGTAAGGTAGTATTTTCGGGGAAGGTGTGTTGTTGTGTTGAACTTTTCTTAAAGTTTCTATGTTGATTTCTGTTGCACGTCTGATCCCATCCTCTATAAGTTGAGCTGGGTAATGTCTGTCAATTAGGGTGTTTTTGAGTTCTTGCAGTCTAAAGTTCCTGGTATTTTGTTCTGACACTATTGTGCATATCCTTCTTGCAAGGTTGAAGGGGATGTTTGTTTTAGTGTGTCTTGGGTGGCATGAATTAAAAAGAAGATATTGTTTGGCGTCTGTGGCTTTGTAAAAAATGTCTGTTTCTATTTTAAGGTTAATTTTTTTAATTAGTATATCCAAGAACGGGAGCTCCTTTTGGTTGTATTCCATTGTGAACTGTATATTTGGGTTTATGCTGTTCAATAGGTTTTTAAATTTTAGGAGTTTATCTATGTTTTCATTCCAGAGAATGAAACAATCGTCTAGGAATCGTTTCCAATTCTCTTTTATGTATTGAGAGAGGGAGTTTCCAAAGATTGATAGAGATTCCTGGTAAATGATTATTTCCATGTATCCCATTGTTAAGTTCGCAATGACTGGTGCTGCCCTTGTACCCATAGCAATTCCGGATTTTTGACGGTAAAATGTATTGTCAAACATGAAGTGGTTATTGTGTAGGATGAATTCAATTGATTTAGTAATGAATTCCTTACTGATCCTTTTTGGTATTTCTTCCGGAAATTGGTCTAACCAGAATTGTATTGCCTCCAGTCCATAATTATGAGGTATACTGGTATACAAGTTGACTACATCAAATGAAACCAGGATTGTTTCTTCCTTGGTTTATATATATATATATTATATATATATATATATATATATATATATATATATATATATATATATATATATGTTTCGAGCCTACGCTGTTCGATAGAAAGGAATACGAGAAAATAGACAAAGAAAACAACATGTAAAGTTCAGCGGTCCAATAAAGATAATTACTAAATATATACATATATACAGGAAGCGATGGTTAAATTGTGGCCATTTTTATATTTTTAATTTCACGCATGTGTATTGTTTGTTTTCATTTCATTGACTACACAGTATAGTAGGGTCAGTTGTGCACCGTCTGTGAGAAGAACAGCACCATGACGTAATTCACTCTGCCAGAAATTTGGAAACGACGTGCTGTACTGCTTGGCAGCTGTACCGGAAGCTGCAATACGAACATTTAGGAGTGATTGGGTGTCAATCTGAGGACAGTGCACGGATTCGGAAAGAATTGAATGAGTCTAATGGTGATTACGAACGTAAAGCAACTCGGAAAATTCACTCTGAATTAACAATGATCCCTTTAAGTCATTTTGGTATATCGCCAGGTACATGAGAGTGTCTGAGCTTCTTATCAGACATTTGGTATTCCTCATAGAAGATGTGAAAGGGCCAATGTTTATCCCCAAGCCGTCAAGGAAAAGAGGAAAGGCTGCACTTCAAGGCCTTTGAACAAACTCAATCTTCCCCTCCAAACGAACATGCTTTGTTATTTACAGAAGAGAAAATGTTCTGCCAGGATCAGGTGGTGAACACACACAACATCCGTTGGTTTGGAATGTTCCCAAAATATGTACCAAGGGTGATAAAAATCAAACATCTAGTCAACATTATGACGTTTGGATTATTCACTAGTGATGATGATTTTATGCCTCCATCCATCTTCCCACACGGCCTCCGACTAACATGCATATATATATATATTATATATATATATATATATATATATATATATATATGTAAGTACAATAGAAGGCCTCCAATAAAGAAGCAAGTGCTAGATACACGAAGAGGGGATAAATTCATGAAATGGAAAGAAAATCAAAAACGTTTATCATCTAGACTAATTCGTCTTTTGTGCTTGGTCACTGGTAATAATAATTTATTTTATCACCCTTTTTACTATGTTATATATATATATATATATATATATACAAATATATGTTTGTGTGATTAATTGTAGACAACAGACCAACGAGGATGATAGCGGCGTTCTGTACCAAAATGTTGCATAGTGACTAACTTCAGTATCCCTAATCTGTGAAATATATCAGCACTGCCATTATTAAATAACCCGAAGAAAAACTCCGTGACGATGTCTGTACAGAGTTACTCATGCTAAAACTATCAGCAAAATCCTTCTCGAATAATACCCTGCTGTATTGTAAAAGTAACATATACAATGGACTAGTGCAATCTGCAAGAAAAAGACTAGGAAGAGAATATGGCCTTTGATTGAAAGTCTTAGTTTATATCTACATTATTTGGATTTATGAACGTTGACAACAATATTAACTTGGAGTAAGTTTCACTTCTAAGAATCACGTTTTAGCACGATATGTATATATTACATTTATTAAAACCGTGTAACACAACAGTAAACGGTATTATTTATATTGGTTCGAATTCAAAAGTAGTATTAACAGTACCGTTTTGAAAATATACCGCAGTGTATTCACCATGCTTAGCTAGATCTAAGCCTCATACAATGTCTCTAGTATGCACTGCATATATTAAAATCGTAGAACAATCAAGACAGACATGGACCTTTTTTATAACTATTTTAACGCCAACTCATGTTTACTTAAATTACATATCTGATTCGCGTAGCATTTCCATGCAGGATATGATTGTTTCAGTTTTTAGCAACTGGGTCTTTATTTAGAAATCGTTGCTACCTCTTAGCTTACATACTTATTCTTTAATGGTGTAATCTACGTTTCTTGGTTTGATTAATGTAATGAAAACTTTAAGCTGATTACTTTAAGATGATCTCTGCGGCTGGTGTCTGTCATAAATCAAAGTCTGGTGGGTTTTGGCTCTTGCGCATCTAGAAAATGTTTCTGCTACTGTTAACTCCAAATCAGCCCTATGATCTATGATCGAAGACGTCCTATCACCATCTCGTCTTTTATTAGTTAGTGTGATAAATGTGCTCATTATATAATGAATCCTTTAGACTATGTATATAGAAGTAAATATGAGTACATTTTCTGTGTAAACTTTAGAGAGCACAATTAAGACCACATTATCCAATGTGTCCAACGTTTCATCTGGAAACGTATAATTTGAGGGTAGTTTGGCTGCTACTTCCAGCGGATACAATGACGGTTGTAAAATCTTATTCGTTAACGTGTTTATATTGTTTCGCATGAAGGTGATATTGCACAAGTTACATAGAATACCGGTGCATTTTTTGTACCTTTCTCATTTGCATAAACCCCTTTTACGTTTAATTACTATTATTTTTCTATTAACAGCCACACGTCATCCACACGTCAGTCAAACCTGCCATAATAGAACACGTAACAATTATCTCTTCTCCATATGCGTTTATATATAACCGTGTACAGGTATTTCGGTCTATCTTAATCCCTGACAACACAACTATACCTATTTCAGAGACGTAACTATTTGCGTTATTCACTTTACCGTCCTTGTTTTGTAATGAGTATTTCCGTGCAATATTCAGATACGTATTGCTTTTGCGAGACAGACATTCTTCTGGTGTTGTTACTGCTGTAGCTGGCATAATTATTAATGGTATTGTATAATATATAGTGAAGGCAGTGGCTTAGTGGTTAAAGTATTCGGCCCACGATCGTTGGTTACATTCCCGGCGACGCGTTCTATGATTGTGCAAGACATTTTATTTCTCATTGATAAAGTCTGATCATCTAGCAAAAATGAATTGTACTTGTATTTCAGAGGACCAGCCTTGTAACACTCTGTGTCATGCTGAGTCTCCCTGAGAACTACGTTAAGGGTACATGTCTTTGTGAAGTGTTCAGTTATATGCACGTTAAATTCACGAGCAGGCTTACCCTTGATCGGATCAACTGGAACGTACGTCGTCGTAATCGATGGATTATAATATATAATGACTGGTATAATTTTTACGTAAATTATATTTTTGTAGTTTAGTCACAGGTCAGGTCTAATGAATTAATTGGGCATACATTATTTTTTTATCAGAATTAGTACTTGGTTTACATAAGTGACTGCTTATTCTGGCAGTTAGACGCACCTTTCTTTCCTTTTTGATGATACTGCCATTATAATGACGCTTTGATGATACTGCCTTTGAAACTGGTATTTATTTGTAATATTTTATTGCCTTCACCAAGCTTAAAGGACTGTTACTATTATATCATCATGATGTAGAATACATCGGAAATCGAGGTAGTAAATACCTTACTAAAGAAATATTAAGTGATAACTAGTGGGCCAATATGGTTTCACCTGAAAAGGTAGGTCTATACTGGGTAGTGGTATGTGTTTTGCTGACTCAATGAGCCAATGAAATGCTTGCTTGTTCTGGATCTCAAGATGTACACAAACACACTTATAATCATTAAAATTTCTTTAAATCCAAAATTATTCATTCAAATTATTTATTAATTGTTACAATGTGAATATGTAATATTTAGTAGACATGACCTTTGCATTTTTCAATGCAAGGACCGTATTAAGCATGTTACTGATCAGATGAATATTCTCTTGCGGAATTCTTGCGAAGTTTCATGCAGTAATC
Source organism: Octopus sinensis (assembly GCF_006345805.1). Lineage (NCBI taxonomy): Eukaryota > Metazoa > Mollusca > Cephalopoda > Octopoda > Octopodidae > Octopus > Octopus sinensis. The sequence goes on from NC_042999.1 coordinate 119,918,537, forward strand.
TCAAAAGGTCTGGCTCTGATTTTATGATGTTCTCTGTCCATTATGTCCCAGAGGTATTCAATAGAGTTCATATCTAGTGACTGGCTTGGCCATGGAAACTTATAATGCCATTTTCATCCAATGAATCTTGGGTCATTTTAGCTGTGTGACAAGGAGCTCCATCTTCCATAAATAAAGAGTCTTCTATAATCATTTCACCAGCAGAGAAGATTGGAAGAATTTCTTACTGCAATATGGACACATATTTATCTGAGTTTATGTTGTCCTCACACTCCACCATTTCTGATCAACAGTTGCTCCAAATTGCTCCTCAGACCATCACAAAAGAGCTGGCGGGTTTCATTGTTCGATGTAATCTTTTCACATCAAATTCTTTATCACAGAGTCTCCAGACCCACACTCGACGATTGTCAGGAGATACATCCTATCTGGACTCATCAGAGTATATGACAGGGCCCCGAAATTTTTGTGGCTACTCCACCTTCTCACTGTCTCAATCTTCTCCGTTTGATTTTGGCTGGTCGAAGAAGTGGTTTTCTTCTTGCTGCTCTGCCACAGTAATCAAATTTGTGGAGATACCTGACAGCTGTTCTGGGACTGGTATCAACTCGTTCTGCTATGTCAGAGGCCTTGCATCGAAGATTATCCATCACACTTCTCTTAACAAAGAGAAGAGTCCTGTCAGAGGGCCCTGGTTGATCCGGGTGAGGTAATGTGAACTCCTCCCCATCTCTGACGAATTGCACAATCACTCGGTTAAGTATAGAAAGTGGGATCCCAAGGTTTGACTGCAATGTTACGCTATGTCCACCTTCAGAATTACCCACGATACGGCCTCTTTGAAATTCAGACAGCTCCAAGGCTTCTTTTGAACATGGCATGATTAAACCTGAAATATAAAAATGTCAGTTAATAAAAATATAAACCTTTACAAGATAGAATAAACACAAAACGATGTTTTATGGAGTGTCTATTTACTTCTGCGATGAATTAAAATGGGGTTACGAACAAAATAGTCTGTATCACCTAGAAACGGGCCAAGTGGAAGCTATCTCTGAAAGATTACGAAGAAGTGGAGAACGCTCACATCTCCGAAAGCTATTATTTACTCATCTTGTTGCCTTGCCTCAGTTTTCATTTCAGCAGGTTGACCCATTTGTCTGGACTTCCGCATCTGTGGAAGGTTGCAGTTTTCCTGGTTAGAAATTTGATCTGCTTTGAATACCCTCTGTGGCCACGTGTAGTAAAACCGGCAAGTAAGAGAGTAACATTCATTGAATTATGATTGAAAAGGGGTACCGATTGGAAATCAAGGTGGTTGGATATTTGGGATAACCCTATCTTCTAGAGGTGGCAGATGATACCCTATTGCGGGTCCTTCTTAATATATAGTAAATGAACTTTTAATCTGTGTTTATGTCATGTTTCGTAATCTCAATTATTTTATTGTGTGTACATCCAGTACGTTCCTTTGTAATTATTTTGTAAGAACAAATAAACGTTCCGTATTTTTATGACGTAAGCTCCTGCCAACAAAAACGAAATAAACCTCCTTCTCCTTCTTCCTCCTCCTTCTCCTTCTCCTCCTGCTCATCATCATCATCATCATCTTCTTCTTCAACTGTTAACTACTTCTAAGAAGTAGCAGATGTAATTGTAGTAGTCGTCATGTTTTGAGTGTTGCTGTTGTCTTTGATGTAGCTGTTGGTATTTCAGTCACTTTCAATGCCACAGTTATTGTTACGCATAACACCCTTTTTGTTATTGTTGTTGTATATGATGACGATGATGTTGATGATAATGACGTGTTACCAATTTATATCCGAGAGCGAACTCAATTAACCAGATCTGTGTAAAGGAATAATGTAAAATTCGCCAACGTTTAGTTGAATCTTAAATGATCGATTCTAATTCAGTGTTAGAACTTTCATAGGTGCCAGTGGCAGATAATTCTTTTGAAATATAAAACTAAATAGTTTGATCTAGAAATAGAAAAAGTAGGATCACGAAACAAAACGCTAGTTTTAGAGCGTATTTAGACCCGATTACTTTCTCTAAAGAAATCTGTAATGTTTATGCAAATAGAAATGTATCAAACAGTAGCCCGTTTTTGAGTTTAATTTCTTGTCTGTTTCTCCCACACGCTCTCTCTCTCTCTCTCTCTCTCTCTCTCTCTCTCTCTCTCTCTCTCTCTCTCTCTCTCTCTCTGTCACATCCCCCCCCCAAAAAAAAAACAAAGAAATAAACCAAATATGTTATCAATCTCTCCAATAGCAAAACACTAGCAATTTGGTGAGGTTGATTGAAATATCATCCTTCGAAAGAGTTTTATTTGTGTAAGATATATGCCCATGATCTATATAGCAATGTCTTTCAAATTGAATTAATCTGCACGTCGAATACACTGCCGGGTCTCTCTCTCTCTCTCTCTCTCTCTCTATATATATATATATATATATATATATATATATGCATGCATATGCATTTTCATACCATTGTTTAAAACTGCTTGTATACATGTGTGCGCATACATATGAGGATATTGGAAAATGTGAAATAGTTATTTTATGGAAATATATACAATTTATTCGGAAAAAATTATTTTCTGCAACTTTTGGCTGAGTGAATCACTATCTCTGTGTTTATTTTGTGAACCATTTCCTTTTGCATTATTTCCACTCATGCAGACTTCGATGCGTCTATATGCAATCATTATTTTCGGACTTCATCTCAGCCGCTTTAATTGCTATGTTTCGATCCGTTTGATATGAGATATTAATTAAAATGCATCTTTTGTTTCTATAGATTTTAAATGACTTTGTCTGTTCAGTTGGTCAATGTCGAACTACGTTAACACATTCCTATCACTTCTTTCTTTGCAACAATTTTACACTTTTCTATAGTGTTAATTGAAATTACATAATATCTAGGTGTAACAATAGGATTTTGTGCATATGCAAATTGCAGCTCTGTTTTGACATATATTCAACCAATTTTAATCAGAAACTACCAACTATTCGATGATGTTTATAACATAACGTTGCAGTTTTGTAGTGATAACTGTTATAGAGATGTTGATACTGAAATACAGATTTAACTCCTTTACGTCCATTTTTTAATACCTCTGGCTTATATCGTAATGATATGTGTTTTCTCTCTTTTACATGCTCCGTGTTGTGAAAATGATAGTATCTGGTTCATATCATGTAGTTTGTTTTCTTTGTTACGTTTCAAATACTAATGGCGTACATTTTGTACACATGTTTGCATCTTATTTATCTATATGTGTATTGTCTTTAGCGACAGTTCCAATTTTATTCATAGAGAGATTATTTTCCCATAATGAAAAGATTTGATACGCATATTGCGATTCAAATTATTAGTGATAGTTGGAAATAATAGACCGAATGCTTTGTTAGAAGACTATCATCCTATAAATGTTGGTTAATTCCAGTAGTAGTCTCTTTGCATCGATGAATTGGTGGAGATGGTGATGCTATTATTCATTGTAGTTTAAAATATTCCAGCTGAGCCAGCTATTTTTAGTGTTTTGCTAAATACATATGGCTCATAATTTTCGTTAGTTGAACAAGAGATATTCTTTTTTTCATCACTTTCTCCGTCGAGGCTGTTGTTAGACATCGTTAACATTATTTAAGAAAGAAATTCTGTGACATTCGTCGCCAAGAAAGGACTGGCTCTCTAATTTCCTTATGCAGTTGGACGTATCGGAAATAGAGTCGTCGGCACCATATTAAAGAAATATCAATTAGTAACAGGAGCACTCTTTAACCAAGATACGTTGGTTAATTTGTAAAACAGAGAAGCAATTACATACTGGTTAATGGTAGTATCATACTTTAAAGAATGTTTTAACAAGCAGACCTATAATGTAGTTCTATATTTAAGAAATGAGGAATTATGTGCCTTATTTACATTATTTACATTTGACAGATATTTCCCTTATCTTGTTTGTTGTTAACACAACGTTTCGGATGATATACTCTCCAGCCTTCATCGGGCGTCTTGGGAAAATGTCGAACCTGGGTTCTCAATCCTAAGTTATTTTTTGATATTATTATTATTATTATTATCATTATTATTATATTATTATTATTATTATTATTATTATTATTATTATTATTATTATTATTATTATTATTCAGGTAACTACCAAGAATCGAACTCGGAATCTTGAGTTTAGCAGCCCGCGCTCTTAACCGCTACGTCATATTCCCACGGGCATATGGCGTAGTGGTTAAGAGCGCGGCTAAGAGTTCGATTCCAGGCAGTCACCTGAATAATAATAATAATAACAACAACAACAACAATAATAATAATAATAATAATAATAATAATAATAATGGCTTCTGATCTTAACTGATTGGAAGTGTTATCATGTACATTGTTTTGTCTAGGTATAAAAGATGGGTTACAGCAAATATTCTGCTTAATACCACAGATTTGCTTGTCAGTTGTTTGGTCTGAACCAGTTGACCATGTCCCTTAGTGGCTGACGATATGTGCCTCTCTGATCACGAGCAGAAGTAGTGGGGGAGCATCATAGCCATGTGTTAAGAGGGATTCTTTGGGGTTTGAATAATTCACCTCTAGAAACATGGGTGGTTCTTTCAACATCCTTAAACAACCCTTATTCAGGGACCTTTTGAGCGGGATGGGCTACTCAACCTGAAGAAAATTCTAACTGGGCCCCACTTGCAATGTCATGTGCTGTTTATCTTGATATGAGAACACCATGTCGCGCACATATGGTAGTGATGCATGTGCCTAATGTACCTTATCAGACGGGTTGTCATGATGGGTATATTGGGCTTCGTATATTTTACCCCAGTGTCACTTGGATGGCATGCACTGCTCTCTCACTCAATAATAATAATGATAATGATAATAATAATAATATAATAATAATAATAATAATAATAATAATAATAATAATAATAATAATAATAATAATATTAATAATAATAATAATATCGAAAAATACCTTAGGAATGAAAACCCAGTTTCGAAATTTCTCCAAAACATCTGATGAAGGCTGGAGGGTATATCAGCTGAAACGTTGTGTTAACAACAAACACGATGAGGACAAATATCCGTCAAATTTAAATAATGTAAATAAAGACCTATAACGGTTTCAAATTTTGTCACAAGGCCAGTGATGTCCGGGAGAGGGTAGGTCGATTACATCGACCCCACTGCTGAAATGGTACTTTTGACCTCGAGAGGATAATAGGCAAAGTTGATCTTAACGACATTTGAACTCAGAACTTAGTATGTCCAGCATACTAACGATTCTACCAGCTCGCCGACTTGGACGCATTCTTACCATCCATGATCATTTCATCTTTTTTTTTATTCCAAACACATTGTACTTAACACTATATTTTCTAGTATTTACTACATTTTCTCAGTTATTAGCGTGTGATTTGAAAAAGATTTTGTTGCAAATTATCACAGGTCGTTTGCGTACGGAATTCTCTTCTCAGTGACAGTTATCGATACTGACGTAATTTCTGTTTCTGTTACTACAGGTAACGGTGTTGTGTTCTCACTGTCTCAAGTGGATGATATTACCAAAAAAGCTTTCGCACTATTATTTTCATCCATGACGACTACGTTCGATCGCAATATGCTTTTGAGAGTCATTTCATTATGAAAAATATGTTTTCTCTGCATAAAATACGGATAGGCATATAACGCAATACACATATAGAAAAATTATCTGCGAACGCCTGTGCAAAATATATACCAATAGCATTTGAAATACAACCTGAATTTTAATACTACATGTAAAGAAAATTCTGCAATCCAATATCTCTACAAGATATATCAAGGTTATATAGTGTTGCATGAGCTATATGCTATGAAGTGATCATTGTACGCAAGAAAATGTGTCTTGATATTTTTATTTCTTGAAATATGCATAGCTTTCATTATGAGTTCGCTTGTAAGATTTGCTTAATATGCTAATAGTGAGATGAACGTTAGCTATAAATTATTATGTCAAATAGAAGGCGCTTCCTAAGGGCGTAAAGGATCTGATTAACATGAATTCCATAAAAGTTGACAAAGAAATGGCAACGTCTAATGAGATACTCATAATGATAATACTACGAACTTTGGCTTAAGCATTTTCCACAGAAATATATAGCATGACTGAAAGTTAATTTCTTATTTCCTCTAAAATAAAATGCTTTTCAAACAGTCAATTAGAGGATGTTAAACAGAAAGGAAACATGTTTTCAATGAAAACTATCGTGACGTCGAAAGGCACTAGAAATTCGGACGTCACTATTAGTAAGTCTTAAATGAGTGTCCTGTCTAACAGTTGACCCCAATAGATCCAGTTACCAGATATATTATATTCTCACTTTTTTACTTGACTCATTAGCAGTTCTTTCTTTATTCAAAGGAAACGATTATGAAGAATTCATATATCACTGGAAACAAGTACTTCAACTATAAATAGTTAAGTAAATCTGGATTATTGAGTTTGCCACAAAGTACAAAATGTTTACATTGTTAACGTTATATAGATGTTATAATATATGGTATATCAGACCAATATGATACGGATAATGTATGCATTCAGTTAAAATCTACCTACTGCTAAGACATTCCGTTCACAAACTGCCAAAGCTACATTTTCAGCACACACACGTTACACAAAAATCTTTCTTTCTTTACCACCTTCGCTTTGTTCAACATCACTCTACATAACATAAAAAAAATTAGATTATTCCATCTATATGCACACATTTTTTAAAACAATAACCGGAAAATCAATGAGCAATGGAGACCAAATTCACATTTCATACGCATTAATCAGGTGATACTAATAAGTCAGACATGACCTGTGCGTCTATATGTCAAAATGTATCTAAGGTATCTGGGACTGCGTTATAGTGTTTTAACACAAGTGAATTAGAATATTTTCTTGCAAACGGCATTTTAATATCGCTAGACATCCATTATGGCTTGATTATAGTATTTTGTATAGAAACTGTAAGAGTAACAACAAGAACATCCCAATCTCTCAGTAAGGTAGTATACGCACGCACACACGCTTGCACGCAAACATACAGATGCACATGCATATATAATTTTTTTATGCATTCATTATCAGTAACATCATCGTAAAATACTAGATGAAAAATAACATGATAATTATGCGCATTTATGGTACATTCGTGAACAACTATAAATTGGATATAGCAAAGCAGAACATATTCTAAGTATTAGCAGGCTGCAAATAATAATATTACCGTCACTTGCTGTTCGTTGGCAAAAAGGTTTCGTTGCGTGTTTTAGTCTAAAGAAAGAGTGTGTTTGTGTGAGAACATTTCTATGTTTATGTTATTTTTATGCTGCAAATATGCATGGTAATGTTCAAATGTGCAAATGAATAGACAATATCAAGCATGCATTAAATTGGCAAACATACAGATACATAAATCAGATAACGCCTTGTTCATAAACACACATGTACATACACACGCGCAGACAAGAGCGCACATACACTCAGGCGCACAATTATAAATATTTATGAATGTTCATGCGCGCGCGTGGTAGGTACGTGGTAGGGCTGTTAAAGATATTTGATTGTGAATTAGTGAGTTCCATTCCGGTGTCGGGTTATATGCTGTGTCTTTAAAGAAAGGTACACTTTTTGGAGCTTCACTCATATTAGATAAGAATCAGTAACAACCGGGAGTTCAAACTGTGATGTACTAGAGTTACTTCCCGGAAATTGTAACGAGTCCCGACCTAATGAGCCTGTAGGCTTGAGACACCCTTTATGGGAAAGTTTACGAAAATAAACAAAAGACGAAGACAGGGGTGTACAAAACAAACAGATGTATTAGTATAGCGCTCAGGAATAGAAAAAGTATTTTACGTTTCGAGCCTACGCTCTTCTACAGAAAGGTACACAGAAAAACAAGGAGAGAAACATGGAGAGAAAAAAATGTATGTAGTGGCTAACGATCTATCATGGCATGCATACTGTAAAGTTTAAGAAGTTTTCCACGTTGTGAATTCTAGTAAATAACATAAAAATGAATGGAAATACACAGAAACCTTATGCTGAAAACATTCGTGCGCGCATGTGTAATATATTTACATACTCGACCGATTTCGCTCATGATAGTCACAACTGGTATTTATTTTATATCTAGGGAAACGGATTTGTTCTTTATTCAGTGTTGTTCGCCGTCTGTGAGACATTCTTGTTTGCCCTATATAATCATGTCCACATCCTGAACAAGTTATGACATACAGTTTTGAATATTTATCCTTATTTAAAATGGAATTCCAAACCTTCTAGTAGGTTGGGACTTGTTCCACAATTCGGATACCCGCAATTCTCAACTCTTGGTTATTGTTGGGTATAATTAGGCACCTGTCAGTGTTCTCTTTAGTGATCTTGGCTGCATTTGTACTTTTAATGAATATGTGTGCGCAGAGGATTTGATTCATCTTAGTGTTCCTTGAGGGCATAGGTCGTATAAATCTAGCTTCAATACCGGACGTAATGAGGAATATAACACTATTATTCAAAGTTAAACAATATATAAACAAATACTACTAAACTTACACTTAAAGAATTGTGCGTGGAATGTCGAACCAAATTTCAAAATATTTTCTATATACCAATTCAATAGAAACATTTCTGTACAAGTTACGAATAAAGATTTATTGAAAATATCAACTGCACCTGTCTATGAACATATCACCAGTCTTGGACTACCTAAATAGTATGGTTCATGACTACATATCTTTTTTCAGGTACATGTAATCAGTTACCGTTCCCAAATTGGGGGTAATTACCTTCCCTTATTCTAATAATAACAATCACTGATTATTCCACACCTAAAATATATTTACGTTCCGATTCGTGTATAAAATATCTGCGTTCCTACAAGCATGGGATGAAAACTCATGATATCATGAAGTTATAACATTATCACAACCTAAGTTGCTAAGGTGGTAGCAACTTGTATACTCAACCTCAAATCCCAAAACATTGTTTACTCTATCCCGGTCCATAGTAAGTGACAAATTGTGTTTAAGTGAATCGCTAACCCTCCTTTGCAACCGCAACTCGTTATTACTTAATAGATTCTCAGATGTAATGCTCTCTTGTAAACACAGGTTCTAATCTTCATTTGACTATTTTATTAAATGTATGTAATCCCCTAACTATGACTATCTTTAATTACCATTAAACTTAATGTACAACTAGACCGACCTAGCAATAATACCACTCTTTCTACTAAACTATTTCTTCTCATAGCCGTTGGTCACGTGTGAGCAACGAGACAAGGAGGAAGAGTGAGGGAGAGAGAGAGCGCGGTGGAGGAGAGAGGAGAAGAATTAGGGAAAGGGTGAGAGGGAAAACAGAAAGGAAGAAGAACAAGGGAGGGAGATAGAATAGATATAGACTGCAGGGTGCGCATTGGGTTTATTAAGATAAAACTTACTTGGAAAGGGATGCGTGACGTTCCATCATATAATAATATAAATAATATATACATGCATATATACACACACATATGTACATGCCTACTATACCTCCTTGATTCTCTCGTTGCTCACACGTGACCAACAGCTATCGATCTTTCTTTCTTCCACTTCCTTCCTAAAGACAAGACGCGCTTTTGCCTGTCTCTTCTCAAAGCTCGTTTCACTATCGTACACGACTTTACCTCGTTATGGCTCAACAGGTCTCACCGTTTGATTTTACTGTTTTGTTTTTATTGTCCTGCTTTTGTTAACACTTTAAACTTCCGCAAAATATTCCAAATTTTATTTAATTTGCTTTGCGGGAAGGACTGTTTTAACGAGGTGGCGTCTTCTCCCTACCTTCGAAACACATTTAGATAAAACAGGGTCAACTGATGAAGGGAATGTTCTTTATGTTGCCTGTCTCGTTTCTTTATTTGTTTCTTTTGTTGTTCGAAAAAGTTCATACCCATGTTTTGTTTTTATATTCTCGTTTCTCATTTTGTTCACGTTTGTTACGTCCTCTACCCATATATGCATGTATATATACATACATATGTGTGCGCATATATGCATATATATATATATATATATATATATATATATATATATATATATATATATATATATATATATATATATCATTTATATTATTATATGATCGAACGCCAATCATCCATTTCCATGTAAGTTTCATATATCTATCTATCTATTATCTCTCTCTCTCTCTCTCTCTCTATATATATATATATATATATATATATATATATATATATATACATATATATATATATATATATATATATACATATATATATATATATATACATATACACACAGACACATATATATATATAGAGAGAGTTTCAGTCTGTGGCCTATCTGGAGCATCGCCTTGGGAAAATTTAGTCGAAAGAATCGATCCTAGTACTTATAACTTAAACCATATTAATTATTTTATAGGGCCTCTTTTGTCCAAACACATTTTTCAAGTGGAGTTGGAGGACAAACAGTTACAAATCCAGACACACCGATACATAAACAATGGCACTACAATATGTGTATGCATGTGTGTGCGTGTGTGTGAATGTGTGTGTATGTATATATAAATATGTATATATATGTATATATATATATATATATATATATATAATATATATATATATATATATATATATATACATAAATACACACGTATGCTCACATACATAGATATACTTACACACACGCACACATGTATTGCAGTCGCTATGTAATTTTTATCGCAAAAACAGAACGATATTAAACAAAGTAAAACAAAAGTCCACATGCATATCTCAACTCAACTCCATTTTGGAAAGAAATAGAAGAGAGAAGAGACGCGTAAAAAAATTTCGCGCATGGGAGAGCAGTTTTAAGGCAGATAAGCTGAATAATATGTGTAAGCTGGTACATATGCATATTTGTAGTTGGTTTCAATCTGTGTGTGTGTGTGCTTCGAGTTATTTATTTGGGGTTCTGTTGTTGTACGTTTATATATGTATCTGTGTGTGCTCGTTTATGCTTGTTGACGTCTAGCATATTTTTGTGTAATAATATGCAACTGTTGTTGATGTGCGTGTGTGTGCTGTTGTGCTTTGTGAATGTGTGTCGGGTACCTCTAGGGCTGTGTTTCTGTGGGTGCCGCTGTGTTCTGTGTTCATGATTTCGTCTGTGAGATTGTGTTGTATAGTCTCATATGTGGATGCACATGTTTGCAGAGAGTGACTGTTTCTACATTGTTTTTTCTCTTCTCATTTTGTTTATGTGTGTTTATTGTCTGAATGTGTGTTCACGTTGGCTTTATTGCTTTATGTTTATCATTTGGTTTTGAATGTCTATATGTAAGCGTGCGTGTATCGCGATTTTATGAAAAACTGTATGCTTTCACAACGGCTGTATGTAGGTTTTTGCGCATGTCTTAGTGATGTTGTGTGTGCATATATATATTCATATGTGTATTTTCTATGCATATATGAGGTGAATTGTCTGCGTGTTTACATTCGGTGTTTTTATATGCACTATATTTTGAAATTTGAGTTTACACCGCTTACATTGAGCTGTTTGAAGTATGCCGAATGTGATTAGATACGTGCATGTGTTTGTATTTGAGAATGTGTATTATGCGATGGAAATTTGATTTACAGGGTGAATGCTTGGAGCGTGTGTCTGTGTATGTGTGTGTGTGAGTGTTTGTGTGTGTGCGTGCGTGTATGTGAGTAAGTGTGTGTTAGTTGAATAAATAAATGTTTGTGCTCGTAGGTACTTCGTGCTCGTTTACATATTAATGTGCTGTTGTGCGTGTGTAGTTTGCATGCATGAGGATGTGTGTCATCTTGTAGTGTTGTCTTTGTGTTGTGTGAAAACGTGCGCCTGTTTATTTGGAGCGTGCGTACAGGAAACTTGAATTTGTGCACATTTTTGTTTTTATGTGCGCATGTGTATACCGTCTGAAACTATGTCTGCATCAGTTTTATTCTATGTTATGTCATCACGTTTGGAATGTGTGTGTGTGTGTGTGTGTGTCTGTTTGAGTGCGTGTTTAATTTAATTTCCTTATCATCTATGGAGCAACGTTATGACTAGGTGCTTCTCTATGTTTGTAATGTATTTCTGTATTCATCCATGTTGCCAGAGTGTTACTCGTATGTGTCTCTGTGTGCCGTGTGTGTGAGTGTGTGTGTGTGTGTGTGCGTGTGTGTGCGATGGGATTAGGGAAAGGTGGTTGCAGTTTTGTGTGTAGGTGTGGATTTATATATATATGTCGTGAGCAAAAACATGATTAGGAAACGTTATAAATTAAAAGAGAGAAATTGAGGTCGAGAGACGCAGAAGATTGAAGAGAAATTCTGAATCTTTATTCCCTACGTGAACTAGAATTTCGGGATCCAGTATGTATGGTAGAGGGAATGTGGAGAGATTCTGAATAGAGCGATATATTGAGTGCATATGCTGCAAAATCGGGAGTTAGCCGTAGATCGGGTGTCTTCAGGTGTTCTACGAACGTCATACAAACGCTGCACACTTTTAACAATGAAGAGAATGACAGAGCGACTATTTTAGGGAAGAAGAAGATTTGACGAGGTGAAAAATGAAGAATTTCGTGATCGATTCGTTCAAGATGCTGCTGCTGTTGATGATGAAGTAGTAGGTGCAGCATCAGGATTGTGACCATAAAAAGTATTGTGGTATATCCACCAGCAAATATCGTGGTTGGACTCCTCCCGAAAGGAGACAAGAACGGGGTTAGAGAAGAAATAGGATGTGGCAGAGTATGATTAGAGTAATCAAAATTAACGTCCGACGGAGTGCTGAAGAGGTAATATTTAGTAAAGATAGGTGAAGGGAATGGGAAGATGGTTCGTGTTGATGAGTACGTGGAATAAAGGAATAGAAGTGCGTCATAGGTGAGGCTTTGGGGAGGATGACTTGACTAGGGTGTAATGCATCCGCGTCGATTAAAAATAAAAAGGAGAAAAAATTATCGAGACTGGGGACCGAAGTCTTGACCACTGTTTCAAAGATGATAGAAACGGAGGAATTCAGAGTAAGAGTTAATGTATTTGTTATCTGCAATATTTCTTCTTCCATTGTGAATTTCACCTTGAGGTTATTAGACAGTTGTATTTCAGCTTATTTAATCTTTTCGTTTCGTTTCGAAGGTGCTTTATAAGAACTTATTTTTTATAGAGAAAGTAGCAAACAAAACATTTGCTGATGCGAGCTGAGGCGTGCTAAGTTGGATTAAATTCAGTATAAGCGCACAAACCAGTAATAATGAAAATAATGAGGAATACATTTATTTTTAACACGTTACTGTACACTCAAAATGAGAAAATAATTCATGTCGACTTTGACTGTTGCTAATTATTGACTCTTTCTTAGATTCGATAACAAGTTGTATAGTTCTTCCGCATGGAAATATGACTGACACAGATAGAATGTTCCATTCTGTGTTTCCCTCATCAGTGTTACGGTTTCAAATACCGCTGAGATTAGACATCTCTTTCAAACTTTTGGTGTCGATAGAATAAGTACGAGGAAAATACTGGGATCAATGTAATCGATTAACATCCTCTTAACCGGTTAGCCTTTTGCGAATATTTTAAACCATTATTTTTCAGAAATTGCAATTTTATTGGATCCAAGTACTGCTGAGTATTGTTTATGTTATTGATATGTGTACTTCGGAGGGTGGCTGTAATTATATATTTGTTTACAATTTTTAAAAGTTATTTTAAGGAACCCATCATAAACAGAATGCTTCTGTTCCCTGTCCTCACATTTTGATTCAATTTATTTCCAGATATTTATATTTGGAGATTCTCACAATTTCATTTAGGATTATAGAGACGTTTGTTAAAATCGATAGATCGATTAATAGACAAATGCTTTCCATGTTGCCCGTTACAAAAAGATCTTGTTGATTGCCTAAATCTTCCTGGTTGTATGAATTTCCGTATCCCACAGTGCGGTTCCTTTGTTATTCTCCGAAATCTTTTGTAGTGCATGGTTGTACCATTTCCTTTATCTTGGCATTTCAGAATACCGGTATAATCTCAAATATATGAAACTTACACACACACATATATATGTATGTATATGTATGTATGCATGTATATGTATATATATAACGGGAAGCTTTATGAAAATAGACAAAAGACGAAGGCAGGTGGAAAACATATATAACGGGAAGCTTTATGGAAATAAACAAAAGACGAAGGCAGGTGGAATACAAACAAACAATTGTATTAGTATGGCGCTCAGGAATATGAATAAAACAAGTCTTTTACGTTTCGAGCCTACGCTCTTCAACAGAAAGATACACAGAAAAGAAACACGGAGAGAAACAAGGAGTGAAAAAAAATGCGTGCAGAAGCTAGCGATATATATATGTGTGTGTGTGTGTGTGTGTGAGTGTGTGTGTGTGTGTGTGTGTGTGTGTGTGGTGTGTGTGTGTGTGTGTGTGTGTGTACTTATGTGTATATATACATATTTATATATTTTTATTACGTATATGTACGAATATAGATGTATATATATGTGTGCGTGGCTTTCTTTTTTAAAGTAAAACTGGGCAGTTAGATAGTTAGACAGAAAATATTGTGATTGATTGGTGATTAGCAATCACCGCATATTCTGTGGTTACATCACATAGTCTCCGTTATTATGTGCTTTTGGTATTTTCTGGTAGAGAGGCTTATTTCTTTGGCCGCAATGAAAAATCTTTCTGTCTACTTCTCAATCATTACAGACTGTTTTCTGCATTCTTTTCTACTTTGTTCACTTTTTCAATACTCACAGTAAAAGCACTCTCGTAACTCTCGTTTAGCGGTTCCACATGACATTCTGGAGTACCAGTTTGGATTTCTTTTGTAGTATTCTATCAGTGTGACTTATTCTGGATTTTTTTCAAATTGTAACCGCTGCCTGTGTTTTATATTAACCCGCTTCATTAAAAACAAAGTAATTTCTTGTGGGTGTTTTCTTTGTCTAACGCAGCTAGTAGTTTTAATTTTCTTTGTTTCATTCATTAGTTATTGAAGGAGCATCGCGTTAATTACCTATAATAAGTTTGCAGGAGTAGACACCAAATTTTCCATCTTCGCGGTTCATGGGGAATATTTTATTTCTTTAAACGGTTGTATTCTAAATGAAGCTGTTACTTCTTTTGTTTTTCTGTTTGATTTCCTGCATACAGTCGAGAATATATAGCCATAACAATACTACAATGGTTAGTGCATTAATTCATATTAGCGTACATTTGGTATTTACTTCTTATTTATTAATCTATAATACTTTTTTCTAAAAGGCTTATTTTAATTGTCTACTTCATTCACTTATGAATAATTATATATTTGTTAGGTGATCCACTTTTATTTCTGTAGCATATTGGTAGATATTAATTTACCGCTATTGGGAATTGCAATAGTACTAATTTCGTATAAATTCTATCTGTTGTCTTTCCAGTGGCTTATCATCTGCTACGTACAACTTGAGGTCTTCCATGTATAGAAGATAATTATCCTACTTTGTCACTGGTATCCAAGTTCAGGCTGGTTAAACACTTTTAAATAAATCAGACGAAAAGCGGGCAGAAGTTGTCTGAGAATATTCTTTTAGAGAGAAGGGGGTTTGCTTTTATAAATGTCTCTTTTGCTGGTACCTGCAGGCATTTTTGTCATTTAATCATGTTTGATGTAACTGTATATTATCTATACAATCTTACTCTAGGTTAACATGTACCCTCTCTTCGGGTACAGAATACTGTTAAATATCTTTTGCTCCTCCGTGGCATGATCACGCACTTCATTTTCCTTGTACAGTCTTCGCTTATGGCTTTGCTGATTACTAACTGATAACCATATGATCCTTTGCAGTTTCTCTTGCGTTCTTCTGAAAGCGTATTTTGTCTTCAAAGCTAATCATTTATATTCTACGCTATAATTGCAGTGGGTGTAAGATGCGCTGTAAGAATGTAAGCTATGTTTCTATAATATTGTGTTATATTTTTCTTTCGTTTGTTCGATAACGATGTTATTTTTGTTCTAGTCGATGACTAATGAATTTGTGTATGGTTCTTTGTGACGTAAATTACATATTTTGCCAGCCTTTTATGTGTGCTTGTTCAATATTTCAACAAGTAGATTGTAACTGTATCATTTTCGATGCCTTTAAGTTATTCATTTCCATAGTGTACGTGCTAATTATTGAGTCGATAGTGCACCCCTATTTCACCCCTACATTTGTGCGGGTGCTTTAAATAATCTGGACTGTGTCGACTCTTTCGAAGTTGATGCTTTTCTCAAAATTTCTCCACTTCCCTTTCTGCTTGCACCTATTGATTTTATCTTATTTTATTAATTAGGTTTTCATAAAATCATTTTAGGTTGGAACGGATCTGTTTCTCATTTTCAAATAATCGTTTTCCCTTTACATAACAGCGGATTCTCTGTGAGTTAGTGTTTCAGGTGATTTTTCATTTCAGTCATTTTTGGTGCTGTTCCTTCTTGTTCGTTTTATATATTTTCCTTATTGACTTTATTAAAGGATGAGCGAACTTTTTTCTTTTTCATTTATTCTCTTTTCTATCATTTTATGTTCTATGTTTGCGTGAATTTTTATATTCCTATATACAACATTATGAGGGAGCATACATTTGGTTTTATAACTACCGTGTTTGTTGCATTTATTATTTGCTGTTGTTATAGATATTGCTGATGATAATGTTGTTGTTGTTGTTGTTGGGATGACACAAGCCAGCCATGATCGTGTTGTGCTGTGGCTTAGAGTTAGCAGAAAGGATGAGCTGCAACTTACAGTTCCCTTTTCCAATTTATATATTTCTACATGAGGACAATGCTGATCAACGTGATGTATTGTGATGAATGGAGTGCAATATGTCAGTCCTGATTTATATAACACTCGCTACCATTGTCCAATGTATTTATCTTGCTTTTTAATCTTAGATCAGCCGTAATCAAACAGACCTTTGGTAAAAAATATTCTGTTCATATGTGAAAGTAATTATTGTGGTACTTCTTGTACTTTTTATAGGCTTGTCAATCTGACAGTCAGTGATTTTTGTTACGATGACACTGAGTACATTTTTGTGAGTGCATAACAGTAAACGAAGTTTTACCATGGTATATGAGGGATATTTTGTTGGAACTATTCTCTGAATTAGGGATTCCCTTTTTGTGGACAGAATGTAATGATTTGGATATATGTTGCCATTTAGAGGGGGTGATGGTTGGATTAGTGATGTCAAAGTTTAACCCTTCTGGAGAATATAAAACAGCAAATAGGGAGATGAGTCGTCATTATATAGTTAATTCAGTTTTAGTTTAACTTTGGGATTAGAGTTCCCCCGTTACAGATACAATAAGTTTGACAGTGTTGATTCTAGTAATTTTATACATTGGTGAGTGCAGTGATTCTGTCAGAGGACAGATATTTTAATTGTATGTTTGTGATTTTTCTTACCTTAATTTTGGATATTCATTCATACCCAGTGAAAAGAAGGGTTATAAATTACTATATAAATCGGTGGGTTTCTTTCACTTTTGTATTCCTGCTTTTCTACTTTTGCATTCCTGTTTTTCTTAAATGGTTTTAGTGACCACTTTTTGAGAAATATCTCATAAGGTTGTTTGCTTGGTGCGGCTGTGTGGGTATTTTATTTGAAGTTGTTATTGTGGCATGGAGAGGCGGTGTGAATAATGTTCTTCTTGTTGATATTGCTAATTACTCTATATCGTGTTTTACTGTTTGTTTTGTAGCTTCTCTTGGATACAAATGTTTTCCAGCATACTGCTTTTCCATTGTTTATTTGCCTTGTGGGATATGATGCGTCTATAATTATTTTGTAGTATTATTGCGGCTGTAATGTTGGTGCTGGTGATTGCAATGTTGTTGATTTATGAAGACCTTGTTTCTACTTTTCGTTGAACTTGTTTCATTGGGTTTTTATTTTTGAAGTTTGTAAAAATGTTTTTGTTTTCTTCATTGATGTTTGAATTCATTGATATGATAATTGCTAGGTGGCCGAGGAAAGACGGGGATTTATTTACTAAGTGGTTCTTTGTAGCTATGTGTGTGGAACGGAATGTGCTGTCTATAGTTTGCTTCGTTAGCGATGTATGTGTGTGCTTTTTAAGATGTAACGGGGTTTTAGTTGTGATGTTATTTTGTTTAATGTGCACTCTATAAAACCAAGCGATGTTGGGTTTCCTAAAATAATGGTATTTCAAAAAGTGTTAAAGAGTTGTTGGGTGTGTAACCTGTTATGCTTGGTGTTATAAGATGAACATACATACACAAACAGATGTGCTTGTATGTATGTATATCTCTGTATCTGTATGCATGTGTATGTGTGTATATATGTGTATGTTTTTGTGTGTGTGTGCGTGCGTGTGTGATATGTGTACGTTTGTGTGAGCATTTGTTGCTATATTATTCGAGATTACTTTGTTCTCAAAAATGTAATCGTTTATCAAATACAGGATAGTATTTGACAACTATTTGGCCTCAAATTCTTGCAGATTGTGTGACTGTGTAGTACTCTTTTCGTTGACTTATATAATTTAGTATAAACTGGAGATAATAACATTAGCATATGCTTTTATTTTCCCAAATATTCCAGATATGTTTCCTATTACTGTTTCTATTTATTGCTAAGTTTTATAGTCGGTGCGGTATTTTGTTGGCCAATGGCAGATTTAAGAACTTCATTTTTAAAAATTATTTCTACCTTTTAGACTACTTCCATATTCTCGATTAATTTCTTTAGAAAGTCATATTCCTTAAATACTTCTTGTAATCCGTTTCATCAAATTTTCATGTAGGATTATCTTTGCTTTCTAATACTATATTGCCAGCATGTATTAACGGAACTTGATTTAGTGTAGAATAAGTTGGTGTAGAATAAGAGGTCCATGTAATATCCTTTCTACTATAAGCACAAGACCCGAAATTTCGGGTCAGAGAAAAGTTGATTACATCGACCCCTGTGTTCAAGTGGTACTTATTTAATTGACCCCGAAAGTAGGAAAGACAAAGTCAACCTCGATGGAATTTGAAATCACGATGTAAAAACGGACGAAATACCGCTAAACATTTTGCACGGCGTGTTAACGATTCTGCCAGCTCGCCGTCTTGGAAGTTCATGTAATATAAAAATCTATTTCCTTCACGTTTATTTATACCTTTTCTGTTCTTTTGCGGGTCTGAGTAGTAACATCCCATCCTCTATTTATATTGTTATCATTTTCATCAAGAACTGGTGTATTTATTGTTTGCGATGTGAAATGCGGCACTCTTTACTTTTGTACATTTTGTGCGTGAAATGTAAAGCATGCATTTACCGTTTAACCTTTACTCAAATATTTCAGTTATAATTCACTTTATTCCTTACACTTTCTACTGATGATTGAATCTGCCTCGTATTCATATGACTAGTGTAACATGTACCTGTTACATCAGTCTGGTGTATATGTACGTGTGGTTGCCACTCTGCTGTAAGTACAAGCATTTGCCACACATTACTTTCATTGTGCATAAAAGAAAACATACTAAAACGTTAATGAATTGCTTGGGCAGTCTTCAACATTTTCTTGATTTATTTTGAGCTTCATCCATGTCATATTACTTCATTGGGGATAATGAATTTTGCCATGGTAGTGAGGTAGGAAAGTGAGGTAGCACGTCATTATCTGGTCTCATAAACAACTAGATTTTGTCGTCATTGCTACTTCAGTTTTCTTCGTTAGTATTACTTTTGTTTAGACATGCACAGTGATACAAATTATAATTATTCATATGATAAACAAGAGATTTAGTGGGGTGGCATATTCAAACTATAATTTAGTCATACAAATATCTGTTAGATTTGCCATCTATTCTTGAAGGTTGATGAAATATAAAAAATAGCATAGTAGAGTCAGATATCTACTGCCTCAAATTTATTGTATTTTTCGTATTTTAGAAGCAAGTACGTTTCGCATAAGACTGGAAATCTAAATTAGAACATTATATTGCAGAAGTAATCACAGACTAATTTCTGAGTTGGTAGTGTAGCTTCCATACTATTTTTACCACATAAATATGATAAAAATAAAGGAAGAGCAGTGACAGTAATTTGAAAGTTTTAATTGCTTCCAACGTGACGTTATTAATAATATACAATCTCGCCAACTTCTACAGCGATATACTGTCTATACGTTACATGCAGCAGAAAGTTCCTTTGTTAACTTGAAATACACTGTTGTTTCTAAGTACGAGATTTAAGAGAATCTTGTCAAATAGTCATTACAATTATGAATGTCAGGTGGCAAAGTTCAGCGAATGATTAAACTAAACTTGTTGCCAGATTGTTTCGGCTTGATGAAAGAATTGCTACAACAAGCACTACTAGTTGATAAGATGCATTAGTAAGTTATGAATGGCGTTCTTGATGTCAATTTTCGGGCAATATCTGGTTAGATATACAAATATGCAGGCATGTATATGAACGAGTTTGATGTGTCGGTAGTCTTAATACATAAAGTAATGTGGCAATGTATGTGTAGCTTTGTCTACACATCTGAGCTCGCACATGAGATGCTATGTCTGTTCGCACAATAAGTATATTGCTTAGTGCAATGTGAATTGGATCTACATTTAATAAATGAGATAGTTCCCAAACAGCATCATGAATGGCATTAATTTGCCATACGTAAGTTTTATTGAAAATTTCATTCCGTGATCATGAAAGTTAAATAAACAGAAATGTGTAGAATTATGTATATTCCCAGGAACAACGAAAGAGCAAATGCGAATATGAACTCAAGAATCGGTGCTACAAATAGATCATACGAAAATTATTCAGTTCCCTTTGGATTTGAATGTGGTAATACTGCTTCACACAAAATTGGGGAAGGAGTATGAAGATTCAATTAAAATATGTGTTCTTCTGTTTGCGTGTGTATTTATGCGCATGGTAATTATGCCTTCAATCTAAAAAGATTGCAGTCGTTATTGCTTATTGCATAGTATGTCTCATACCCTTTCGGCTCTTAACATGTAAACAATCACACCCCAAAACACACATAGATACACAACACACGGGCACAACTTAATTGAAGTACACTGGACTTGGTTATGGTAATGAAGTAGATAGGACACTAGATATGTGACATTTCCTCCTGCTCACCTGAATTCGAAGATATCAACTGCAGCATAACAATAGATTGACCATTATCGGTGCTGAAGATAAAATTCGCCATTAGACGTACGGCTTTACAACTGTTCTACTCATCAACAACAGAGCTGCACGTGACTTTGCTGTAATGAACAAGCCTTACAGACACGGAAAGTAAACTGCGAATATATAATTGCATAAACTTCTCAAAGGATTTAATTTATACGGAAGAAGATTGTACATCTTTGTAATAAACAAGACCCTTCGGAAAGTAAGACGCTACATTTGTGCTATACATATATGAATGGATGTTTGCGTATATGATTATGAGTAAAGTGTACGTATCAAAAACACAAATATTACACGCACATGCATACAATATCTCACAAATTCTCACACACGTACACAGCATATATATTTGCGTGTATCAAAGATAAACACGATTACTGGTCAATAACGTTTTGGTAAAATATTTATGCTTTTATATTATAAATCAATATTATGCATGAACGCAACGTCCATCCATGCATATATATACGTACATACATATATACAAACAACACACCACGACTTAATTGTATCCATACTTTTAAACGTGGTGAAAACCTGTGGCAAATTCCAATATAAACAACGATCCCATGCAGTTACAAGAGATTTGATATTGATTCTGTGAAAATACGCTGTTGACTTGTGGTTAAATTTCTGATTGTTTTATGAAGCAGCTGAATAGTATATTGTATCAATTAGGAAAGGCAATCGTGTATGTCTCCTATGAGTAACGGTCAATAAAATAAGAAACTATCCACCACGTGTCTACCTCTCTTATGTATTAATACTTTGACCGCTCATCGACAGCATAGAAACAATATATTTACGTTATTATGACTTTTAAAAGACATTTTCATTCGCACCTCACTTTACCTTAAATGCACACACACACACGTGTATATATATATATATATATATATATATATATGTATATGTATGTATATATATATATATATAATATATATATATATATATATATATATATATATATGTATATGTATGTATATATGTATGTATATATATATATATAATATATATATATATATATATATATATATTATATATATATATATATATATATATATATATATATAATAGAAATATTATACAAAAAGAAAATAGAAACTACACGTGGTAATGTAAGGAGAAAGTAAGAAAAATACGCGAAAATGCACATTGGAAATTAAAAGAGGTAAAGGCTTTTTATGAAAAGTAACGAAATATATATACAATTAGATGAACTGAGGTAGGAGTAGAAGTAATAAAAGTCATTATTGTGAATTGTTAAAGAAATTCAAAAGCATACCGGTTTCGTAAGTTACTAATCATATACACACACATACCTACATGCATACATATTTCTTTTTCTGTGTAAGTTGTAATTAAAATTGAAGTTTAGATATGTTTTCAATTTAGCATCCAAACCTTATTTTGGGTATGCCCCTAGTAGTGTGCTCTCAGAGCACGTTCACCACTTACGGCTACCAGACTTCATCCGCGGTAAATGAAGTTTGGGCTTGGATCTATATTAGGAATTCGTCGCTGCATGTTAAGCACATTCTAAATGATTGACACAAATGAAAGAGTGTATTGGAAACTTTATTTATCGCAACGATCGCTTCGGCATACTACCAACACACCAATAATCATCATCCAGCTACACCTATGAGAGAAATGTAAACTTTATAACCTAAAAGCCATTTACGTTACCTGATGGGGTTTCTTCTGCACTGTGGGGAGCATTCGATTTCAATATATCGTTCCCCACCCATGGGGAAGCAGCACAGAGACATGCAAAAACGATTGTTGTGATAAATAAAGTTTCCAATACACTGTCATCTGTACCAATCATTTAGAATATATTTTCATGTATATGTATATATGAATATATAAGGGGGGGGGGGCAATTACATACGTGCACTCACAAATAGTTTATGACATACCAATATATAAGCAACCAACACATACATACACACAAACACAAATATATGCACAGAAACACACTTATACAACCAGTAACATACCCACATTCACGTGTTCATACACCTCGTATATGCATATGTGTATATATATATGTGTGTGTATGTGTGTGTGTGTGTGTGTATGTGTGTGTGTGTATGTGTGCTTGTGATTGTTTGTATACCCAAGTATGCACACAGATACACACACACATACACACATACACACACATATTCATACATACATTCATATCGGGACACAGTGACACAGCCAGTTTCCTATCCAATCACGCGGCCAAAGAAATTCCCTCTTTTTATGGAACTGTTGTTGCTAAGGAGTTGAGAATATTCTTTACAAAACCATGTAACCTGCGTTGATCAATAGCAGCTTCTCTTGCAGTAGCCATCTTGGACTTGCTGTGTCTCTACATTCGGCATTCCAAAAGCTTGAATGTGTCGGATTCTTCTTAGGGGCCTGCAAAACTTGAAGTAGGAAGAAACTGAAATGCATTAAATAATAATAATAATAATAATAATAATAATAATAATAATAATAATAATAATAATAATAATAATAATAATAATAATAATAATGATAATAATAATAATACACACATATATGTATACCGTCTTACAGAAAACCGCTTCCTAGAATTTTTTGTTACTAACACAAAATATATCGGGGTAGAGACTCACATAAACAACAAATGCATTTGAGCATACCCAGGACGATATGTATTGTGCTTTTCACGCAAGTAAATGAAGAGATTTTTATCTCAGAAAATAACACAGCCCCATGCCTTTCAACGATTTACATGCATTTACTATGACACAGAAAGAGCGATCTTAATTTAATGTTCTTTCAATTGCGAACACTGAGTTTTTTAAAGCTCCACGAGGTCTCTGCATTATCAATGAATATAGTGACGCACGGATTTCATGTAAGGTGCATTGAATTGTCAAACATCAGGAAGTGGGTATCATGGTTGTCGTTCTCGTGAGTCGCAACAAATCTAAGTAAGAAGAGAAATTCTATTAGACAAAAACGCAACATTATGACTTTGAGCAATTGCTATATATTTAGTATGATACACAGATGGTTATATGTATGTGTGTGTATGTGTGTGTATGCGCATGTTTACGCATGTGCATTTTTGTACGTGTGTGTGCATATTTACGCATGTGGCTTTGTGTGTGCGGGGTATGTGTGGTGGGGGGACGGTTTGTGTGTGTGTGTGAAGAAAACATATACTTCAGCGCCTAGACGATGAGTCATTTACTCATTATATTATACTGCCTGAGGTGGTGTGCTGGCAGAATATTTAGCACGTCGGGCAAAATGCTTAGCGGTATTTCATCTGTTCTGAGTTCAAATCGGTCTGGGGTCGACTTTGCCTTTCATTCTTTCAGTGTCAATAAAATAAATACCGGTTGCATATTGAGGTTGATATAATCAACTAACCCCTCCCCCCCAATTTTACGCCTTGTCCCTATAATAGAAGACATCACGTTCTACTGCATGCAATTAATGAACAGCAACGTGTATTCTGAAAGTAATCTTTAAATGGAACCAGCGAGACACAGCCTTTGACGAGGCAGTAACTTTAAACTACAGTTATAATTAATCTGACTGGCTTATGTACAGTTTCCACCTGTGGAGTTGTCCTTACAAGACTTCGACTGATTCAGTGTTGTAGAAAAAAATCACTCGTGAAGTATGTTATATTGTCGGTCTAAACCAACACCTTAAAATTGCTCAGTTAAATCCCTTTCCGCTCAGCTATAATTGTATCCACATACATACACGTAAAACCAACCAATATACACACACACACATATATATGTGCGCCGGTTTATGTGTGTCTATGTTTTGTTATGTGTGTGTCTATGTTTGTGAGTGTTTGTATGCGTGTGTTTGTGTGCGTGTTTTTTTATGTGTGTAAGCAAACATATCGAATAACTGTTTCACACTAAGCCGATTGTTTGATCACTGGTGATGAGAAATATTCGTTAATGTGCCACCAACAGTATTGACTTGAGAGAGATATGAATCTAAATCCAAGGACATTGGTGGATTGAAGTAATCAATCCTGGTTTTATGGTCTAACAGTATTGTAGCTGCAAAGAATGTCAATAGTCAGTATATACTTACACACACACACACCATTTTCTCCCCTCTATTTCTTTATTTTTCTCTTTCTTGCTGTTTCGCGCACCATAAATATGTCCATGTATACTTGTACATGGGTGCATGTGTGTGTGTGCGTGTCTGAATTAATGTCGGCGTTTCGGTGATTCTGTGAGCATTTAAGTGATCGTACGTATGTGTGAGCGCGCTCGTATTGAAGCGATTACAAAAAGTAATCAAAGCAACTCCACAGAACGTGATGCATATCGGAAGAAGGAAACTGATATTGCGTCTTTTGAGACACTATATGAATGGTAATAACATTCAAAACTACTTCAGTTTTTGGTGTCATTATTATTTTCCGTGAGTGTTTACTTCGAAATTGTTGTATACGTCAATCACAAATATTTGAGCTATACGTGTCAGTCCCTATGTGCCTATGTATGTATATATGTATTTATGTATGCATATGTATATATATATATATATATATAATATATATATATATATATATATATATATATATATATGTGTGTGTGTGTGTGTGTGTGTGTGTGTGTGTGTGCGAGTGTGTATGTGCGGGCGTGCATGTGCGTGTATGTGTATATGTTTATATATGTATATGTATATATATATATATGTGGGCGTGCGTGTGCATTTGTCTATGCGTGCGCGAGTGTGTTTGTTGCCTCATACCTATATCTATATATATAATTTTTATTACTATTTTTAACAGCTGTAAAAAAATTACTCTAATTGTGAAAATAATCCCCAAAGACAGCTACTCATGCATTTCATTAAGAAAATACCGAGAGAAATATATTTTTAATCGAACACATGCAATAATTTGCTTAGAGGAGACCGGATCTAGGTGTCACACGGGTAAGTTGTTACAAGTCCATTGTTTCCATCTTCATGAAATCAGTGGCATTCGGATCTCTACCTTGTGAAGGCCAACTCCATAACATCATGACTGCTCATGTGTATTGCACTGGCGGATACAGTGCAATACATGTGTATTGCACTGTCACCAGAAAAGGTATGGATCAAAAAACGATTTTTTACTTGAAAAGGGAAATTTTTGCCACAAAGTTATTTCTTTAACTACTAAAGCACAAGTGGTGTTACTGAAGTAGTTTGTGGCTCACTAGGAAGTGTTGGAAGTTGACTTCGATACATGAGGGTGTGTTCTGGATGCCATGCATTGCTAGTGCTGTGTACGAGGTAATCCCCAGCAATCTACGGTCGGGGCTAATTGTTACAGTGTATCAACTTACCCCGGGGATTTAAGAACTTACCCCTTCTATTTCAGTTTAATATGCCATGCCTAGAAATTACAAAAGGAAAACTACAAGGGGGATACCCCACCTGATGTCATGGAAAGAGTCGCCAGAAAAGTTGTGGATGAAAAGAAATCATTACGGGATGTTGCCGTAAAACAGCGCGCAGTGGATGAAATAAACGAACCGAAATCAGGGAAGCGGTCTCGTAGCCAGTAAGTCGCCGATTGGAAGTGCCTTGTCTGCTCAGATTGGTATTCCAAGTCCCTTCCAGGTGAAGAATGGGTGCAATGCATGATCTCTAAAGACTGGGAACACACTAACTGTACCGATGGACTACAGGAATTTCTGTGTGACCTCTGTGTTGAGAAGTTAATGGAGGACGATTCCGACTAGAAGGCACATGTAACAATGGGGAAAATGGCTGATGAGGGCTCTCAGTATCACAGTTAGGATATGAGGTGGTTCAAAGCACAGTTAATTAAAATATTACTTCCTAGATGTAGTAAGCAGGAGACGTATTCATTTTAAACTTGTTTGTTAACATAATTCCGAGATATTGACAGTTGTATCAAAGTACCACAGTAAGTGTCACAACGTACCCCGCACTCGGGGAAAACTGTTACAGCTGACACCACCTCATTAATTAGAATCTGGCTTATTAATGTTATGTAATTTCTGTTTTTTGCTGGTGATAACAATAAATAGAGATGTTTTAAATCTGAAAAAAAACTTCAGCTGTATTCATTTATGTGGGTGCCAAGGCAAAAAAAAAGGAAAAATATGTAACAAATAGACCTATAATTTTCATGTGACTCGTTTTGTTTGCGTTACGAAAGATTGTCCCGGCAGTTTACTATCTTAGTTTATATCGCACACTCGGTTACTCGGAATCTTGCTTAATCACGATAAATTAACCTTTCGTATTTTCTCTTCCCTTTTTATGTCCACATTATCGTGTTTACATGGTACGGCAGGGGATGAAGTATAGATATTTTGATTTGTTTGAGTTATAGGTGCTTAAGAAGTGAATTTGCCCTCATACATCCTGTAAACTATAGCCGCTTAAACATTCTGGTACGACTTATGATTCTGACAGTTAATTGCGCAGTGCTATGATCATACTCAACGCACATTACTCACAGATGTATGTGAAACATCTAATTTTATATAATTCAAATATGCGCCATACCTGTACGATCTTTATACCTTCTGAGTTTTAATTGAGTGGGCTCAGCTTTGCCGTACTTCTGTTAGGCCGATGCAATAAAGTATGAATCATGTCCTTGCTTCGATTTCACGTTCTTACAAGAGTTTTTTGATGTGCAAGGAATTATAACACGATACAAAATAGGTGTCTCGATGATTTTCTGCAAAGTTGAAATTGTTATATAAAGACATGAAAAGCCAACGGCAAGACATCGCATACTTTCATATCTTGTATGTCCAGATCAACATTAGATTACAGGGGTAAATCGCCATAACTGCTATAGAAGATAACACAAGCAGTGTATATTAGACATTTTACACTCAATCTACTACGTTCTTGGATATGACGTATTTTTGAATTACGTCAGATTAACACTGTAGTGATTCCACAATGGGAACCGAATTTCGTGTTTGAGATTCTACGCAGCTGATCAAACTGATATAGCATTATCGTTATTGGAATGAAGATTAAAAGTGTGTTGGCTACAGTATGGTAATGCAATAGAATACAACAAATGGTTTAGTACATACGGTTATAAATCCCTAGATTTATTTATATATAATTGACACTGTGTTGGCACCCTCGAAAATTTTGCCTGGCTATCATATTTTTGTTCGATTATGTAAATAAGCTATATCAATTTCATGTCCTGTGTAGATTTTAGTAAGTCGTCATCCACAACTATTGTCGACAGTTTGGGAAAAAGAAGTTGTGTCAACACTGATAAATAGTGAAATAATTATGGAACAGCCTCTGGCCTTCTCAATTGATATTCTAATCTGCCAAATAGACTTGGTGGGCTTAATTTCAAACTGAGACGAAATAAATATGGATACGTCTCCGTATATTTATTCATAAGTTGTGCAACCAGGTATTGGGATCAGTTGAATTATGATGTTCAACATACATTTTACAGTGAATACATTCAGTATGTACAATAATGATGCTCAACATTATGGTTGTTCAATCTTTTACTGTTCTTTAACAAGTTTAACCTGAATGTAGTGGCCAATTTTACTCAAGATAACAACAAAACCGAAAGTATTGATGATCTAGTCTAGAATTGAACTCCTATACATGCTTTCATTTAACTGATATTTAGAAAGCATTTCTAAAGTATTTCGACTAAGACTGTATTCGTTTTTCTTGAGCAGGTCTATAACACAGAGAACTATTGATTGCGAGCCCATCTCATCTGTTGTTCCATATAAACCTGCTTTGCATTGGCCTCTCAACTCCTTGATAGAGGCGTAGCTATGCCGTTTTGATATATGTCAAATTTTTGTTGTTTTTAGACCTCGCAGAGGTCTGACCACAATCGACTTCTTCCAAAAGACAGAAAACTCAAATGTAACGAAAAAGAAGAAACGGCCCTAGTACATTTATCGCATTTTAGTTGTTGATCGCGAAAGAATGAAAGCCAAAATTTACCTAAGCCAGATTTGAACTTAATGGTTGGAAAACCAGAACGATTACCACAAAGCAATCTGTCCGACGTTTTAATGATTCCACTAAGCATTTACCAATCCAGATATACCATAGTGTACCTTACTGCAGAACGCAATGCGCACGCCGACACGAAGTGATTAATCGAATGGAGTGTAATACAATAGGCAGAGTATGTTATACTCTCTCCAATATCTTGCCCGTTTCTTTACATACGTAGATTTGGAATTTAGTTTAAGGGGAAGGGGATTGGGTGAACATAGTCATAATGTAACAGGTTTTGTTCTGCTACCCATATTACTTTACACAGTGTATGACGATAATACAGTTATGGAATATTTCCTGCTTGTGTCTGGTTTACATCTGGAGTTTATTTAAGTAAGAAATACTTTAGTTGCAGTAATGCCTCTACCTGTGCTTATATCCCGGTTTACTTTTTATATCATTGCTTCTTTCTGAGTTGTGAATATGGAAGATCAATTATATGCAATTTCTAGTACTTTTCTTTTCTGTAAGAATGGATGCTTTTGATGTCCTTTGTGTTGTTTATTAGAGTGATACACTATTGAGTAGGTGCTCCTTAAAGTGTATGGTTATTCATTTGTAGTTTGTATGTGATTGATGTAGGATTGCAATTGTCGTGCAACTATCTTTTAAAATGTCGGGTAATGAGAATTTCTTTTAGAAATGAAACTGTTTATTTTGTGTAAAAATGCAATAAGATATAGGTTTAAAATAACCTGAGAAATGGCAGGTTCACAACATTTCGAAATTTTTGCGTTTTTTAAAAATATGTTAATTATTCTGCGTATAAGCAGGTAGTGGTTAGTGAAGTCGGGAGCTATATTAGCGTAATTATTATTTACCTAGATGCGTTGGAATCTGATTTGTTGAAGTAATCGCGTATTCTATTTTTTAGATTTATAGATAGCATTTAATGGTTTTAATCCGAGTTATCCATGTGTTAGTTAATAATGAGGATTTCTAGGATTGCTTAAGATGTGCGCAATGGTAGAGTCGATAGGTCTATGCGGTGATATTCTGGTTGTATTTTGTTAGATGTGTACCGTCGGCGTTCCAATAATGTTGATTTTTGTCCGCTTCTACAGTCTAAGGAATTAGCAGTATTGATACAAGATGTTTAAGCTAAAGGTAAATGAGAGAATTCCTTCAGACAATAAACGATTCACCAGTATATCAGTAGCACTTGTAACGTAGTCTGTATATTTGTAATAAAGTCAGGTCCTCATGTATATTAATGGTGTAAGTGAAGGGAAATGCTTTTGGTGATTCATATTTAGCTTATAGCCACGGACTGATATTAACTAGTTGGGATATTAAGTTCACTATTATTCAACTGGTAAATGTAGATTGAATAACACATTTAGCATAACGTCGGTGCTTAAACATGACTTTAGTGTGTAAGATTTCTATTAGAATACTGACAGCTTTCTCCACACATACATCAATTTTAGCTGTTATATTAGCTCTTTCTTATTAAAAAATTTATTAAGGATTATAATTGCATCTGTACATGAATATCGTAAGCATTTCATTAAAGATTAAGTGGACAATCGTATTTGAATCTGAGTTTAATTGTGTAACAATATTTTAATATGGAATACAAATGACTCTTTAAATGATATCAAAAGATAAACTGACGTTGAATAATGCATATATTGGTTTACACACGATCAGGAAAAATATTCTTCATTATTTGCCTGAAACAAGGAGCTAAAAATAATAATTTCACTCCAATATCTTACAATCTATTTCATTTTCCATAAATGAGTTTTTACTTTCTAATTTCCGGAAGGATATGTCTTTTTACTCGATAAGAAGTGTAAATATCTCTGATTTTATATATATATGTGTATGCATGTATGTATGTATGTATGTATGTATGTATGTATGTATAAATATGTATATATATATATATATATATACATATATATATATATATTTATATATGTAAATATACAAATATATATACATATACATATCTATCTATATATGTATGTATATATATATATATATATATATATATATATATATATATATATAATATATATATATATATGTGTGTGTGTGTGTGTGTGTGTGTGTGTATTTAAAGTCTGTATGTCGGGAAATAAAATTAAATAAGGTAAGGTATTGCTATAATTAAATTAGTTGCGTCTCAAGACTCTTACTAATTGATCTCACCGATTAAATTATACATTTCGAATTAAAATGTTATTAATTAAATTTCTTATCAATGACAGGTTAACAATATTTCTTACAGTAGCAATTATTATAGGTTTAGCATCTGTCAACGTGATTTGAAAAAGTATTCAGCCTATTGGACGCTTCTTATATTAAGACCCAGTATTTCGCACATGTGTACAAGATAGATTGTTAGATATAAAACTAAATGACTACATTGTATCTTCCTTACCCCAAGTTCTGGTATAGTGAAGGTATGACAGTATAACTGATTACTTCCAAACTAATTGATTCCAAAAACAGAAAGAGAATAATCAAGTTTAATCAATTGCAATTTCATTTTGATATGATTTGTGTAAAGTTATATGTAAAATTACGCAAATAGAACACATCCCCTCTCTCACGCCTTTAATACTTCCTTGCCATTTACTCAAGAAACTAATTTAATTTTTTATTTTTCTATACAGAAATGAATAGTCTGTATGTTTTGAATATGAATTCGACATCTGGGGTATTAAATCTTTTCATAAAACATATAAATAGAAATTAGAAACTGTTTAACTATTAAGTAATTTTCAAATTTTAAATTGAAGAATATAAATTAGGACATTATTACTTTTCCATATAAAAAAGGACCTCTTTTATAACAAATATTTTCTCTTATCGGATGCTTTCTTAGAAGTTAGTTCCTACACGTTTGAAGTGTTACAAAATTGATTTTATGTGTATCTTAACACTTATAAATTTATACGCAAAATATACGTATACCTCCCCTCTAAAATATTTACCATTGGGTGACGACTTCCTGGCGACTTCAACTTTCAGTTAACACATCGAAACTTTCACAGTAAAAGATAATATTTCGTTATCTAGGCATAATCTATAATCAAAATGTTCCGGAACAAAGAGAAAATCCATTACAGAGAAAGCATGGAAATTTGTCTGCAAGTAATTTATTTACTCGTGAAGACAGAGGAGTCACAAGATAGATGATCAATCTATAATTGGCTAATCCTACGGTTAATAGATTAAAATAAGGCTATAGTTATTTACTACTTAACGGTGAATGGTTTACGTTATTTATTGCGGAGCTTCAAGTAAGAGTCTGTCTTTAGATATAAAAAGCTACTCACAGTACAGACTGCTGGCAATGCAGTTGATAACAGTAATATAGCGCTCTATTCACAAACAAGTCAGTCAGAGCAGGAGTAATTGAGAGAATATTGTTAACCGTTCTTTCTTCCAAGTTCTTTATATTTCATCATTAATCTCCACAGACAAGGCATGTCATGTTAATGTTTTATTCATTAGACCAACGACATTAGATATGCGATGCGTAACTAAAACTATTGCAACAAATACTACACTATACTTCGGTCATTTATTCATGCGCTTGTCACAAACCCTTATTCCATCGAAAACAAGCAGCTGTGCGAATCTCATAATTGATTCGCATCTTACTTCTCTCGCTAATTAACTCCAATTGGAAATACTATAGAATTCATTTCAAACAATTATCATAATCCCAATTTTAAGTATGGTACCATTTTCAAATAAAACAAAATATCGAATCAAATTACAGACGAATACTCTGTATTAACTTTTTCGAAGTTAAAAATAGATAAAAAAAATTAAGTTATTCTTTTAATCAACTAGTTTTGCTATGAAGAATCGCATACTATATCAGTTTTGCTTTTTCAGACAGATGCCACATCTAACTAGCACACTTGCTTTTAGTGTAGTGATTAGTTGAATAATGCTTAAGTCTTACTATAAATACTACTATTACTCTCTCTCTCTCTCTTTCTCTGATGATCGTTGCCTTTTACAGTAAGCCATTATGTTCCTTTGATGTCTAATAATGAAGCAGTATGAATGAATCAAGTCTGTCATTAAAATAACGTTTAAAAAATACGAATTCATTAAGATGAATGAATATAATATCGCAACATTTTTCTGTCTTAAATTAGTCAAACTAGATTTCCTTATACTGCAAAGCTTTAGGAGAAAGGATACATCTGCATTATAATATTCCATGAACTATATGATTTGAAATTGTTTTCGATTTCACATCTCTTAAAGATTGATCATCAAACACACGATAATATAAGGAAAAGTCAGACGGTAAGGTGTAACCAGTGGCAGCAGATTCTACGCAAATAAATTAGACTAATAAAATATTATGTACGATTTAATGGGCGGAACCCATTCATGGTCGATGTATTTAGTGGAATCATTAAGTTGTCATATCGATAGGCAATAAACAAAATAATTAGCATATGTATATATATATATATATATATATATATATATATATATATATGTGTGTGTGTGTGTGTGTATGTGTGTGTGTGTGTGTATGTATATACATATGATAGATTATATATAATCTATCATATATATTACAATTAATTCAAAATTTTCTATAGTTCCTTGTACAAATTTAAATACATTAATTATAGGGAAATGCATATGGCAAGAAAAGGCAAACATATATTTCCAACCAGATACATAAATGATGCTTATATTATGCTTATATTACTTATCAATGTCTTCTTCAGCGTGAAACCTTTCATGAATGAAGAAAATAGTT
The DNA here is from genome assembly GCF_006345805.1 of Octopus sinensis. Lineage (NCBI taxonomy): Eukaryota > Metazoa > Mollusca > Cephalopoda > Octopoda > Octopodidae > Octopus > Octopus sinensis. The sequence goes on from NC_042999.1 coordinate 119,952,628, forward strand.
TCACATATGAACTTTATATTTAAATAGTTGAAATATTTTAGTTAGAAATAAAAGAACATATATAGTATGTGCTTATTAACTTCACGAAGAATATCCGTGGGTCATCTTTGAATAAAAAGCTTACTGAAAATGTTTTGAAATGATTTATCAGTCAAAAGGTCCAGGGAAAGCAGACACATCCATTTGTATCCTAATAGAAAACCATAATCAAGAATTGAACTTACATTTTCTCAAGCAATGAATAAATATAGTCTACATTAAACGACAGCAAGCATTCATAATCCTTAACTTTATTTCAACTGTATATTTATCAGTTCATTTCAAATAATCCTCACTCCTGAGGGTGTACTATGTTTGCTGTCGAATTAAATAAACATAGAATTTGTCGCATAAATTATTTTTTATTATTCCATGAAATTGAATGCATTGTCTCAATAAGATGGTATCTCAGATTCTCCAGGGAATTTCTCATAGAATATTAAGCATGTTTAATGAATATAATTGAGTTTGTTAAAAATTAAGATTTTATAGCTTTTTACTGACAATTATTGCTATTGAAAATATTAGGCCTAATGAGTAACTTTTGTGAAAAAGTCTAATGAGAATGTAAAATGTCAGACATTTTAAAAGTAGCATATAACATTGAACAACACACACAAAAACATAATAATAATAATATTATTATTATATTATTATTATTATTATTATTATTATTATTATTATTATCATCATCATCATCATCATCATCATTATTATTATTATAACTACTACTACTACTACTACTACTACTACTACTACTACTACTACCACCATCACCACCACCACCACCACCACCACTACTACAACTACTATTGCTGCTGTTTTTTATACAGCTGTAACCGGAACAAAGGCTTAGTGAAAATATATTCGTAAAAAACTAACAATAGTTTAGTGTTAATACATTTAGGAAAGGAATATATGGAATGAAAAAAAACGGAATATCCCTGAGCAAAACAGAATGATTAATTAACAGAAGCCAATTATTATACAGTGGTAATTTTTAATTATAATTTCGAATCATAATAAGGTAAATTGGATATTTACCTCTCATAGCCCAATATATTTCTTTTTACTTTAATCAATATGTACAATTATTTAACTTTTAAAATTATTTGTACAGACTGGCGTCTTTACTGTGCAGAACCAATTCAGCTCCAAGTTCAATTTTCGCAATCATTTCATTTTTATTATTTTACAGTGTGTTCATCTTTTAAAACCGAAGAGAACTTTTTAAAGGAGATTTTACTGTTACCTTTTAAACGTCGTTTAATCATAGAAAGGTTCCTCCACCATTTGGCTAGATAAGATAAACATCATGTTTCGAGTTGAAAATGTGGATAGTATATGGAGACATAGCGAATCGGTAAAGATACTCCTGAGTGACGAAACTAACTGATACATGCACTTCTGGATAGCAAACGATTCGTTTTCTGTGGCGCTAGTATTACAGGGGAACAATCTTATATTTATCGATGTCACCTAGGATAATGTTTTCGAAGAGGCAAAGTGGGCCAGATATTCTCTATGCAAAACCGGAATCAGACAAATGACGTGGGTAGGAAAAGTTGGAAAACATGTAGAAACAGCAAATAATAGAGGAGAAAAATGTGAAGATAGATCCTGAGCTGAAATTACTGGTTTCTGTGTGACACGAGACGAAGAAATACAGATTTTCCGTAGACACAGGCAATCTGTAAAAAAGATGTTGACTTATAAATGTAGAATGAATGGCAAACGGTTAACTTTATGAAATGAGTTCAGAGATATATTGGGCTTGATTTCATGAAACTCAGAAGTAGTTGAAACAAGCTATTCCCCCAGGAAAGTGAAAGACATTCAGTCACTCTGTGACTCGAGCTTAGAATAAATATATATGCATGACATTAAACAATGTAATCTAGTGTCCTACCGCATTAGTTTGTAGCGTAGCTGAGAGATATGCTCACTGTTTGAGAGAGATCGTACAAATAATGTAGCAGATGAGTTAAATTTTGGCCGCTATTTGGACCCTGTTGTTTCCACTGCTCTGATTGGTTGGCATTGGCGCAGTTTGTCTCTTGACTTATTTCCCGCCAATGTGTAAACCAACCAATCAGAGCCTTCCAAGAAGATCATGTGACACAGTCTTTTCGGTTTTCTTCTGGAGCCTCTAGAATGATATAAAAACCCAACGATCCAGTGAATCGAGGTCTTTGGTCTCTGACTATTGACCACGCCAGACCAGACAGTTCCTGCGACGACACCAGTTCCACCGACCCAGCCATGTTCCTGCTCCAGCCAACATCGACGCCAACATGCAGTAACTCAGGATTTTTCTTCACCGCCTCCATCATCATCGTCGACTTCACTTTTACGCCGTCTTCACCACCGACGTCATAGCTTATCGTCGCCCGTCAATTTTACGTTGTCTCCACCAATGCCGATACGTAACCAGCAACTCGCTTTTGGTTTTGCTTACACGCTGTTTGTGTATACACACCAAGGTTAACAGACCGAACCACCGGCGAGATCTTCTGTACCAATGTAACCTGGCAAATGGATCGAAGCCCCAACTTCTACACGCGTAGTAACTGCTCTCCTCTTTGCCCCAATTTCATTGACACAGAACGAACTGCTATTGTGTACCTGTACGAACTGGTAGATTTATCCCCATTCTTGTGTCTGGACACTTTCTATGTTCTGTGTTAATATCTCACATGCATATACATTATCATGTACACACACATTGTATTTTTGACGGCCTGTCTTATTATGTACACACTCACACGAACACACAGACACAAACATATGTCGCACGCACTCAGACACTCCATTCTGCTAGTGCTCACACACGCTCTTATTGTACACATCTGTAAATAAAGTCTATCTTTCTCCCAAGCAGTAGAACGGTTGTGTTTTTCTTTCTTCTTTACTGGCACTCACATTTCTTTATTCCATGCATTTGGCTATCTTCTTTTGTAAGGGCGACCGTGCGGCGTTTAAAAGGAGACATTTCTGTCACCAACTCTTTTATATACGGTCGTTCACTACAAGTTAAAGTGACGAAAACTCCTTCTTTCAATAATATAGGCAGAAATGGATCACGCACTTAAAGTACACCTACGTTTGCCAGTTAGATTTAAAAGCCATATCTACTCCGATTTGCTTCGGCGATTTTATAAGAAATTTCAATAGACTGAGCTTAGACGGTAACTTTTTCATCTGGTTTTAGATTTTAAGTAACTCTAAAAGGGATTTTTCATCCACTAATTTCTCGTATACTTTCAGTCGATTAATATTTTACATCGTAATCTATCTTAATCTATATGAGACCTTACCACATTTGTATTTAATATGCAGAAGGGTCTACTGAATCTCCCAGCCATGTCATTAAAAATTAATGGCATAGTTTGAGGCAGAAGAAAATATTTAAAGTCGGGAAGGACTTACCTTTATGTTGTTTACAATGGCAAGTGCGACAAGAAATCCAACTATCTGATGTGAAACTGAAATTCTGTCGATATCTCGCTAGATAGAATACCATGCTAATTAAATTTCACTATATTTTCAGCAGTCTCATAACGTATGAGAGAAAAACATCGATTTTACTTCGTTAAAACCTCAAATCAGCTAATGTATATAATATAAAAATTATAAGTTTTAGGACTTTGCCCCAGAACATTAGTTACGTCGGTGTAGCATCTTCAAATTTGAGCAAACAAAATGACATTACAGGAAATCAATTTCACAAAATAGGCTGGGTTAATAGAAGTTTGATGATCAACCTTAGAGATTATGGATATTAAATAAGGTTGCTTACTATATTTATATGTGTGCACTGTTCACATATATTCGGAATTCAATACGAACGTTTGCTAAAAGTGATTTTACTAGACATATTTCGTTGGAAGTTGCTTCTGTCTAACGTATTCAAAATTGGGCGAAGGATTGGTCAAAAAAGAGGAGCGGGGAACAAAATTTCATGCAGTATTTAATTACATTTGTTTCTGAATAAAAGTCCTTCCGATGTCAATTTGGCTTTTAATAATTTCTAGGACCGAGAAAATAAATACTGGTGAAATACTTGTGTCAGTTTTATCGACTGCCCTCTTCTGTCAAATATTTTCAGTTGTTTGTTTCAATGCTAGACATTATTGAAACCACTTTAAAAGGGAGAAGTGGATTTCATATTTGCTAAGTCATTTTATCTATCCTTTTACCTGCTGTGTTTATATACTAGTCGGACAAATTTACCCTTCACATTTCCGGAGTTGATGAAATAGATAAAGAATCAGGATGTAAAAGAATCGATTTGTCATCCTCTATTTTCATGATTATATATAAAAACTTTATTATTGAGAATAAATCCACTAATATGAACCTTGGTATAATTGGTTGGTGTTTAATGAACCACATTACTCAATATGTTTTTTGACTTAGTAATGTTTCTCCCTTTTATTTTCGTTCCTGCAGGGTATCATATTTTAAGAAAATTAGCCACGGTCTTAACTGAAATTTGTTCGATATTTGCACTAAAGAAAATGTTAACATTTCAGACAGACAGTATAGTGTAAAAAGTTGACCGATGAAGTAGAGCAGAAAATTAAATATACTAGAGTTTAATTTCCTCTTTCCCAGCTCTTAATTTAATTTTTTTTTGCATTATTTTTCCCTTCAAAAAGTACAATAGAAATCTGTATTAAATTAAAATCTAGGTTATCGACTACAGCTTTTTAAAAACTGAAATTATCAAAACAAAGAAGGAAACGAAAAAGAAATCGAGAAACAATATTTCAAACTACCTTAGTACGAGAAGCAAATTATACATTTACTATCAGTACCCATGGACATTTAACGGTTTCTTTGAAAACTATAAAGTGTCTCGAGGTTTATAGGTATGAAATGCACTTCTTTTGAGATTGTATTTAGTTTGAAACATTTGACTTTTGCAATGGTGTACAGTCCACATAGCCAGAAATGAAGATTATGTCTTCGGAGAGACCTGTTTGAAAATTATATTTTTGTAATAGTTTTGCACATACCTTTTTTTCCTTGTAAGTTGCTATGCATTATTTTTATCATTGCATCAAAATATTAACTCTAGAATGACTTCCATAAAATAGCTGATAAGATAATACTACTGTATTTCTCTTTGCTGTATTCCTATGACTGTCAAATTGAAATTTTTGAAAGTTCGTTTAAATAATAATAATAGATATTGCAAATACTTAACTCCGGGAACAAAATTGATAACATAATCTAGTATAGTATTCGGTTAAAGTACGATTGCGTTACTAACGCTTTAAGAAATCTTAATACGCTATGTCCATATCACATACGAGGGTGTGTTGAAAACTTCTTGACTTTAGATAAAAGGAAATAGAGGAGGATCAGTTAATTATGATTTTATTCATCATATTCTAGTCTTAGATTCATACACTTATTGCTGTGGTCCTTCAGTTTTGCTAAGCTCTGCAAAAGAAATCGGAAGATTGGGTCTCCAAAGAGGCCTTTCGTGATACCCTTAAAGCCAGGTATATTTCAGCACTCCCTCGTAAATGTGCATTTGGCTGAACTTGAACACGCAATGCCAATAACTAAAATTGTACCTGTCATACTGAACTTGAACACGCAATGCCAATAACTAAAAGTGTACCTGTCATACTGAACTTGTTTATTCTAAAAAAATTGCATAAATGTGCATCATTAAGAAATGCATTTTACTTAAATTTCAAACATATATTTTCCATTCAATTGTCTTACGAGTTATACAAGTAATATAACTGTTACGTCTTTAATAAATTGTCTTTGAATTCTTTACATAGTGAATCAATCATTACAGGAATAATATGAATGCAGTGTGCATCATTGAGTATACCTTTGATTGCAGTATAATCGGTATGCACGCTGAGTGCCTCGAACAATTATTATAAATAGTAAAAACGTTGTAGTGCTATTTTCTCCTTCTGGCTTACCGAATAAAAGCATATGATTTTTCTGGTCAATTATATAAGCATAACTATAAACAATAGGAGATATCTATGAATGATACAGGAAATTAACAGTTGAATTTCATAGATTAAATATCGCAGACTTGTATAATAGCTTTGCATTAAAGCTCAAATTACGGGAAAAAATTGCAAACAGAAAACAAATAATTACTATAGACTTCATGTTCAAATTCAATGCATTCATATAAATTTCATATTCGTGTAGCCAATATCAGCGGTCTCAGCGTGAAAATAATTAGATTACCAACAATAGCCAGTGCATAGACACACACACACACACACACACACACACACAGATATGAATATGTTTGTGTATGTATATCTAAGCATGTGTTTATTGATATGTAGGCACTTATATGTATATATATATTGATAGGGTGCATTTAGGATCCTACATTTCATGCAGATTATATGCATTAAGCCATTTGAAGGGTTCCTTTCAACTCCGTAAGCGAAGGTAAGTTGTATATTCTTAGAGCTATAGAATTTACAGCTACATGTAAGCGTCATTACACGAGTTATTCTATCGACTTTCAAAATCGCTCAGAGTTACAGAAAAGATATTAACTGTTCGTATGTTCCTGTTGCTCTGCGGGTTGCCATAATACTGACTCAGCCAATAAAACAGCGCTCTGGGTAATGTTAACAATTGGTTAAATAATGCGTTTATGATTTTGAATCTTGTCAAATTGAGGTAACAACTCGTCAAGTATGATTTGAAAATGCGCTAAACTGATCTGGATCAGTGATTACATAAGTATGAAGAATGTAAATAATAGAGTTACTAACTACGTGCCATACCGTCAAAAAATTAATCCTTTGTTCAAATAGAACTGGATCACATCTTCACCGAGATTTTCATTTTTTTCTCATTTTCATAAAGAAGCTTTTAACAAAAGAAAACTGAGAAACTAATTTTTCCAAACTACTTTATTATATCTGAGAATCTTCTGAGACATAACTGATTCAGTTAACCAGTTATCAATTCATGTCAACCTTAAAATTGATGTATGTCAGTAAGTACTGGCGTTGATGGTGTAGTGTCATTCCACTTAATATTTCCACTGAATTACTTCCTAACGTCATAATGCATTCGACCATTCCCTCTCATTCATTCTCCCATCCACCTACACACATATACGTGCGCGCACATATATATATATATTATATATATATATATATATATATATATATATGTATATAAATATATATATAATATATTATATATATATATATATATATATATATTTATGTATGCATGTATATATGTGTATACACGCATACATACACACGCATACACACACACACACGCATATATATATATATATATATATATATATATATATATATAGTATATTTTATCCTTGCAAGATATACTTCCATTACGGTTATGACTATACAAAAGTCCTTAACGCTAATATATATTGAAAGATTAACTACTTATATAATAACTATTGGGCAACTATGTATTAACACAAAAAGAATCAATATTACCAGCCTTCAGATTCTTATGCACTTTTGTCACGTTTTTAATAACGATCAAGATGTATACATTGCAATGAGAATCATTATAATCCTATGCTACGAAATAATCTTATATAGTTTAGTAATTTAATAAGATAGCGCCGGAGACACACCTTTTCCATATATATATATATATGTGTGTGTGTATGTATCTGTATATGTATATGTATGTATGTACATGCATATATATATATATATATATGCATATATATATATGTATATGTATGTATGTATGTATATATGTATGTATATATATATGTACATATATATATATATATATATATATATACATATATATATATATAATATATATATATATATATATATATGTATATGTATACGTATACATATATATCGTCAGTTCTCACTTCACGTCGTTGAAAGGATCTTGAGAAGTGCACCTTTAAGGGAAATGATAGAAAGCGAAATCAATTTTATCATAGGTTTAATGATATAAATAATAGTTACGTTCCCATCAGTATATTCCCACGGTATAATTCTTGTTTCCAACTCAGAAAAACATCAACAAACTCTTAACTGAAGTCTTCGAGCATTAAACATTGAAATGTGCGTAATGTATATACATTTACGAAAGATGAATACAAATGACTAAGCTATTTATTTACTTAAAAGAAATTTCCAAGCATCTTTTTCGCCGATTATTATTTTTCTCTTCGTACAATTTCTTGTGGTATTTGTGCGAACTCATTATTAAACGACATGAAATCCGTAAGCTGATGAAATTGTTAGCACACCGGTCAAACTAATTAGCAGCTGCTCGTCCGTTTTTACTTTCCGACTCCAAATTCCACCGAGGTCGACTTTGCATTTCATTGATAACATACGTACCAGTATATTACTGGTACGATGTGATCAGCACTTCTCACTTCGCCATAAAATGCTCCTGGCCTTCTTTCAAAATTTGAAATCATTTTTTAACCTATTTATTTTTGAACTTCTTTTTCTTGGAGTATCTTTTTATGTAAAAACACCCAACAACTGGAAACACTTCACGTTCAGCTTAAGCTTTAGAATATTTCATGGTTACACATCCAAATATTTATCAGCTTCTTCATTATGATGTTTTCCTATGTTCATGAGGTTCTCAAATATTTCTTCACCCTGAGATTTAAGTATCTTGATTTATTTCTTTATATCCATCTCAATGTGCCATATCCGTAGTCTCCTCATAAATATTTTGTGTTGAAACTTCACTGGCCAGGACGTCTGCATTGCAGTTTGGATATGTTCGACACTAAAGAAGATACATTTAGATTGCTTTCATTTGTTGCGATACCTGTGTCAATGTTACCCTAGGAAATCAGGCTAAAATTTAATCAATTCAAATTATCTTATACATGTGTCCGCTCACTGCACCTTGACTAGATCTCCGGTTGAAATATCTATATGCCGTTACTCTCTGCGAGAAAATAAATCCCAATCCCCTAGACGATTCTCCCGTTTTTTCGTAAACATCCGAGCCCTTTCCGATTTAGATCTCATACATCATTCTTTATTCTCACGTAAGCCACATTTCCTGTTTCTCTCTACATCTAGCCTCAAATCTAACCTTTAATAGATTATAACCATCCCTGCGCATCTATCTAGAAGTCATGCGACTACAGATTCGTCACAATTGTTTGACACACAGTTACATACAATGCAATATTCTCATTCATTCTGACTCAAAGCCACTTCAACTCAGGAATTCCGCCCGCCACTTTCATGCCATTTACTGCTAAAAGTTGCTTTACTCCTGGCCTTTCAGAAGCTGCTAGACAGATGAGTGAAACACTTCACATGTCTCAGTCAACGAAATACCCAATGGCTCAAGTCCCCCAAATTGTTGACTCTTCATTTGCATTCCTTCTCTCATAATTAATGCAATTATTTCTACTATGAAATAATCTGTGGTAGTTTTTCCTCTCTTTTATTTTGGGGAGTTCAAATCTTGTTGATGCTAAAATTGCATTTCATACCTTCTGGTCTGGTAAAATAGCCATCAGTTAAATACCTAGTCAATTACCAACCCGTTCTCCACAAAAATACTAACGTTGTGAATAATTTGGAAACAGTTCTATATTTAAGAGATGAGGAATTATGTGCATTATTTACATTATTTATATTCAACGGATGTTTGTCCTCATCTTGCTTGTTGATAACAAAACGCTTCGGCTGATATACCCTCCAGCCTTCTTCAAATGTCTTTGGTAAATTTCGAACCTGGGTTCACATTTCTAAGGTAAACGTTGTGTTAAGAACAAACAAGATGAGGACAAATACCCGTTGAATGTAAATAATGTAAATAAGTTGGGAACAGTGCAGCATTCTACATGACATATCACCACTAGATATCTAACTCACACGGTATCTCTCTGATTTAAACCTTTTAACTTTTATCTATTTTCCCGACGCAGCATCGAAGAAATAATTACACAGGCTAACCACTTTGATAAGTGTAACCTTGATAGGACTCAGAGGATTGTTCCTATCGAGATAAAATGGCACATTTTTGGCTAGGTTAGTCCCGAGGGACTCTATGATAGCTGTTTTGAGACATTAACTGAATTATTAATTCCTTTCGAACAGGAAACTGACCATTGACAATGAAAATATTTGCATTAATAAGTTAACAAAGTTATCATACAGGATAAAAGTCGTTTATTACGAGGCACATGTATTTAAGTGGAATTAAATGTGGAGGTTAGAACACAATTTGTTATATGTAATTTGATGATCTAGAATACAGTTAGATTTAGATGAAAATTTTCCTTTTTCGCTATTTATTACACCCACAACCGATTTAAAAACAACGCTGAAATACTGTGCTTAATCATGTTCTTGTTTAGTTTACCGTATAGTGACGTCGCGTAAATAAGTGTACGTACTTAGAAATAAAGCAGTTTAAGGTGGTTTATAATTTACTGGAAACATACAATAATTTTGGTAGGAGTGAAACTGAGGCGTTTAAAACAAAGCAGTTAATCACTTGTCTTAAAAGTGCTAAATCCTTTATCACCATAATGCAAAGCAACACATTAATACATGCAACATGATATGATGATTCTAAATCTGTTGCGAGGAGGTATTAGATCGGTGAGAGCATAAAGTTACTAATAGTTCCAGCGTATTCAGCTACTAAACGTCCTTTGTAATTATCTTTAATGATCATTTCTAATGATAGCGTGAGTTATTTAATTCAATATTGTCGGAGAGCATTTTTTACTTCCGATTGAATGAATTGGCACCAGACGGTTCAAATTTTGTAATTAGACGTTTAATATCTGGCGACATAAATGGAAAAGAAATTCCAGATTCGAGAACGAACCCCAAAATCTGATCGGGGGTCACCGAATCCTACTTTAAAAGAGAAATGCTTGTCCAGAAAGGTATACTATGAATAACGACTGCTCAGTAATCAAGCAGTACGAGTATTTGAAAATATGGACATACTTCTACTTTTAATTTTGTTACTCAGTAATTACTGACTGACATAGATAATTCATCTGTTTTCATACCTTGCATACACGTATAAACTTTAGCTGGCAACCTTACGTCATGCACAACTAATCAAATCATTCGAAACAATTCGTATCAACGAACCGTTGTAGAGAAGTTGCATGATCAGTCATCTCAATGATGCACTTTTGAATGTAAATAGGCAAGTATCACAGAGAGTAGAAACGCTAACTACTTGAAAATCTGCATATCATGAAGCATAAACTTTTTTCCTGAAAGATGAAACTGTATTTATGGTGTAAGTAAAATTCCTGCAGAAATAACAGTTTTAACTTTGACGAGTCGCAGCTTCAAGTGAGAAGCCTAGTGAAAAGAGGTCTGATTTTCTTCAGAATTCTAAATTTATTTTCTAGCAACTTCACTATCTAATCAGAGATCTGCGAATATTTTGTGCCTATTTCGAAAGCATGAATCTGATCTGTATCGAATTTAATGTTTTATTTTCCCATATTCTGGTTCCACAGCAGTCTAGAACATTTCATTTTGCATTAATCGTGAATATATTCCCCCTCTGTATATATCAGCTCTAATGCTTTCACGGTTAATGATTATAAGGAATTTATTTAGACTTTTGGTATTCTTCTATGTGCCGTGCTGAATGATGGAGACAAGGAGTTTCTGTCATGTTGAGCAAGGAAAGGAGAAGAAAGTATTTTGAATCAGTTAAAGCATGATTGGAGGTAGTCTAATGAGATATAATTTAGAAGTTATCTGAGGAAACGCAGTTCGTTTAGAGCTACAAATGATATTAGCTTTTCATTTGAATGTCACTACATGCTGTGTAAAATCAAATAGCTATTGCACAAAGCTCCTGGAAGTTACAAAAGCTACTGGTAGTGCAGCGATATTTTCAGGTTGTCTTCCATGTTGAGAATACTGTATTAGAAATTCCTGTGTGAGAAACAAAACAAAATCAGGTTTGAATTTACTAAAAGTTCAACTAACGACAATTTACTGAGTGTAGACATAATACATTACAAGTATGTTTATAGCAGCCGTTGAAGATTGTAATTGAAGCTTCACGTGCAGATTCAGTAATTCCTATTGGCATAAGATTAAATTTATATTAATTACGCATCTATCTATCTATCTATCTATCTATCTATCTATCTATCTATCTATCTATCTATCTATCTATCTATCTATCTATCTATCTATCTATCTATCTATCTATCTATCTACCTACCTACCTATCTATCTGTCTGTCTGTCTTTTTGCCGTTCTACCTCCCATACAACTACCTAAATATCCATCCATCTCTGTCAATTTATCTGTCAATATGGTCAATTATTTAAGCCTAACTCAACAAGTCATTTAATGTCAATTAGTTTCTATATTGTCTATGTCATTTTCTTATAACATTCATGTACATCGGTTTCATATTACTACCATAGTAATTTAACACAGACATATACATACCAATATACATACATGCATGCAAGCATACATACATACATATATATAAACATACATGCACACGCACAAATGTACGTATATATTTGTATATATGATATTTAATTTCATCATATTCTAAGGTCTCTTATGGTCTTACAGGCTCATTAAACGGGAACTCGTTTTGTTTTTCGCTGCATATATGTAATCAAAAGGAACAGCGCTTTCTTTTGAACAGATGCCAATCTATCGCAAGGTTAGCCTCAAGCCTTCTGGTTGGAGTAGACAGGATGAACGTGACAGGAAGAGTTTCACTCAATAACAATGTCTAGGAATATAAACTACAACCAAAATCCTAAGTACTAACCTAAGCGTTGCAATGTATATATATATATATATATATATATATATATATACACATATACATTTATACATATATATATATATATATTATATATATATATATGTATGTATATGTGTATATATACCTATGTGTATGTATGTTTGTATATATATATATATATATATATATATATATATATGCACGTATGTATATGTGCATATTGGTTAAAAAAATATTATTTAAGCAAAATTATTTAAGTCTGCATTTAACCCCATGGGGTTATTTTGGGAAAAAGTAGTATTTTAAAAATTAAATGATATAAAATGAATCTTTAACAATACATTAGAATTCGCCTAATTCTTCATCCCTGGGAGAAAATTGAAAGTGACGAATTATGTGAAGTAATGAATCAGCCTCAGTCGAATTAGACTAATTATACTATATTAATGCTAACTAATCAATTTTACTTATGATTTATTTGTCAGATTAATGTGGAAGAATTGTCTAAGCATATGGATAATTTGAAGCCATTTAATGACCATTATACTGCAATCAATTTTTTTTTTGTAAAGGGATTTTGAAGTGAAAAAAATCTTGTGCGATATTATTTACAACTTCATATTTTATTGTTTGAATTGATACAACTAAATAAAATGACTATTTTAATATCATATTTCAAAAAATATGTTTTAAAAAATAATTTATTTCTAATTATTTTTGTATTATGTTTTTAAAGATTTACTTGTTTTTTAGAATCTCATAATAAACAAAATAGATAATCTCAAATTTACCTAATATAATGTATCTTAATTTTTAAAATGTTATTCTCGGCTGCAATATTTTAAGTACAGTAGAATTTTAATTTTAAGTACTTCTTACTTTCCCTTCGATGCAACAAATTAGGAAAATTTTACTGTAGAAATCTGTAACTTTCCAAGTGCAATAGCTTAAGAATATGAACATGTATGCGCCCACATTTCTAATTGTAATCCACTTTTTTCCAGACAATGCAATAAAATTAATTATTATTTTTCGTTAAAAGATATTTAAATTATTTTTCATTGTTGATGTTTGAATTAAAATAAGAATTTTATATTGTGTTCTTTTAATTTTCACATAATTTTTCTTAAATTCTAAAAATAAGAAAAAGTTATCTGGACAGGGTTTCGTTGCACTGGCTGATATAACATTAATTTAAAAAATGCAAAAATGGTCAGTGCATCAATCGTAAGACACGATGATCCACCTGCCCTGTTTTCTGAACAGCATTACTAGAAACTTTCTGGTCTGCCCATTGAAAGAAATAAACAATAATATTATTGTATCATCAAATTTTGAGGAATAAAATTTTTTATATGAAGTTTTACGTGTATGCTAAAATACTATATTATGATATTGAATTAATATTAATATTGAATTATTATTGAATTAAAGTTTAAAAGCAAACAAAAGGCTTATTAAAACTTCAGAAGTTCTTACAATTCGTCGTATGTTTTGCTTTCGCTTGTTTAATAAATAAAATTCCTCGTCGTATAATGATTTTGCTTTCATTTGTGCTAGACAGCTATCATGTAGAAAATGTGTATATAAGTATATATTCATACGTATATAATATATATCTGATAATAAATTCACGGAATTTTTTAAATTTTTTGATATTCTTTCTTTTATTAAATTGCTTTAAACGTTGGTAGCCTTATACATAGCTATTTCATCCTATTTTGGAACCTTTATCACTGAATAACTCGAGGCACAAATCAATTAGAATAAATTCAACGAAGTTAATTAAAAAGGAAAGAAGGGTGAAGTTAGTTCAGGTTAATAATTTTCCGACCGAATGTAACATCCTTTGACAGTTACAGGTTCAAACTAGACTTTATAAAGGCGATTATGCTTTAAGGGGAGTGTCGCCAAGTGAACGGATGTGTTGTGTGGCATCTGTTTCGTAGGGTCTCCATAGAAATTGTGTGTAGGAAGGTACCGTTGATAATCTGATTACCTTTTGGTGTAATGGCGGCAGCAAATCGTGTGTGCTCATTAAAGTAAAGACCCGTGGCTTCTCAGGCTATTGGTTGAAATTAGAAAGTGAGATTCATTTATAGAATATGTGTTAGGATATCGATTGATTAAGAGATCGGATCCAATCGGAGTTGAAATGTAGAAGTGCACCGAGAAGCAGTTCATCTGTTCCATACATAGATCCCTACTGGTAATTAATCATGGGCGAATATTCTTAACACAGAACAAAATGTAAATAGAAATGCAGATAAAATTATCTAGTTACCATATACCAAATAGTGAGATATTCATATTCATATTTATACTTAAGTGGTGGCAATACATTTCTTTAGAAAAATCAACCTGAATGTATAGAAACATTAAGAAGGGAGGGACTAAGAACTGTCCAAAACGAACAGCGGGAACCAAGAGGTAAATATTTCAAAAACTGAAATTTAAAAAGCACCTTGGTGCGGTATAAGTGATGATCAACTTTGTCGGTCATAATTCAATGTATTAAAGCAATAAGAGAATACAAAATATTTCATAATATACACATCCAATATGTATATATACATATATATATATGTGTGTGTGTGTGTGCATAAACGAACAAGCAACATCCGACCCCTGAAACGAGTACGACGTGGTAACATTTTCCATGATATTACTAATTTTAACCTACTCGGCCATCCATAGTTCACCCAAAGAAACATCCACAATGCTAACGTAGGTAGAAAAATAAGTAGTGTGTGTATATATATGCATATTTAAACAGTGGTTGCTCTTTCGTCAGCACCACGTTCATACCCATCAGCTATCTAAGCATTGCTTAAATACTCACTAAGTCTAGAGCTGTAGCATTATTGGATAGACCAATTTACATATTAAGGATATTCCCGACAGCTGGTACGTAAATATTAATTGCCAACAGATACACAGCATTTCGTTTTCCGAAATATACTACCACTTATAAAGGATTTACAAGTCAATATTGCGTCACACATCGTTGCTGAACACTCTTGTTCTGTACTCTACGTGCAGTAAGCCATCGACTAGCGCAACGAGTCATAGGTGTTAGAAGATATAACCACTCCGAAAGGATTGTTTAGAAAGAGTCTGTTTAGGAAGAGCTGCGAACGGAGATGTTCTTATTTTCTCCCTGACAAAATATAGTGAATGGGTTTCTTACGGATTCGATCATGCTTCAAGCATATGTTTGAACTGGTAGCAAGTTTGTGTGTGTACGTGAATTTATGTTTGTGTCTGTATATATATATAATATATATATATATATATATATAATATATATATATATATAATATATATATATATATACATACATATATACACACACACACACATATATATATATATATATATATATATATATATACATTACATGTCAAGCATAATTATATATGTACGTTTATTTCACTGAATGTCACTGCGTGTGAGAGTAATGCGATGATGTATCGCAAACAACATGCGGAAGAAGCCTCGAAGTCTAGTTATTTGTTAATTAATTTAAATGAAATTAAAAGAAATTAATTTAATTAACTATTGTTTGATTCTGTCATGCTATTTAATCTACCGACCTACACAACCATTACTTTATTTGCTTTTCTATAATTCTATCAGATACTTTCCTATCTATCGAAACATCGCTTATTTTACTACCGATCTCTCTCAATCATTCCTTCTAGTATTGACAGTTATCTACCTAGCTATCATCTATCTATCTATCTATCTATCTATCTATCTATCTATCTATCTATCTATCTATCTATCTATCTATCTATCTATCTATCTATCTATCTATCTATCTATCTATATGTCTGTCTGTCTATCTCTCTCTCTCTCTCTCTCTATCTATCTATCTATCTGTCTGTCTGTCTGTCTGTCTGTCTATCTATCTATCTATCTATCTATCTATCTATCTATCTATCTATCTATCTATCTATGTGTCTGTATGTGTGAGAGAGAGAGAGAGAGAGAGCTCATTTCTTGTTCTGTCTCTCTGTCGACATACCTATTGTCTAGCATGTGTAAATATTGCTGTATTCAAATATTTTGCCATCTATTTTCTATCAGTTTGTTTCACTATCTATTGGCCAAGCTGTTTATCTACCTATCTGTCCCTCTCTGTGTAACCATCTCTCCATTTAACTATTTATTCATTTATCTTCCGATTCTTTTATTCCTCTTTACCTGTCCGTCTCTCTATCTGCATTTCTATCAGCCACTCGAATAACTGTCTAAATATTTATCGATCTCTGTCACTGTACCTCTCGATAAAACCGAACATTAAAGCTTGCGAAAACCACAAGGCCTCTATTATATATCATATAAATTTATGATCCTGGAAATTTTATTTTCCATATAATACTCTCACATTTTAGTCATATTACAATTGATGCGACAGGCCACTGATTCAGCATCTGAGTAACTGCATTCTACGGCTTTTAACTCTGTCTCTCCCTCTCTCTCTCTCTCTCTGTATCTATATATGTACACACACACACACCACCACACACACACACACATATATATATATATATATATATATATATATATATATATATATATGTATGTATGTATATATATATATATATATATATATATATATATATATATATATATATATATATATATATATATATATATGTATGTATGTATATATATATATATATATATACTCTTTCATTCTTTTACACTTTTATTTGTTTCAGTAATTTTGAATGCGGCCATGCTGGAGCTCCCTTTTACATATATATATATATATATATATATATATAACATTTTATAAAGGGCTTAGTAAAATAAATTACTTTGCCACATACTGAACTCATTAGAAATAGCAGCCAAAAAAATTTCTCTAGCCGAATTCTAATACTTAAAGAAAATTTCTCTCAGGTAGTGCTTACTCAGAATAGCCCACGAAGGTATGGGGGTAAAAACATTAAAAAATCACAAATGCAAAGGTTATTTGAGAACGTACGTTTCTAGATCAGCCAAATACAATTCGACATTTCTTTCGTCAGCCCAAAATTCCTTAATTCGGATTTGCAAACACTGAAAGTAGGAGCATACCCTTTTGGCGACTTTTCACCTCAGAAGATCCGTTCAGACTATCAGTGCCAACAAATTCAAAATATGCAAGCGAAATATTTTGTAATATTTTGTAATATTTTGAATTCGCCTTAAATGGTCCCTTTACACAGAGGAGACAAACAAGGATAGACAGACGGATTAAGTCGATTACATCGACCCCAGTGCGTAACTGGTACTTAATTTATCGACCCCGAAAAGATGAAAGGCAATGTCGACCTCGGCGGAATTTGAACTCAGAACGTAATGGCAGACGAAATACGGCTACGCATTTCGCCGGCGTGCTAACGTTTCTGCCAGCTCGCCGCCTTGAAAAGATGCGTGTTTAAAGATATGTGGTGGCATGATATCAGCCTCACCCAAAGACTATTGCAGTTTTGGCGAACTTGGTTCTTTCATGACACGTGGAACAACACGTGCATTTTAGGCAAACCACCCGATGTAAAACTTGCCTTCGCCGATCTTTATATCTGAGAAGTACCAGACCGCTCGGCTCAACAGGATACTTCAGCTTGTCCAGTAGCTACTTTCTTTCTAGCCTCCTAATTTTCTGTTACGCCACTTCTACATGTGGTAGCAAAGTTTCTCATGCAGGCCTAGCTTCATGGTAGCTACTCCAACTCCCATCTCTCTCACTAAAGACAAGTTTCCTTTACTCACATTTTACACCGGCTTGTCCTGCAGCTTTTGGATGAATTTTGGCGTTGGACGCAGTCAGAACACCTGTTGCGTCCCCTCCTGCTATGCACGGCCTCATAGTCTCCGTTGTAGTTGTCCATCTTACAGCCTTTAGGTGAGCAGCGGCCATGATGTCGGCATTTTGACACACGGTGCGTATGATTACTATGCAGGTAACTCTTTTCCAATATTCAGATGGTAAAAAACAAAAAACTACCCATTGTCAGTTTTATACTGCATGACATGGTTTGTTCAGATATACCACGAAGGATACTGGAGAGCAAACTCAACACCAGATTCTCTACGGTGACCATCGCCAGAAGATGGCATATCCATAACTAGTTCATTTATTTGATTCTCACTAGAGAGACGAGTTTCAGAGAGTGAGGCTATATCAAGGGAATATTTTCTAAGCTCACGAAGATCAGAACTTAGCTGCAACTCTTGGTGGTCCAAATCGGATATGCAATCTATGTGAGTGTCTTTCCAAAACAATGTCTGGTTTAAAAAGTCTCATCAGACGCCACGATGAATCTAAATTTTAGATAAAAGAGGTTGTCAGACACTGCTTAAGGAGTAGACAACCATCATGTATGTACATATATGTATGTATGTATGTATGTATGTATGTATGTATGTATGTATGTATGTATGTATGTATGTATGTATGAACCATGAAAGTGGACATAAACGAATTTGTACGTAGTGAGTTACATATGACTTTTCTCTATAATACAAAAGCCCCCTTTTGGAGGTAAAACTCAAAACCGTCTACACTAAAACCTTGATGCAACCTGTGATTTATTATTTTGCCTTTCCCCCTTCTATATGACTCACCTTTGTTTATATAACTTGTATATGTCATACTCCCTTACAGAATACGTATAGCAATATATTTTCATTTGAACTATGATACAAAAAACATTTTTTCTGCAAAAGCCTGCGTTTATATTTTTATTTTTTGTACATATACACACATATAATAAAATTGTTCCCCTTGTTGAAAATCTAAACTTGTTTCAATGACAGTATATAAGTGCACATGTTGCGCGGGTGTGTGTATTTGTGTAGTGTGTGAGTGTTCGTGAAGTGCGTGTGTAGGTACGTGTGTATGTATAAATATATATACATATACATACATGCATATAGGTGTGTATATGAAGTAAACATAAATATTATATATAAAAGGCTGAGAGAGGAAAGAGTGAATAGGAAATAATCATATATCTAAAAAACCACGCTGCATTAGAATAATTTACAATTAAAATATTGACATATATTTATTAACCTGGTGTATTGTGTTGAGAGCTAGCTCACGTGTTCTTTACATACTTTTAGTATGCTGAAAATGTGAGGCAACAGTTTAGTTAGCACACTTGGGGTTTCTTAAGAATTTGAAGAAGAATTATCCCTGAGAGTCTGATCTAGCCCGTCAAAAGCAGGTCTGAGGGCCTTTGTGGACTGTTTCAAATTATTGAGAACTTTTGAGATTAGTTGTCATACTTGTATCTCTATATTGAAAAATATTAGGTTTAAACGCCTAAATACAAGATCAAAAGTTCTTACACATAACAAATGTGTTGTACGCTTCTCTGAATACGCTAGATTAAGTGGCATTTACTAGTTTAAAAGATTCAAGTAAGGTAGGATCCTTGACGCGATACAGCAATAGGGTGCATATCAAAACATGAAGCTTTACTTCACATTCGGGTGTGTTTATAAAGACGAAATATTTGAATAGCCATGTTTATGAAAACATCTAGCTACTTTCTTCAACAGTAAATATCTTAGGAAAATAATTAAAAAAAGACAACTTTCCATAGTTGAATGATAGTCCTGAACATATAGGTCTTTTCTTGGTGTATCATTACGATCATCACCGTTTCGTGGGTCACAAATTTCAGAATTTTTTACATACCTTTACTCATGTTGATATGTCATTTCTTCTGGTGGCCTATAATTCTAATCATGATGATTTGTGTTTGAATCTTTGAATTTGTTTTTCTTTTTAATGTGTTTGCAAATATACATGGTAGATTTGACTAAACTGTATAATCCAGCATTGAGGAGTCCGTTAATAACTTTTGAAAGCAAAGATGGGTACGAAGCTTTCCGTTGAATAAATATTTTAGCTGTGACTATTCTTGTGTTGCTTGTACTTGTCATTACGTCTCCAACTAGGTTTTCTTTCAGACTGTATATTATCCTATCCGGATTTTGGCATAACCAGAAAAAACGGTATGGATATCTCTTGGGATATACGTTACGTCATACAAAACGACTGCCTAGAAGCTCAAAGGGTCAATGAACAATATACTTCATAATTTCAACACCTCTGAGAATATCAACTTTATCAGTTTCACGAACATTTCCCTATTCGAAAGCAATATACTAATCTGTAAAGTAGAAATGATAGCGAAATATTTCGAAATTTATCCATCCTATTTTCAAAGATACTAGCATTTGACCAAAGCATCAAAAATTCTTCCAAAGCAATGGCAAGATCCACCAGTCTCTAGATATCTAAATTATTTATCAAGAGATACTCTGAAGAGAATTTAATTACGTATTGAGGAAAACTCTTGCAATTATAATTTTCCGATACTTAAAATATCGGCCAGGAAATGATTTCGTTCCTATTTCATCCCACCTTTGTTTGCTTGTGATGCGAGACGATTAAACGTTTTGGCACATCTAACAGCATTTTGTGCGTATTCAGTCATGCATCGTTGCTCTTACGTACACAGTGACGCCAAGATGACACTTGATCAAATTTTGTGGATTTCTATCCTTGTTGAAGACATC
Source organism: Octopus sinensis (assembly GCF_006345805.1). Classification (NCBI taxonomy): domain Eukaryota; kingdom Metazoa; phylum Mollusca; class Cephalopoda; order Octopoda; family Octopodidae; genus Octopus; species Octopus sinensis. The sequence continues at coordinate 119,974,027 of NC_042999.1, forward strand.
ACTTAGTGCATATATGTTTTTAACTTTCAGCTTAAACTGATTTACTCTTTTGAAGTTAAAGCTTTCTGACTCTATTTACATATAAATCTATAATGGAATAATTAAAGAGTTGGCGGAAGAGATGGTATCGATTTCTGTTTGATTTTACCCATAGGCGTAGATTTTTTTCTTCCCAGTAAACATTTGAAGACTAAACTTCAATTGATATTTACCTTCCCAAAATATTAAAGCATGTTCTCATGAATCTTATGGACGGCGTGTCGCTAACACTTCACGTTGATGCCGAACAATAGTTTTTGTATGAAACTTCTTACCAAGCATTAGCATAGCCACCTCTTTGCAAAAATGAGCATTGGGATAGCTTTCAAATTCTCTGGAGAGACTTTTATTTGTATGAATAATAAAATGCATGTAAGTTTCATTTACATTTTCAAGAGGATATTTTAATGTACATAACAATTATTAAGTTGATGTAACACGTCGTGATTGCTAGCGACAACCTCCTCTGAAACACGGAAGAGCAATGGAATGTTGTCTTGTTACCACCACTTGTCACTCATGAGCTATATCCTACAAGTACTTCTGGTAAGCATCTGGATGTGGATAAAGTTACAAGTACAATGATAAATATGATACAGAAATTTGAACATAGGCATTTATTCTCTTAATCAACTTCGGTAGCTTAATAGGAGTTATTTGGCAAGAAGAGGTGTATCTTTTCCATTTGAAAAGGCAGGATATTATTTCATTGTTGTACTTCATTTTAACAATAAAGTGGCACTGGATGCATTGATACATTGATATGAAGTTATAGTCCAACTATTACAATTCAATAGCACATACGTAGGCTTATTTTGAAGTATTTGCACCGAATTCATACAAGTTACAAATATTTCCTTCATTGTGAAATTAAATTTTTAACCGTTTAAGCACAAACATTTTATTGCAATAAATATGGTAAGTAAATATTCTTAATGTTTACCAAATTTTTCAAATACTATATATACCCCAGTATGATTATTCAACATTTATACTGAACGTAGAAATAAAATATTTCAAAACATTAACTAGCGTACATCGAACAAATAACATATACATCTAAATATTTAGGTGATTATTCATATAATCAACTGCCATTGAATTCAAGAGTTACTTGATTAGCTATGCAATGTATTCAGGCTGATGATCGATGAACGGATACTATGGATATCAACCATGAATGAAGAAATGAGCGAATCAGCCACTCGAATTATCACTGAGAAATAATAAATGTCGTAGAAATGTAGTGAAAACATCTATCTATCTATCTATCTATCTATCTATCTATCTATCTATCTATCTATCTATCTATCTATCTATCTATCTATCTATCCATCTATGTATCTAAATATCGATATATATATATATATATATATATATATATATATACACATATACATACATACATATATCTGTCTGTCTGTCTTTATGTCTGTCTATCTAGTTATCTACGTAACGTATGTATATATCTATCTATATATATCTAGTCAATCAATCTATCTATCTATCTATCTATCTATCTATCTATCTATCTATCTATCTATCTATCTATCTATCTATCTATATATATATATATATATATATATATATAGCATAACAAAAAACATAGTACATACTGTATCGAAGGATTACAATCTAAAAAAAAAACTTTCCTATACACACACACAGGGAGTTATATAGGGGATAGACATGCATAGTGTAAACCAGTGGAATATAATTTCGTCAAAGGGAAACGTTTGATCACTAGATCACTGAAAGTACAGGATGACTCAAGAAATGTGAGATATTGTGTATACTGTGTATAAGACGCGGGCCGACTGGACGTCCATTTCGTTCACTATTCACCAGGTGAGCTCGCCCAAGCTTGCGAGAGAGAGTGTGTATATATATATATATATATAAAAGTACATATGATTCTTTTGAATCCTTTATGCATCATAATTTAGTGGTTCAAAAGTAGAGAATGCTATAGAAGTAAGTGCTACCTTGAAACAAGTACTGGGGCAAACATGATCACTTCCTTCCTATTAGGTGCCATATTCCTGCAGCAGTTTCAGGAAGAAATTAGAACCAGAATAGGTTTCATGCATGTATTACATATACGTGTGTGTGTGTGTGTGTGTTTGTGTTTGTGTGTGTACACAAATATACATAGACACACACATAATCACACTATATATATATATGTATATATATGTATATATATATGATATATACATACAAAAT
>NC_042999.1:119981291-120013791 GCF_006345805.1 Octopus sinensis
TGGATGCATTCAATGCATAAGATTCGAGTAGCACTTGTAATATGTAAATATTCTAAACATGCTTTTTGCATACACTCAAATATCACAATTTGGTCTTGTTATTATTACACTACATATATACATGTAGTTGTTTGTGTTTATGTGTGTGTGTGTGTGTGTGTGTGAACACACTGTGGATATCTATGTCTATAGCTATCTGTCTATCCATCTCTCTATCTATCGATTTATCTGTCTATCTATCTATCTATCTATCTATGGTTAATTTATCAAGGTTTACCAAAATATTTAAATATTGAATGCTATCTATGTTTACAGGAAAATATAGCATCCGAGAACATATTTAATGATTTAATAATCATATCAACGGGGAATATTCATGGTCTTTCTAATACACAATTTACCCATACGCGTAATTGTATTGTATGGGGGTGCTTCTGCTATTACTGACCAAGACAATGAGTATTGTATATATTTTAGTTTAAGTTCTTGTATATACAAGGCTAGCATTGCAGAAGATTTAAATCTTGCGTTAGTAAAAGGGGTCAAATGGACCCTATATTTACGTTTAAAGTTTACAGTGCCTCCTATATAAATTCTTACTCTCTGTGTAGCAGGAATTTCTACAGAACACCTATATACTATACTATTAGGTAAACAGGAACCGGCTAACGGACACGCCTCCTTTATCTGACAATTACATGTCCCCCCACATCGGTATTAATTTTCCTGTTATTAGAGGTTAAGACACCCTCAACAGTGAGGGTTTGACCTGGCGTAATGTTTACACTAGAGCTATTGTCAGTTTTGGGGTTATAGAGTTCATTATAAAGATTAGTGTGGGTAGATTTCTTAAATCTGGGTTTAGATCTATTGATGGAAGCTATGGCCGAACCTAAATTCGGACTTGTTATGTACGACAATAACACAGATGATATATTAAAAATAGAATTATATTTATGATTTTTAGGAAAATTTTCATTCATTATCTTAAAAACAATTTGGGTACAGATTTGACGTGAAGAGAAAATGGTTGGGCAAACCATAAAATCTCTCATTTCCTAGATTTTATCTTTTTGGTCGTATTAGACTGGTTGTGGATATCGGATTATATTTATGTAAATACTATGTTATTAATTCAAGCCTTATTACTAGATCGTGAGCCAGTTCTTTGGTCTGAAGAATTGTATCAGGGCTGTAAAATATTTCTTTTTTTAAAACGACTTAACTTTAAGGCTTGGCTTTAATATGGAGCGTGGGTGTTAAATATTTCCTCGTTCGCCGACAACTTTGAGAATCTAATTGAGATAGCCGTTACCATAACATCGAGGAGTGATCTAAGAGGATTATAAAGAGTTTGATTTGGTTTTCTATGTGGATAGAATAGATTAGTTTTAAGATGAAGTGTGACGGCTAAAAAATTAGCCATCTTAAGACATATTTTGAACAATATGTTTAAATTATAATTTTTAAAGAATTTTATTAAATCTTTCTTAGTGCATTCAATCTCTGGACTGGATAAATATTTAGTTGCCAAAATAGCATCATCTTTATAGAAGCCCCCAGCGATTTTAGGGAGTTGTTGCTTAATTTTTGAGAGAAGAAATAGTCCCACAAAGTCTGTTCACGAGGATCACATTGTTATATCAAAAAGGTCAGAGTTAGTATTACGGGTCCAATTTTTATCATTAAAGGTTATAAGGGTCTTTCTAGCAGTCAGGATTAAGTCTATATGAGATGCAGAAATGGATGTACAGTTTTGGACAAACGCAGTAGTATAGGTGTTATTGAGGCGTAATTATCCCTAATATCACTAGGTAAACCAACTTACGTAGTCTGATCAATAAGCATCCGGACTGTTGACATAGTAACGATGCTAAAGCACAAAGAGTAAAGCCGCTTGATACAGATCGACTTTGAAATCTGTTCTGCATGCACAAAAGGTTTTAACGATCTAACTCACTTCCACTGTATACAACGGTGCTTGGAAGGAACGTGCGTAGCGTGTGATCGTTGCATTGATCATGACTGAGACAGTGGAGCAGAGAATCTGCTTCAAATTTTGCCAAGCGCTTGGCGAAACCTTCTCAGAGGCCTGCGCAATGTTTTCAAAAAGGTTTCATCGTTCTCAAAACAATCAAGGAGACCTTGTGCAACTGAAACCCGGGTGTCTCTTTGGTCAGCGGAAGCAGTTTTGGCACAGAGATTGCACATACTCGTCTCATACTCAAATCTTCGGTGATAATGGACTGATCTGACTGTAACTAATCTGCACATCCTCTGTTAAGTCACCGATGGTAATTCAACGATTTCCCCTCACGGCTGCACGCACATTTGCGATTTTATTCTCAGTTATGCTGGTTGCGATTCTCCAAAGAGTTTTCGTCAATATCGACATTTTTCGGCCATCTTGGAAACGTATGAACCACTCGTACACTTGTGTGCGTCTCATTCATTCCTCTACATACACTTTCTGCAACTTTGCGTAGGCCTCTGAGCTGGTATTTCCATGACAAGTTTTTGTCATGGTCAATGCACCGATCGCACGCTACACACCTTCCTTCCAAGCACTGCTTTAAATAGCAAAAATGAGTTAGAACATTAAAACTTAATATGCATGCATAGCACAGTTCATGGTCAATCTGGGTCAAGCGGCTTTACTCTACGTGCGTTAGCTTCTTTACTATGACAACAGTGCGGATACTTATTGATCAGACCTCGTATAAAGACATTTTGTTTATGTTAATAATCTAACACCATATTTTAAACTGTTTTATTTAGAACTCTGATATTGGTTCGTTGATTTGAGGACGAAGTAATGTACAATTGAACGAAGAAATGTACCCTCTGAAAAGGGTATGGCAGCGTACAGTAAATGCGTATGGATGTATAATGAATATAACAAAAGTTTACTGATGAGTAAATACTTTAATATGAGTAAACAACACACGGTTCAATAACCAAAATGTTCATACTAAAAATAGTAAAAATTTATGCTGTCGAACCAAAGTATTTCAAATAATCAAACATTTATGCGTGTGAAAAATAGACATAAAAGTAGCAGGAGTTAGATTCCATTTCAAGTATTTGAAAAAAGAAAGTAGGCAGGTGGGTCTGGTTGTGAATATGTCCCATTTACTGACATAGAGTATGGCATCGCAACGAAGAGTTCTGTCAGGAAATAATTTCGTATCTAAAACTTGAAACAAACTTCAAACATAATACGCGCTCCGAAAGCGGAACTTGCCTAAAGCAAATTGCGCCAAAATTAGTTGGTTATGAATGTGTTTTATTACTAGAAATAAATACATTTTAATGGAACATAAATTTTCTGATTTTTCCTATGGATTTCCTTAAATGAAGTACAGTCAAAATATTTAGCAAAGATATTTCTGAATGAATGAGCTTCACAGAAGAATTATATTATTTCAAATTTTAGAACAGATTCTGCCCCAATGTATAGTTCGATTGTTATGTTGCAGAACAGGAAAACCAGTATGAAATCAAAGAACATAAACACGTATGTGTGGTGCGTGTGTTTGTGTTTGTTTGTTTGCGTGTATGTGTGTGTCTGTGTGTCTAATGAATATTATACATTAATTCTAGCGTTAAAATGCAGACATCTGACAATGCACGAATGTCAGCTGATCAATGTAAATTGAACAATTCAACATCAGCTTCGTTTCATTCCAGTAATCTCCAACCAACTTCTACTATCCATCTTTTTAAAAGCAAAAAAAATGAAAAGTAGTTAGGAATTGTGTTGCAATGCGTTGACCTATATATATATATATATATATATATATATATATATATCGTCTTCTCCCACTATTCTATCCTATTACTCTGACACTCTCTCCGTCAATCCTCCTCACTTACTCACGTGACTCCCACGTGACCATCGGCCATCTTTCTTTGTTTCTCTGCGTTATAGCTGGAACAAGAAAAATGTGTTCTTGTTTGTCTACTGTCCTACCTTGATTTACGCGTACGCCGCCACACCTTATTTAGGCTTAGCAAACCTTCCTGTTTGTTATTACTCTCCTGTTTGTATTACCTATTTTGACTCTCTGCAAAGTCGCAAATTTTATTTAATTTGCTTTACGGGAGCAACTATGTTATTGAAAGAGTAAATTGTTGTTAAATGCCCGAAATACGAGACTAGAAAACTGATGAAGGGTCATTCTTTAAGTTGTTTGTTTTGTTTTTAATTTGTGCCTTTCGTTGTTCCAGATATGCTTATATATATATATATGTATATATATAATGACCGGCCCGAGGCTTGCCTAAAGCTCCGTGCTGTTGGACTGAATCCGAAATCACAGTTAAATAGCGAACGTTCTAACCAAGCGGTGAGGCATTGAGACACATCTATGCCTGCTCGTATACATTTTTTTCTTCAAACAGATTTTTAATGACTCGGCAATTCTAAACTAGAAAAAGCTTCTACAGTTAAACGATTTTTCCTTTCTTTCTGTTACACAGAATTATAAAATCATTTAAAATAAAAATTCAAAATATCCTGTTTATCACACCCTAAGCAAGCGTCTCCTGTTTTAAACATTTTGGCCATATATTGAGTGAAATTAACGTATGTTTAAAGTTTCCAAATATTTGTTTTGTGAAACAATAAAATGATAGAAATTCTGTAGAAAAGCAATGAATTGATTACTCTTTTACTCTTTTACTTGTTTCAGTCATTTGACTGCCGCCATACTGGAGCACCGTCTTTAGTCGAGCAAATCGACCCCGGGACTTATTCTTTGTAAGCCCAGTACTTATTCTATCGGTCTCTTTTGCCAAACTGCCAAGTGACGGGGACGTAAACACACCAGCATCGGTTGTCAAGCAATGCTAGGGGGACAAACACAGACACACAAACACACACACACATATATATATACATACATATATACGACGGCCTTCTTTCAGTTTCCGTCTGCCAAATCCACTCACAAGGCATTGGTCGGCCCGAGGCTATAGTAGAATACACTTGCCCAAGGTGCTACGGCAGTGGGACTGAACCCGGAACCATGTGGTTGGTTAGCAAGCTACTTACCACACAGCCACTTTTTTATGAAAATATAGCTCAAGCGAAAATATTGGAAATTTTTTATAAAATTTTATTCTCCGCCCACCGTTATCTGAATATATAATAATATTATTGTAATTGACAGTTAAACAGAATTATTTTTGCTGATAAAATATTTATTGCAAATATACGAACAAAAAATTTGTTTTATTCTTTTAATCTTAATTGTTATTTCCAAAATTTGATTATTTCTATGAGCTCCGTGAAACTTAAAAAGAAATCAAATAATTTTTGTACATATCTAGCATTACTTGACATTAACCACAGTCGCAAAATTACATAATACATTCATATACTGGATAATACTCTAATAAGAAAATTCCTTGTCAATTGCTTTGTCATGGGAAAAATCTCACACACTCATGGAGTTAATGTTAGGTGTTCTAACATTAACAGGAAGTAAAGATGGACGAAATGCTCAAGAAATTCTACCAGAACACCAACCTTCATCATTTGAACTATTAGTAAGAATTTCATTGCTAAGATGTATTTCTTAGGGATTAAGCTGTCAGCTTCTGATTGTAAACTGGGAGGCTTGATTCCCGGTCCAGGAATCAAAACTTTGCATCGCAAAACTCGCAGGTCAATATTTAAAATGAAGTATCTAATTAATTAAACTATAATTAAACAATTAATACTGTTTATCAATGAAAGCACCTAACATTAACTCCATATGTATATGAGATTTTTCCCATGACCAAGTATTTGACAATGAATTTTCTTATTAGAGTGTTATCCAGTATATGAATGTATCATGTAATTATAAGACTGCGGGTAACGTCTAGTAATGTACAAAAGTTATTTTATTTCTTTTTGAATTCAAATTTCGTTATGTCCGTGAGCGCAGCATGTAATTCCATGCTATTTCGGTTTCCTCTGTTAAAAAAGAAGTTCCAACCGATAATATGAAACTCGTCAGCTGTCACATCTTCGATCTTCACTGGACCAGGGCGGGAGAACCCAGAGGTTGACTAAGTTTCCTTGCAAATGCTAAAATATATAGCGGAAGCCAATGTTTAAAAGTAATGGAATAGTTTATCCAGTTTGTGCATTATATGTAAAGAAGGTTTTATTCTTGAAAATTAAACCATTTTATTGAAACACAAGAAATAAAATATTATTCAAGAATGGTAAATCTTATATTAAGCACTTACAGACTAAGTTACGAATGCATGATTTTCTAAAGGGAGGACGTAAATTAATTTACACCACTATTCAGTGCTTACAATGTCTAAAATACAACGATATATTCTCGTGCATGCGCACACGCATACATACACACATACAGACATATGATGAATGAGCAATAAAGGGAATTTCTTTTTACGTCACAAGAGCATAAATAAAAAAACGTTTCCCGTATATATAGTACAACCTATAACAACAATAGTGAAATTGCATATATCTGCAATAGTTCACCCCCACCCCATATTTCAGGCCTTGTACCTTTAGTAGAAAAATTATTATTATCATCATCATCATCATCATCATCATCATCATCATCATCATTATTGTCATTATTATTATATAGAAACAGAGCCACATACAAACGATAAATATTCATTTTCGCATTCAGTTTTCTGCCGTTACAGCACAGTGGAACATCAAAATAACTATTCAATGTCAGATATCTAATGGCTGAAAAACTTATAGATGATATATGTAAACAACGCACTTGCTCCAAGGGATATTACTGAACTACGAGACACGGTTTTTCGGCGCGAATATCACCTGTTCAATAGTCTCGTAAACATCGCTCAGGCCATTGGAGCTAATAGAATCTGTAATTTCTATCTATAGAAAGCAACAAATGAAATGTTTGCTAGGGCGTACGATGGCTTGCCGAGCAGAAATCAAATGAAGATAGGCAAATTAAATGAATCAATATATATATATATATATATATATATATATGTGTGTGTGTGTGTGTGTGTGTGTGTGTGTGTGTGTGTGTGTATAAACTAAAGAAATAAATGAGAAAACAAATAGGGCAGACACAATGATGATATATATTTACACGCACACACACACACAAGAAATTATAACGAAAGAATAAGAAATCGATGTCCTGAAGTTCATAAAATTATCTTATTCTACTTCTGGGAGGGTGACCGTCCCCGTCCCGTCAAACACGTAAATTTATTGTTCCGTACGTTTACGCTTCTTTGTTGGTGCGCTTTGTCTATCTGCGTATATATAAATGTACTTGCTTTCCCAAATAAAACTGCACTTTATGTTTGAAGCGCCGATGAAGCTTAGGGAAATACACAAGCATTCAACGAACAGCACATTGCATCATACAGGAGAAATAGATGTAAGCTAATGTATTTCATGAAGTACTTTGTTATTCCTTTGTCATTCTATCTATCTATCTATCTATCTATCTATCTATCTATCTATCTATCTATCTATCTATCTATCTACTATCTATCTATCTATCTCTCTCTCTCTCTCTCTCTCTATATATATATATATATATATATATATATATATATATTATATATATATATATTATATATATATATATATAATTATATATATATATATTATTATATATATATATATATATATATATATACTTGTCTGTCTGCCTATCAATCTATATGTGTGTATGTGTGATTGTCTGTGTGTATGTGTGTGTATAAATATGTATGTATGAATGTATGTATGTATATAAATATACATATTCATTTACACCATCAGTACATAAATTTGACTACTTGGCGTCATTCCCATCACAGCGTAATTTATTAGGCATGCGAGACGAATGAATGAAAAGGTCAAAACTTAGTTTTGTGCAAATGATTATACATGTTTATATTCACAGCACTTTCACAATCATAAAGATAGATATATACATATACATATATATACGAGCAAAACGCCCCCGTCCAAACATTTAAACTAAATTTTCTCAAAACAACTTGTCCGACTGTCCCATAGGCCTCCCCTTTGAGAAACACTGATTTAACCTAAATTTGAGACACCAGTAAGAGAAGAAATAAAAATAGACTTATTTGTATTCCAAAGAAAAACGATTTTATTCACACAAATATGTAACCAAAGAGTTTAAAGTAGCAGTAATGATAAGGCTGTTGACTCGGAGAACACAAACATGGTTTAAACAGTAAGCTTGGAAGGAAAGAAACGTGCCTTTAAGCAGCACAAAAACAACAAAAATGAAAGGTGCATTTATGTACAGGTTGGCGGAAGAAAAGCAGGTTAAAAACGGCTTTATCGATCGCATACTCACGCCCTTCCAATTACTATAGATCAGTAATGCATATTACGGCTGTACCGGTCACCTGTATGGTGAGGAATCCTACACTGAGGTGTGGTAACGAATAGGGTAGGGTAGTTGACTGCTTATTGTGATCATTCGTCTTTTGGTTTCCTCTAGCTTTGCTTGCTTTTTCAAACCCAGTGGGCATTCATATATTTCCGATTTCAAAGAAATTTAAGCGATAGATATAAGACACAAGTTAAAAAAGATTCTCAACAATTCAACTTCTCTGATTGTCTTTAAGATCCCCACATATTAGGGGCCTTAACTCCCACATTTTAGATCTCCATATGCTCAATTTTTCAGGAGTAAAAACCGTTGAATAGGTTCTTTAAGACTTGGATTTTGAAATCTGGGCATAAAGATGAATACAATGGGATAAATATGTCATGATTAGAATTTTTGTTACGATGCGTCAAGAGGGAAAGAAACCTCATTAAACTTCTTAATCTCCAATTTTGATGAAATTTGAATCATAGGTATTCCAGTTAACTAGAGAAAATATAAAAGAAAAATTCTTCAACGCCAGGTATCTCTGCTAGTATATATATATATATATAATATATATATATATTCGTTCTTTCAACATGTGATCTCTTGAGCACCACCACCAAAGAAATCTTTTTCCTCTGTGTTCCCTTCTCGGGATCTTTCCTTCTCCTTTGTTTCCGACGAAAAGCTCCGCTCGAAACGTTAAACCCTCCTTCCCTTCTTTCCTGAGCGTCAAATAATACTTTAATTGTTCCACGTCCTCGCGTTGCTGTGTTTTTTTCTGTGTTTTCTTGTTTGGATTAACTATATATATATATACATTAGATCGTCAAGTAAGAAATTTGTAGAAAAGAAAAATAATTTGCTAATGTTTTATAAATACAAGGAATAGTTTTATCCATCAAAGTATGCACCCATATTGTCAACAATACAATTTTGTCATTTCAGGGGTAGCTTGTCCAGCAGGGAACTGTAAAATACTGGCAATCTAGAGTCAATAAAATCTTGGAAGGCCTGTTTTATAGCATCGTAGGAATTAAATATTTTTCTATCAAAAATTTATCCAAATTCGGGAATAAGTGATAGTCAATGTGGGCAAGATCAGGTGAGTAAGGTGGATGATGGAGAACATACACACACAGATATATATGTGTGCATGTGTATCTTCTATTTTTGAATTATTATAAATCTTCCACTGAAGAGGGAGCTGGTTTCCAACAAAAATAAAAGGCTCCATCTTTAGGATGTAGTTAACACGGACAAATTCACATATAGAACTTGAAAAAAGTCTTATGTAGGTGGAATGTATTATTCCACCTACAGATTACATTCGTAATGTACGAACTAGCTGATAGATTTCTCTTTCTGAAAATACCAGTTTATTCAGTTTCTCCTTTGAGCATTTACTACCAAAACCTAGTGCTCCAATTATGAATGCATGCATATATATATACATATATATATATATATATAAAATTACATATACATATAGCACAACAATGCACTATAATACAAACAATGGGATCAACAGGTATATAGCCTATTGTTTGTATCATAGTGCACTGTTGTACCATTCAAAACTTTTTATTCTTTACAAACAATACACAGTGCTTGAAGTGAACTGCAATACTCTCCTATATATATATATATATATATATGTGTGTGTGTGTGTGTGTGTGTGTGTGTGTGTGCGTGTGTGTGTGTGTGTGTGTGTGTGTAAATAAGAGAAATAAAATACAACTCATAAAGTAGAGAACATGTCTAGCATTTCGTGGCGAAGCGCCTGTGTAATTGAATGAAATTTGAATGTTACATCATATTTATGGAAGAAACTGTACTTTAGAAAATACGCTTTAGCATTTCAAATGAACATTTGCATTTTTACAAGTAGTTATTTTTATTCTTATTAAATGCGAAATTCCTTGTTTTCATGTGACATATTTAACGAACGAATTTGACCTCTATTAATTTTATGTAAATTTCAGACCATATCCTTTCTAACAAATATTCATCACGAAAATCTAATCGAGCCCTCGTTATCATGGTGGAAGAGATCTTTTCTACCTTGATGATAGAGGTTGGATTTATCGAATGTTGATTGCTTCCATTACAGTCACTTATTGTGATGGACTACATCTACTAGCATTATGATGGATCTCCGAGCCCCCAGAAACAGTTGTTGGTTTCATAGCACCTTCCCTAACACACCTTTTATTTCCTCTCTCGTTTATACTCGGTGTAAGTTAAATCAATTAATTTAAATATCTGTATGTTTATACTTAAATATTCATTGTCTGAAAGACTACTTTAGTTTTCGCTCATTTTGCATGTATCCATATATATATATTGTGGATTTCATACCCAAACAGTTACGTTTAATACATTTAATTTGTTTATCCTCACAGTTGCCTCCATATCTATTCAACTTGACCTCTCCCTCTTGTATCCATTCTTTACCCCGTGAAATTGATTCCCTGATAATGACATCAGTGTCTAACTTTGAATTATTTGAGCACTACTTTCTTCTATACTGTTAATCTTGGATCTCATCCGTTAACTACGCACAGACATATATACACATAGATACATACATACACATATATATATATGCATTAGAGTGACCCTTATTTTTCAACTTTCTATATTGTTCTAATTAACCAAAAAAAAGCAATCTATGCAACATTTTAGCTCAGTCGAACAACTGGAAGGCGACTATCGACCATGAAATTTCGAAGTTTTAGCACGGAAAGTAATTTTCTTCAGATAGAATTTTCTTATCTCTTATATAATTTTGTCTGAAATTAAAAACTTGTTCTGACTTATTCTTGGTAATAGAAAGATAAGTGACAATAAATATAATGGTGAAGGCAACTTGCAAATCTGGGGACAGAGCGTAGTCATAGGGTAAACATTTATTTTTCGCCGTCATCCATTCGGCGGCTAGCTGTGAGCGAGTGAAGTTGTGAGTTGCGTTCGTCCATTGAAAAACTTTTACTGCCCCTAATGGCAGTGTTGAGAAATAACATAGGAAATATACGTCAGTGATAAACAGTGAACTAATATGACTTGCCCGTGTTTGTAAATATAAGTTCATTTATTTCTAATAATTTGTAATCACTCATTAATTTTGGTGTGGCACATTATAATATTGATCTTCCCCTGTTGTGTTGGTAGCCCTCACAAAGTTGTAATACCATGTTTATAACCTTTCCGTTTTTATAATGTTATGTGCTTTGTATACTTATTATCAATGCCTTAGAACAAAATTTAGAGAAGCGAGACAGAAATACAGCACAAATTTAATCTAAACTACTGTCAAGGCATTGAAAAGGTTGATAGACTGGCAATAATAGTAACTTTTCAAGGCAAGGAGCAACTGTTAGCAGTCCCTGAAATTCCAACATGTCCAGGATAACAGCAAACCACGGCTGTTTACCGAGCGGTGGAAGTACTTACCTATGATACAACAGAAAGCAGCAGAGTTCAAGTGAATGGTGCCAGTACAAATCTAGAAAAGTTGTTCAATCACGACCTGTTGCGTTCCCTTGCCGTCAACACATTTCTAATTTAGTCTTTAGGAGCTGTTTTGAGTCACTGATGGGTGCAAATTCTGGTCCAGACATGTAGTATTTCAAGAGATTTAGAGAAACCTGGACGGAACTCAACAAGGTTTACATAACTAGTAGCAATGAAGTGTCTGATGATGTCCGCTCTACCATTCTTGATTTCTTGAATACCACCCTTCTAAGGAAAACAACAGCGAAATGATTACCTAAAATTGTTGGGGTAACGTATACCAGGAATTGTAAATCATGATAGGTGGATGTCAAAAGCAAGTTATGCATTCAAGATGTACGTGTTTCAAGATCAGTTTCAGTTATCTCCTGAGGAGAAGAACTCTTTAAGAAGAATATACATTTTTCATGCTCAAGTGGTGTATGTTCAAGCCTGGTTTCTGTCATCAAAGCAATTAAAGCAACTTATCATGATTTCTAATTGATGTGTCATCTGACAAATTATCAGAATATTGATCAAAATATCAGTAAGGCTGCTGCCAAAAAATCCCATTCATCTCTGGTACTTAGCTCAAGAAACTGTGCCACTATCCATATTTGATGACGATGATCCAAGATAAGTGAAGGCGAATATTGCTCAAATTATCCTGGAAGCAGACAAAGGTGAAGAAAAAGAAGAAAAAACGCAACTGAAGAGGTACATTCTGCACCAAAAATACTTTTTTCTTTCTTTTCAAACATTGAGTATACGTCTTTTGTAACTCCTGGTACGAAAATGTTCTTCACGAGGTTTTCTACCAACATCGATTTCCTCGACTAAACCCTTCAACATGGAAGGATGATCCTAGTTACAAAAGTGGACTTGAAAAACTTGAAAAGACAGTTGTTGTGAATGATGTTGCAGAAAGAGGTGTCAAACTCATTCAGGGTTATAATAACATTCCTACAAAAGATGAAATTGATCGTTACCGAACAACTTAAAACTTTCCAAACTGCCACTAAATCCTCTCTTATGCAAAAATAATGTTCAATATTCAGTGTCCAGTGTTATCATTATGTTTTTGGTTGTATAGAAATTATTGCTGCAAATAAAAATGCGTTTCTCTTATAGAAGTTGCCTGTTTTATTAAGAAAACCTAATATTCATACGTTTTCTATCTTATTTCAGGATATTTTCGAATTAGTTATTGGTTAATTTGATTCAGAACTTTTTTAAACATCTGTTGGAGTTGTCTGGATGTGTCCACATAAATTTCTCTAAGAATAAAAAAGAAAATGATGGAGAAAGGGAAGAGTATACCGCTTTTGAAAACAATTAATCGTTGCGTACACTATGTTCCAACTTCATAGCGTTTGAGGGTCACCTAGAAGTTGTCTGATTAAGGTGAAATTTTGCACACACAGTTATTTTGTTCATTGGAACAAGATTAGTGGGTGGGGGCATCAAAACTGTAACTTTCGAAATATCACCTATTGGTAAGGGCCACTCTAATATACATTCATATATATATATATATGTGTGTGTATGTATGTGTGTATATATAGTTGGTTTGGTGCTCGTGTGCGTGTGTGTATATGTGTGTGAGTTTATGTGCATGTGTTTGAACGCAAGATAATAAATGCATGCTTGTTTACGATTTTGAAATCTATATATGCATACATTTCGTTTGTGTTTAACTTTTAATGCTGTTATTATTTTGTAAGGAATATTATGTAACACAAAGTTATGTCACATTCTCTTGCAGCAGACCTCTATCTCCTATGCTAGCAATCGACTTGTTTGAAAGCAAATGTATTTTTCAACAAAATGTTTATTAGATTAGAGTTCTTTTCCGAAATATTAAAACGATAGACTTGCATTATTCTAAGAGAATATCGGCGCATCGTAGTGCAATTAAGCATCATGTTGACATTGAAGTATATTTCATAGGTGATTTATTCATGAATTCTGTCGTGATATTCTTGCTACATATATTCATAAATATGACAAAAAGAAAATGTGAATAGATGTTTCACTTATATAAGCAATTGCTCTTCTTTTGTTGTTAGAATTAATTTTATGCTGTGTGATATCTCTCGCAAAACAGTCATTGCAGACTTCTTATTGTTATAGAATATTGTTACCAGTAGGTTACAGACAAATAGACTGAGAATTACAAATAAGATTTATATTTAAATAACGTTGCCTATTTATTCCCCGATGATATTAAAATATATATCCTTACTATCATTACTACATTTTGGACAGTTATATTGAATGCGAAAACAAAGGCATGTGTGTAAGCAAATAAACATTGAATGAATTCTGGTTATTTTTTTCCAGTTAGATTAAGTTTGAGAGTAGACAGAAATGACCAATACATGCTGCAAATATGCCATTAATACCGAATAAATGAATAGTTGATATTAGCCAATTTGAACTAAAATCTAGTAAACACTACTCTAGATAACAGAACGTAAAGGTATATGTTTACTTTTTATCTGTGGTATCACGTTAGAAAAAGATATTAAAGTCTACGTGAACGCCTAAGTAAAAAAAAGCACTCTTAAACTTATAGTTGGTATTTGTTAGTTGGCAAGTGAGAAATTTTCCTTAGAAACCACATACTATTTTCCCCATGTCTAACACATTAGTAATACAAAGTATTTTATCTTTGCATAATTTGGAATATAATCACTTGGATTAAGCATTGATATGGTAGGGTTTATATTCTGCAGTTGCATTATGTTTCATATTTCAAAAGAATGATAAATACTTGCTAAATGTGTGCTTTGACATTAAGTTGCTTTCTGAAAATGTCACAAGAGATAATAGAAAATCTTTTTTATAATTGGTTCTATTACGTATGATTTGAGTGATAGTGAAAAGCAAAGTTTATTATTGAAAAATGTTTATTGGATTTCACATCGGTGGTATTTCTATAAAAATCAGAAAACAAGGCAAAAAGATACTGAAGCTATATATATTTATATGCGTAAAGAAAAGAAGGTGAATGATAATTTGGTACTCTTTCAGAATAAAATACAATAGTATAGGAGTTGTTATTTCTATCTGTATTTTACACAATATACAGACATAGCTATCGTATTTGTCATTCATAGCGATATTTTGATAACTGAAATGGGAATTCTGATCCATGTAAACTTTCAAAATATAGCTCTATGTTACTCATTTTCATATGCATTAATATTAGCCTTATCAGTTACATTGTTAAACCTACTATTGGTTCTCAGGAAAACATTGGTCGCCCATTGAACATTCTATAATCTCATTCGCCCCTATTTTTCGATTCAAAACGGAATTGTAAGCAGTAACGTTCTACCAACTAACTCATTGCCCTTTCACATTTAACTCTATAATACTTTTAATTCGGTTCGATTTAATTCGTTCTTGGATTTATCGTTCTACCATGACCAATAGTATAATGTTTAAAATCGATGAATAAAGTAAATATGAAAGTTGCTTCAGATGTGAGATACGCCAAACAGAAAACAACTTACGCATACACACTCAGTCTCAATTGAAAGAGGAGTGCGTCAGGTTATAACATTGCGCTATTGGTTCCCTGGTTACAGATCGTTTATCAAATTATGTAAATTCTACAGTTTGTCTTGCTTGTTTATTATTCACCCACAAAAACAATCCATGCTGTTCTGAAACTTTCGGTATTATACGTCATTATCTAAATCTGCTCAAGGTAGCTACCTGGCAGAAATGAATCTAATGCTTAGCGGCATTTCTTCCAGATTTACTTTCCAAGTTCAAATTTCGCCCAGGTCGACTTTACTTTTCCTCTGTTCGTGATCAGTAAAATAAGTATCACTTCAGAATTAGGATCGGTGTAATCAACTTTCACACCCCTCAAAATTTCTGACCGTGTGACAAAACAATAAAAATGATTTAGTCAAATCAACATTTACATTACTCCAATTTACTGTCTCCATAAAATTAAACAAATATACCCCTGGAATTAAGAAGTAAGACTACATTTTAGATTATTTTCCTGTTAATTACGTAACGTATTTCACTTCTAGTATTAAATATACCATTCCTTTACATTCTAAATCCTTTGAAACCCATTTTCACTTTAAATAATTTCTGATTAAAAAATTAATTATTCTAGTATTGTGGTCAAGTAGATTTACTATACACTAACCTAAACTCAATGGTTTGTGACTGATAAAAAATGATATTAAATATAAGTCATCGTAAACAAAATACTCTGTATAATTTCGTTACCGAAAATATTTTTTTCCAGTTTAAATGTCACCTTCTTCTAACCTTCCTTTCATTTTTTAGGTGTCAACAAAATTATATCAAGTAATTGCTGGTGTCAATTTAACTGACCGTACACTTCCCTTACATAGGTAGCTCTTTATCAGCGCTATATATCAGAATTACACATATCTGTATTAAATAAATCGGTTTTAACTTTGAAACAAAAGATAGTAAGTAGAATACTGGACTAAAATCTCTGGGTAAACTTCAGCTTTTCTCCATCCAAAGAAATGCTTAACATAATCTTCTATGTGCTATCATTTATAGCGTTATCTTCTTCAAGTTCACAGCCACAATGGTTTATTTCACATCTCGCGAGGTTTCTAAATTTGTATCGTATAAGCATCATACAATTGTTGCTGTTTCGAAATGGCTTCTCAAATGGATAGAGAAAATTTGAAGTGTTACTTGATAAAATGTTAGTACATTTCTTGTATACAGAAGATGTGGGCACGTGTCTCGAGTTCCACTGTTATAAATAACTTATTTCATATCTCTCGATAGTACCAGTTTCTTTTGCTGTAAACAACATGTCTATATTATCTTAAAGTAGAAATTACTTCATATTATATAGTCTAGAATCTTTGTTTGAAAAGAAGAACAACATCTTTTACTGTAATTCATTAGCGATTAAGCAAATTTATTTTCTACTGTTTGATGGTTCCAATGAGGATATATGTTCAGCCGGTAATTTTGCAAAATTTAAGGCCGCTTAATAAAATTTTGCTTCATAAGTATTGTGTTGTTTTACTAAACAATTCCGATTGGTTATTTCATGTTCCTATATGTCAAAATGTTTAACCATTGTCACCTTTGCTTATGTTTGTTTTCTTTTTATAGCGCTAAAGTTGGAGTTTGACATTATCAGCTTTGTAGAGTTCAAGAGATCGCAGTTTCTTGAATTGCACAAAAGTAATGACATTCAGCAAAAAGAAAAACAAGTGACATAAAAAATATTTTTAATGTAGTTATTCCATTTTATTGCATATATATATATATATATATATATATATAATTTCATGAGATGTTGTTTATCAGGACTACTACTCTCTCCGATTCATTTCCTTTCTGTTTTTTAATGCAATATTTAAGCTTTTCCCGTGGAGTAAAGTTGTATGCATCTATTAATATTTTAAAAGTTTTAGTTGGAAACTATTATCTTTCGAATTGTTGCAATAGAAATGTTTATGGAAAAAATGCTCTTACCGGAATTCATCTCTTTAAATTCTGTTTCATAATTGAAAATTGGAAGAAAATTATAACGTAGAAGATGTATGAATTCAAAAACAAAACATAAAAGAAAGCATAATTGTCAACAAATAGAATATTCCCTTTAGGGAAAATGTGTAACCAAATAAAAAATATCTCGATTTGAAAAGGAAATTAACATTCTGCAGGAAATCAGCCTCTGTCATCTGACACTTTAAAAAATGCAAAGACATAAAGCTTTCAGTTAAAAATATTCAGTAGAAGTTACATTGATGCTCAGGTTGACCGATACCGTATCAATAATCAAATATTAAATAGTTATATAAAAATGTACGAACATAAATATATATTAACAAAAATGGGAATACAATATTTATGCATTCAAAAATGCAAATATTTTCTATAAAGTTAATCTTCATAAATTTAGCCTTGATGAATTTCCTGCAGACTATGCTTTAAATTCGTAATTGCGAACAAATGCAGATTTCTGTTCAAACTTTATATGAAATTCAATTTCATGAATCAGCAAAGAGTTTATCTGTGGACAAGACTTTTCTCGTAATTCTGTTAGTTTCTTCTGCATCTTATGCTGCAAACAGAAACATGTGCTATCATTTCTTTCAGGAATCAGTTTATTTCGCTTAGTAAAAATAAAAAGCCCAAATTATCAGGCAAACCAAATGCAATTTTTAACTGTAATTTTAAAAGCTCCATCATGTTGTTTTTTCCTTGCTGCTTAGCGTTATAACAGATGCATGATCAAAAATATTTCAGCAGTGACCTTCCTATCTTTTTATTATATCCAATGTATTTATAATGTACACTGCTACTTCACTGAGATCTGTAAGCTTTTTCTTCTGAGCCAGGTAACTGCACCCTGCTGCAGCACGTTTTTAAAGTTTATTTGTGATGGAACTTGCTCGGTAACTATCAATACATTCTTAGTGTTTGCACTGCTTCTAACAATAAGCAGTTCCAGCCCTTGGTCGCTGCTTTCAGACATGTAAATCAAGAGTTAAGTGTTGTAATTACATATAAGGTGTGGCACATGTAACAGTATACACATCTGTGATACTGGTTCTCAATTGTTTTCTAGTACACTACAGACTTAAACACACGCTTCTCTGTAGCGTATATGAATCAAAATATTTCCAGTATGTGTGAGAATACATGTGTAGGTCGAGGTTTGTGTATAAGGATGTAGTGTTGTGTGGGTATGTATTAGTGCGTGTGTATGTGTGTGTGTGTGTGCAGAAATAAACAGTTAGATGACACTATGTAATTAGTCTAAAACTGAACCTCCGTGTGTTTAGGGGCATTTGTATGTGTGTGCGCATGTATGCGTGTGCTTCTGTGTGAATATATGTGTGTGTGCATGTGTGTGTGTGTAGATGTGCGTGCTCGCAGTCTTTACTGCATGTGACAGTTCAAATATTCTCAACCTGAACATACAGCAAAGACGTAGACGCATATACACAACCACTCGTGAAAACAATTGCTTCCGTCTCCATAAACTCCATTGAAAGAACTTCGACCTATTGTGATCGATGTTCCTAACTCTGCTGCAAATAATCACCTAAATAGATATTGATTTCTTACAGCAAAAATATATATTGATTTCTTACCTAAGCACAAGGCAATACATTTCTTGAAGAACTTCACTTCTGTGCTAATCATGATTTCATGGAAGTAGAGCAACCGAATTAAAATAAACAAAAGATGTAACCCGAGTCGCTTATGGACTTCTCTAGTCCGAATACATTACACAAATTCCCTGTTTATTCAGCTTTTATCATTAGCGTCCCAAGTTACATACTAAAGTTTTCCTAAATGTTGCCCTAGCATTTTAGTTATTCGGTGAGCAATTAAAGTCTACTAAGTAACATTTGATTAAGAAAAAACTGAGCGGAAATCTATTAGTCAACATTATTGTTTTGGGACAGTAGATACTCTCCTACTTGGCTTATCACCAACAATTTAAATGTGAGTTTCTTCAACAGAGCCTGCTCTTTTGCAAACACTCCAGCTATGGTTCAAACCTGAAGTTGATTACCTTCAACTAGTCTCTGAAATTCTCCATAGTGGTTATTTTCGTTGCTCTTCGACGTTTAACTTAGCCATGAAAAACATTTTTCCTCTCTCAACAAGTTACATTTATCAAAAGATTAATCATATCACTTATTCTTTTTTTTTATCAATAACAAAGTTCCTTTTAATGGTGTTTATTGCTGCTTGGAAAAAAAGAGGCTATGTGGGGAAGAAATCTGCTTTGATGTTGATGGCATTCCTAAGAATATTAGTGCCATAAGCAATATGTAAAGCGTGCTTCAAATGCGAATCAGAACAGCATAGCAGACAAAAATCACCTAGAATATAGTTATTGGTTTAGAATTATCAATACCTTCCTCTTTTAGTGCAATACTATATTTGAAATAGGGAAAATGTTCGTTATATGTTTCGCATAATAGTTATATGTTTACTAAAGCCTAAATAACAAAACTCCTACGTAAAAATATAATTTAAAACCGTTTACGAAATATATTAAATACTGCACATCTAACACATTTCGAATGTTATAATGTAACTAAGGCATTTAGATGTAGGTACGATTTCTTTTGACTGAAAACAATATTAATTTTAAAGAGGCGTTATAGTGAATTAACTTGAATTGCAATTTATTGCACTTACTTATTTTAATGACCTTGGACTGAATTCAGCTCATTCAAATAGATCTAAATTCACAATACTTACAGATGAAACCATAATAAAATATTTGCTCAAAAGTTCTTCCAACCCAGTTTTATTACCTCCCAAGTTCGATATAAAACCGGTTCAGTTTGGCACTGCAGTGCAAAAGGGTAATTTTCTAAAGCATGCACAAATCTAGTGAATTGACAACAATGCTATGAAGTACAAAATCAGCTCAGAAATTATGACGATTCAAAGAAAAGCGAAGAAATTTCATGTGAGTATGAAAGGAATGATTTTAAAGCAAATGTTTCCATAATCGATTGTGAAATTCTTAAAAATAAAATTGCTTTAAGGAAATAAGTAAGTTATGTCTTTATCAGAAATAGGTGAAACCGCATTTTTTAACTAAAAAGCGGCATTGAGAATTATCTCAAAGAAAAGAGAGCCAATAATCCCTAATAATTTAGGCCTAGAGTAAATAATTCCCGACTGAGATTTAAGCAACAGTTAACTGAAAAGATTTCGTAATCAAGTGTAACCGTAAACATTTTCTTTTGGACCACAACTCTCTTTAATCACTCTTTTAAACTCCAAAATCGAACTCTCATTAAAGACTATAAAAATTTTAATTGAGCACTTAGCACAACATTTTACAGATCTGATCCACCCATTTTAGTTCATGATAAAAAAAATATACGCTGACGTGCCCAGCAAGAACTCATTCAGAAATTGGATTCCTTGGTAACGAGAAAGTTATTACTGCCATTAGAATGCTCAGCACACACAAGGCTCTGTGAAAGAGGACGTTTTACATAAGGGAGGTGAAGTAATTATCATTGCTTCGCATCTTATAAATATTGATGGTTGAAATATTACTTCAATTTTAGGAGACTGAATTCTCATTCATAAAGACGAAGCATGAATGTCATAATTATAGATGCATTTCTTTTTGTCTATTGTACATAAATATCTTCGCACGAATTAGACTTGCTTGTTCAACATATCATGTATGTCTAAAAGGAAAAACTGCATTACGACTCACGTATGTTCTTGAATCGCAATACGGTTTTTCTTTTAGAGTTTTGTTTTAGATTACAAATTACATGATATTGTATTGAACAACGCCCATGTCTATTGATCTAAGAAAGTCATTCGATACAGGATTATAATGCTCACCATGACTTGTCAATTTATTTGTATAGTTACATTGTGATACAAAAGGTCAATATATTTTCTGAGGATAATTTTCACCCACTTTTATAGTCAACAGTGGTGTTAATAGGCGATATATTCTAGCTCCAACATTTTTCTCTATCTTACTTCAGTAATGCTGAATGCTTTTCAAAAATATCATGTCGATATCTCTTTAATATACATAACCTTAGGTGAAATTCTGAACTTGCCAAGATGAAAGCACAATCCAAGACATTTATGGTTGGCATCTGTTATACACCAATGATTATGTTATTGTGGCACATTTATAAATTGAAATAGTGATATGCGAAATTGTGTGCTTTTCGTTACTAAATAATGTACGGCGTTCAGCCTAACCATTAGCACATGTAAAGCAACACTATTGTACATTCGTCTGCTAACAGTTCCTGACGTGTAGTGCAATATTTATATCTTATGTTATAAATAAGAACTAGATTATTCTCGAAAATATGTGGTTTCTATTTCTTGGGACAAAATGTTGAGATTCATTCAAAATAGAAACGTATTCTAGTATAAGTAATACACCTCTGGATTTTAGAATAGGTGGACAAACGAGACTGCTAGATCGACATTCGAAGCATGTTCTATTTACTGGAGAAGTGTGTTGATATCAGTTCGAAACTTAGACACTACATTATTGCTTTAAAATTTTAGTACGAAGCCAATAATTTTGGGAGTGGGGAAAATTCGATCATATCGACACCAGTACTCGACTGCTACTTACTTTATCAATTTCGAAAAGATGAAAGCGAAAGTCAGCCAATGCAGAATTAGAACTAAGAACGTAAAATCGAACAAAATACCATTAAGCATGGTGCTCGGGGTATTAACCATTCTGCCATCGAGCCGCTTTATACACACCAGATTGTTACTACTGAAATTAGTCAGTAGCACGTAACCCTGTTAGTGTTATGACTGAAACACTGTACAAAAATACTTCAAGCAAATAAGCATTAATCTCAAAAACTCTTAAGGAAATGCAAGAATCAGAATTAAATAGGAGGAATATTAAAGACGCAGTGTTTTGGAAATTTGCTTATAAGAGTACATATGCAGAATTTATATAAGAGAGATTGTTGATAGTTTATCAGAGCTTGAATTTGAATGCTCAGTCAGGGAAGTAATTCTATATTAGATGACTCTGCTGGTAAATCACCGAAAAACTTCTTGCAAACGATCTTTCTCCTGACCATATATAATCTACTTAAAACATTATTGCTACCTATATGTGCACACCCATACAGCATGGTGTATATGAATATACAGCGTAATCTTCATAAATAACGCATTATTTCACCGACATTCTGCAGCCCCCAAACCATTACCAGATAACACAATAAACCTCTGCATGTTTCACCGCACTGCTGCACATGTCACTCCTACGGAATTACAAACTGTACACTGCAAACCTCTAAACCTCTCGTATTGATTCATTTCATTCCTTTTGTCATCATTAGGATGTCTCAACGTTAAACAGCTCCAATTACTTTGCTAGACTTCATATAATTATAAACAAAATGAATATTATCGCGAATGCTATCATAATTTACAATACTACAATGTTATAATGTTTTATGAAACTCAAAACGTGATTTTAAATTCTCTTTTACAAGATTTTTTTTTTTTACTTTTTTCAATAAGACTAACTACTGATTTTCTATACATGGATGAGGTTTGAATGTCATTCACATTAAAATATGCTAATAACTATTCTGCATTTGTATGCAGATTAGTCTAGTCGTATTATGCGTAATTACCAATTAAATATATTAGAAGCAATAAACTGCTCTAGAAAACTTTCAAATCCAAGAAATATTTATGAACAACGCAATGGACAGTTCGTGATCACTGGAAAGTACAATGCTAATTAGATCCGTATTTTCGAATTTAGTTATTCCTTGCACAGTTTCTTGTGAAATAAGTGTGCTTGCTCACTCTTAATTAGTTGATAATCTACTGCAATTTGCATAACAGATATAGTCATCTTACTGACGTAAATGTTCTGCAGAAACATCATTAAATTATACTCCATTTCCCCACATAAACGAGTTACTTTTATCCGACAATACGAATATGAAATTGTGAAATGTCTCCCGTGTTAAAATCAATCAAATATATCAAATGGAAAATATCTTTTCTATAATGTCATTACTATTATTATTGTTGTTGTTGTTATTATTATTGTTATAATAATAATTACTATTATTATCATTATCATTTATTGTCTTTGCACAGCTTCTAACGCTGGAGATGAAATATGGCGCTAGCTGTTCACTATCAGTGAACTAAGGTAAAATTCCTTATTTTTTGAACACCATGCGGAGCATTCGATCGGTTCAAAGTAGTACTGTTTTCTGCAGCCCCTATTTGTTCCATGAATTTCTCAAGATTCTTACTCATTGTTCCCAGGGCTCAGACAATTATTGCTATTACTATCACCTTTTTCAGCGATCACAACGGCTTAACATCCCAACCTAACCTGTCATATCTATCTACTTTTCTTTGTTGTTGTTATTGTTGTTATTATTATGATGATTATTATTATTATGATTATTATTATTATTATTATTATTGAGTGAGAGAGCAGTTCATGCCATCAAAGTGACATTGGGGTAAAATATACGAAGCCCAATATACCCATCATGACTACCCGTCTGATAAGGGTACACCAGGTACATGCATCACAACCATATGTGCGCGACATGGTGATCTCATATCAAGATAAGCAGCACATGACCTTGCAGGTGGGGCCCAGTTAGAATTTTCTTCAGGTTGAGTCGCCCATCCCGCTCAAAAGGTCCCTGAATAAGGGTTGTTTAAGGATGTTGAAAGAACCACCCATGCTTCCAGAGGTGAATTATTCAAACCCCAAAGAATCCCTCTCAACACATTATTATTATTATTATTATTATTATTATTATTATTATTATTATTATTATTATTATTATTATTATTATTATTATTATTATTATTATTATTATTAGTGCCGTCAGACGGCTAAGTCACACTGGACATTGGCTCCGTAATTTTTGTAAACAAATTGAGCATGACTCACGGGGAAATGCCGCATTCAGTTTCGCCATTTCTACCATCATGGAAGACGAATTGTTTGTTGCTGAGCAGTTACTTTGTTTGTGTGCGTTGTCTCCCATTTTAAGGTGGCAACTCGACAAAACTTTGCTTCTGTAACTTTTGTTTTCTCCCTCACAGAGAAATCACTTGATAAAACAATGAAGCGTGTGTCTATTCTGTATTTTGTGTAGTTTGTTCTTAGTCATAATCAGCCATCTTTTTTCTCTGTCTGTCTTATCTTCAAAATCACTAAGAAAAATTGTCCATGCATTATTTTCCTTACACAGCTATATTCAGTTTCATTCATTTTCAGTTGCTTGTACAGTAATTTATCTTTGCAATCATTCGTCCTACGCAAGCCTGACCTTCTTACTTCTCATAATAGCGGTTCTGTGGCATATTTTACATACCATTCTAAGTTGTTTTCTTCTGTAATAATGCTGTGTTTGCATCCATTAAGTCCTCTAACTCCTTTTTTTCTTGGTACATACGGTGTCTGTGTCACTTTTTGGGGTGGAGTGGCCCATATCTAGTCAACAACTTCTTTGCCTTTCCGTCTAAGCGGTTTAGTTCGTCTGCTGTCCATACGATTACCCCTGCTCCATTTCTAAGGATTGAAACCGCCCAGGTGTTGATAGCTTCGATCTTATTCCGTCCGTTTAATTTCGACTTAAGATGAGTCTCAGTCTGCGCAAATACTCCACTTTAATTTTTTCTGAAATTTCTTTCTCCATCAATTTATCCATTGCCAATATCCCCAAGTACTTATAGCCCGTCTCTTCTCTCTGTTTCATAACCTCCCCCGATTGTATCGTTAGTTGATTTTGCCTCGCTTCAAGACTAGCACACCACACTTTCTCAGTCCGAACTCCATTCTGATATCAGCACTGAAATTATACACCGTATCAACGAGGGAACTGACTTGGGCCTCAACTTTACCATAAAGTTTGAGGTCATCCATGAATAGCATTTTGACATTCTGTTGGCGGCTTTTGAATACATACCATACCCAGCTTTTGCTTTCCTCAGAATCAGTGTTAGTGGCATAAATCATAGTACAAAGATCAGTGGGGACAGGTAGTTCCATTGGAAATGCCCCTCCTGATTTCTATTGTGCCTAACCTTCTTCCGTATGCTGTCAGGTCCGTTTTCTAATTCGCCAGACATTTTCCAAGCATTCGCTCAACATTCGATGCAATACCAAATAGGTTCATACATTCCATAGTCCAAGGGTGTGGGATCATATCGTACGCCTTACAAATCCTTGACATGACTAAGTTAGTTTTCCTCATCTTGCAGTCTCTAAGTACAGTTTTGTCTATCAAAGGTTGATCGTTGTTACCTCTGCAAGTACGCTTGCAACTTTTCTGCTCATGTAGCAGTACTCCGTTGTTTTTCAGATATCCGTACATTGACTCTGCGTGTATTCCAGTCAATAACTTCCACATAAGTGGCAAACAGGATATCGGCCTGTAATTGTCTACCGTATTGCCTTTTTGCGATGTTTTTCAAGCACAGCACTGTCCTACACAATGTCAACGACTCTGACAGGGTTTTTCGAGAGACATATAAGGTGAAAAAGCTCGTTTCTTGTGCACGTGTTCAGTACGCGAGCACTGCTAACTTAGGAAGTTTGTTAAACCACTGTTCTCACGGGAAGGTTGCACTTTCAAGTCCATCGTAGTGATTGCTCTGCCATCTTAGCTCATTTCCTTCTGATTATTGGCCCTGATGCGGGAGATTGTGAAGCTGACACGTTTGGAAGACTGAGTTTAGACGTTTACCATCTTGGCCAACCTGTTCCAATTATTCATGGAATGGAAGCTGTGACTCGAGAGAGATATAAATTTGCTGAAAGTTAAATGAGCATAGCTCCAGTTAATGCATTCGGTATGCATCTTTAAGCCAGAGTATGCAGCTGAGAACTACCCTTACTTCAGGATAATTTAAGATCTACCTGGTTCTTTTATTCGTCATGGACAGTTATATTCCTTGGGGAGCTTATCACATTGCATACTGTTTATAACGCCTTCGTTTTACTCAATTATCTGAGTTTTGTGTAAACTGCTTCATCTTGTTATAACATGTCCCTGTCATATTCCCTTAACGTTTTATGTAAGTGACGAGTATAAACAAATCATTTGTATTTTTATTCTTTTTCAGCAGCGAGATGATAAGTGTCTAATAAGTATGTAGGACTATGTTTGTATACTACACCAGTTTCAAATTATTTGAGTATTTAAAAAAAATTGCTTGTGTTATTCTAGTCTAGTGATTTTTTAATGCTTTTTCTTTTGTTTTTGAGTAGAGTATGCACTATGCGAATTGTGTTATTTTCTGAAGTGGCGTTTGAGTTTAGTAGGTGCTGTGTGTTTGATGTTCTGTAGTATTGGATGGTATTCGAATAGAATATGTGGTTTGTAGTTTAATAGGCAGCTGCTATGTAAATGAAGATATATGACATATTGATGTTACCCTGTCGAGTGCTTATTGTGTATTTTACTGGATGCTGATCGTGTATATTATGTGTGTTGTATGTGGTTGTGTTTTATTAGGTAGTGGTTGTGGGATAAATGTATTGTGTCCAGGGAGAGATATAGAGGAAGAAAGGGGCGGGAGAGAGAGAAAAAAAAGCAAGAATATTAATTTTACTGTGATATTGAAATATATGTGTCTTCATTTAAATACGCTTTTCTTTCGGAAAAGAATTATAAACGCATGTGATTTCCTAAACGTCTTTTCTTCTATAGTTTAAAGTGTCTTCTTTTTATTTATATCATACTCTTTCTCGTTCTTTAGGTTTTTATCTCTACACCTTAGATCCTTTCTTTTTCGTTTCCATTTCACTAAGTAAGGATAAGTCTTACCTTTAATCTCAATTGTATGTAGTAAACTTGATTTTCATTTTTGGCTGAATGTTTTCTGAGAGTTCAACTCTCATAGAAACAAATCAGATATCCTCCTGTACTATATCAGCCACTAAATATATCACATAATCTAGTCAGCTGATATTCAAGTAGTTTGTTTCAGTGGACAGATTTTCTTAGAAGGACTTGTTACATTGATTTATTCAAAGTTACGCGTCTGTCTGTAATAATGTCATAATGTCAGACAAGTGTTTATGTTGATTCATGTTAATCGATTTTATTATGAGTCCTTCTGTTTTCATTAGTGTTTCCGGTAGAAGACCACAAGGTGGCTGAATCGTTAGCACAGCGGACAACGTGCTTAGTGGAATTTCGTTGGTCTTTATCCTCTGAGTTCAAAATCCTTTTACTGTCGAAGGTGTACTTGCTGCGCACTGGAGTCGATGCAATCGACTAGCTTCTTCAATCTACCGCCACCTAAACATTTCAGACCTTGTGCCTATTGTAGAAAGGTGGTAGAAGCTACCAACATTTGCCTTAGGACATTTGTCATTGTCTTTCGGGTAGTGCGAACGAGTTGGTCAATCACCGCTGGTGTCCATTTCAGGATGGGTGCACTATAGCGGATAACAGCAACATCCCATATCTTGATGGCAGTCACAGGGTTTTTGAGTTGAACTTTGATTTTAAGAGGAGTTTGAGGCACTCAAAATATGCAGTGATAAACATATCTTTTTTTTTTCTGTGCAAGATATTGTCCAGCTCCAGGATCTCAAGATACTTGTACCTATCCTCATCCGGATCTTTCATTCTATCTCCGTTTGGCAATTCTATGTCCCTGTAATTTACTCTTTTCCCCCATTTCAAAGTAAGCACCGCACACATCGCGATTCCGAGTACCATTCCTATAATGCTTGCTGCACATTGGTATAGTCTCAACCAGCCTCTCCATTTCAGGCTCTGTTTTTGCGATCAGTTTTAAATCATCCATGAAGAGAAGCTGAT
Source organism: Octopus sinensis (assembly GCF_006345805.1). Lineage (NCBI taxonomy): Eukaryota > Metazoa > Mollusca > Cephalopoda > Octopoda > Octopodidae > Octopus > Octopus sinensis. The sequence continues at coordinate 120,009,508 of NC_042999.1, forward strand.
TGAAACGAAATTCATTCTTTCTCAGCTTATAGTGTGCATTGACTTTGCATAGGACTACAGAAAGTGGGTTCAAGGCTATAACAAATAACAGAGGTGAACAAGAGTCTCTTTGGAGGATATCTCTTTTGATTGTTACCTCGGCTAAGTGTATACACCTTCTCATCTATTCCAAACATGTCGAGTGTTTCCAAAATCTACGAATACGGCAACATGTCGTACGCTTTTTTGAATTCTACCCAGGCCATGCATAAGGCTTTTTTGGTACCGTTTAGATTTCTTCATTATAACCTTGTCTATCACAAGGTGGTCCTCGGTGCTCTCGGATCATTTTCGGCATTCATTTTGTTCTACTGGCAGAAGATTGTTTTCCACAACGAACGTATATATTTTTCCTGCGAGGGTATCTGTTAATACGTTCCATATGAGGTTAAGACAAACAATGAGTTGGTAATTGCTAACCTCATTGCCCTTTGACCGATCTTTCATTAACAATGTTGTTCTTCCCTCTACCACCTATTCCGGAACTGTACTACTCTGTAGGCAATTGTCTAATGGCAACGCAATTCTCTTGAGTATTGACTTAAACCACTTGAGCCGATGGCCTTGATTTTCGTCTGGTCTTGCTGCTTTCTAGTGCGGCAGTTTTCATATCTGTGCAATGACATCTTCTGTTGTTATGTGCACATGGCTCTGTCGTGAAGCCTCCGGGTGATGGAGGTCGGATCTCACTGAATGAATCCTCTCAGCACTGTCGTTCTGCGAAAAGTCTCGCTTCTAGATGTTATTGTAAAATTGGCGGGTTATCTCTGAATTCGGATATAATCTTCAGTATTTCTTCCTAAGCCCTTACAAAACTGCTTCTGGTTATTTGAGAATAACCGGTCTTGCTGGAACTGGAATATGCGATCAGTGTAGCGCTGCAATATTAATGTTTTAGCCCGCACACACACATTATTATTATTATTGTTGTTGTTGCTGTTATTATTATTATTATCATTATATTATTATTATTATATTATTATTATTATTATTATTATTATTATTATTATTATTATTATTATTATTATCAATATTATTATTATTTTTATGAGGTCGACCTTGCCTTTCATCCTTTCGGAGTCGATTAATTAAGTACCAGTGAAACACAGCGGTTGATGTAATCGACTAGTGCTCTCCCCACAAAATTTCAGGCCTTCTGCTTATAGTAGAAAGGTGTAATAGTAGTAGCGCAATTAGTAGTAGTAGTAGTAGTAAGCAGCAGCAGCTGCAGCATAGTAGTATCACCATCATCATCATCATCATTATGTTTCCAATACAGCTGTACAAAATCACTCACATGCCAATTTAATTAGCAAGTATGTTATTCCGTGGTTTGTTTGCAAGAAATCTCTTCAAATCTAATGAACCTTTCTTCAGATTGTTACGTACCTCAATTCCAATATCTTTCAGCCTTTCAGGGTTTCAGTTTTGTACAGTTTTCACCCATTCTGTGATATTGACAGAATTGTATAAAATAATGCCCCGGTCCCTAGCCGTGCTATTTGTTATATTTTGTGCGTATTTGTTAGTTTGGTTAGGCTCTTATCTGCGAGTATTTTAATCATTCCCAAGGCACCAGATATTACATAAATATACATCTGTATTCAGAATCCCACATTCTCGTTACCTCTATCCCATATCTTCACATTGTTACAGCTTCTCTAATAACTTAAACGCAGCATAATTGCCTACATAATTAAGGACGTAATTACTTTTCTGTTGATCGTTACCTACATGCTCCAGCTGATTAAACCTGATCAACTTAGAGATGATGGTTTGTATATTTTAGAATATAGTTGCTTTGTCATTCTTCGATAAATTTTCTCGTGTACATTTCTATCACATTTGTTTTGTCGGTATTTCCTAACGTAGCATAAAATCTCAAACTCTGTCATATCTGGACATATATTCTCACGTGGTAAGACTCAGCAGCAGAGAGAGGGGGAGAGGAGGGGAGGGAATGAAAGTGTGAGAAGACTGAGAGAATGTAATTATTTATTTCTTCCCAGTCTATAAACACTCTACAGTGTCAATCTGTCATGTTTCATAGCATAATATTGATGGCTTCTGGTAAAAAAAAAAAACTCCCGTTCTTTTATTTCACCAAAAAAAAAATCATTCACTCTGTCCTCTTTCTGTTTTTACATTATGTCTAATTACCTCGTCCTTTCCACTGACAAAGGTTTGTCACTTAAGTCTACATTTTTTTTATTTGCTGGTCTCTTTCAAAAACAGAAATATTTCTTTTTTTGTTCTGTTTTTTTTTCTTTTGCTAGAGTGTTTTGGTAGTGTTGTTCCACAGTGTACAACTCATAACATTGTTATTATTGTTTGGCAGTATCTAATGTTATTCATGCATGTCGTAGCTATACCACGATTTATCAGCTTTGTAGAAAGAAGCGATCTAATCAATAATTAAAGAACGACAAAGGCTACAGAGACGATGTTATTACACGCGCGCTGATGTCTTTACTTGCACTTCAAATGATCCTATCAACTAATATATAAATGCCTTGCTGAACACGTAAGAGATTATGAGATGAATCGGATTAACCTATAAATTTGCAGACTACAAATTATTACAGTATTTGTCAGTTTGTTTTACTGGATGATATATTTTCGTTAATGTTGCTATTGTTTTCGCTAAGACTATTACTTTATCTGTTCGCGTGATATGCTAAACTGAATAATGCATAATACTGGTCTAATGATGCATTAATTATGTATTATTCTAAACATTATAATGATAGCTTCTAGAGTTACGAATGATCAAATCAATATGGTGCTGATCAGCGAACTGAGAACTGCACTAAACTCTGTCCATGGCTATGGCACTTTTTCAGTGTCAGTTCAGCTAATTCCAAATAAGTATCATAGTAAATTTATGAATCACACACTAATTGACAAGTTTCGCCAAGCTTCAGCGTTACAATTCTCAAATGTCCGCAGAAAATGTGCTGGACGTCAACATTATTACTCAGCTCTGGCTAAAAGAACCTAAATAAATTGATTAAACTTGTCATATATTGGCTTTCTTCTGCTTCTTATTCTGAATGCGCAAGTTGAATTAGTTTCAAGATTTCGCTGCGAACTAAATAGACCTCATATGGAATTCCATTACCAGACAGGTTTCTTACCAAACTATGAAGGATTATACGCAGGCTAAAATATTAACTTTAAATTAGTTGAAGAATATGTTTTGTAATTCACACTCATTCCTCGCTGGTAATTGGAGTAAATGGAATGTTTCAAATAGGAACAAACCAAGAGCTCGTGGAATATATAATTAGAAACTTAACAATGATTGAAATCACATAACGATATTTTGCGTCTGCGAAAATAAGAACAAATTACGCATTCACACATCTCACCTGAAGTTATTCACTGCACAAATGCCACATTAAAGGCAGAATATCTCATAGAGTCTTTACTCAAAAACCTTCGGACATCCGTACAACATGGTAATTATAAATTGAATTATACTGTAAAATACATCATAAGTATATTGCTCCGTAAGGCAAATATTGCAATTTATTTGTCAACACAGTCAGTATTATTTTCTGGTCTCCAATTTATCTTCCATCTTAGATGTTAAAGTTGATGTCACTGTGTGCGTAGCACATTGAGTAACTTTGGCTTTTAAGCAATTCTTCAGATTTCCTTATTGGTTCTGAGGCGCCGTTATTTTATTTGAATCATCAGCTTTTAGTCAAGTAGCTACATATGCAAATGTGATCTATCGCTGAACTATGTAAGAAGGTTAATCAAGTTCTTGAAACCATCTTCCTAAGCATTCATATGCACATCCTTCATGCAACCAAAGTCAAATCGCGAAATAATTTAACTGCAGGTGTGATACAACCTTATAATCTTAAAATAATTCATACGATACATAGACGGAGGAATTTACGTATATAGAGCAACTAAATACCTTTAAAATAGACATGGTGTTGCTGGAAATTACCGCTAAGTCTGTTTCACAGAACACAAATGAAACATATTTGTCCTTGGGTTTCTCCGACAAAAACATGAACAACCATTTGAAATTCATCTTCATTACTAAACTGAAAGTAATGCGACACCAGCAAGATATTCGCCAAGGTCTGATATAAAAACCTCTTATATACATTATAGATCAATAAATTTCATTTTTTTATTTCTAAACCAAAATAATTTTGTTTGACTAAAACTCTTTATGTTTGTACTGAAGCGCTGTCTATGAACTCACTATGTCAAATTTTGTGA
>NC_042999.1:120021291-120138791 GCF_006345805.1 Octopus sinensis
ACGTGTCGTAGATGTCTGAAAATCCAATGTATTGAATGATTAAGCTCTCAGGCTGTCTTCTTAAATTATCTTATTTGAACGTTTAGTCATTTATGCATCCAGGGTAAAGAAATTAGATGAGACATCAGAATGTCATACAACCTTACTTAATGTGTATAGTTCGGTGCCCTATCAGTTCAAATATATCAAATTTTTCCCCTCTTCCAGGAGTTAATAATGTGAGCATCATTATGGGATTGAAGTTGATTCAATAAACTATAATCATCAAGGTGTACAGAGGACTTTAACAATGATTCAATTTGGTATCTTCATTTATTAACGAAGAACAATGTTTCACCCTTTAACAACTCTAAATGAGTCAACGATGTTGCATTTACGCTTTCCCATGACATACTAGAAAGAACAAATAAATCGTCCTCAAATATCACTGTACTATCTTGAATAACGTTCGTTTTCGATAATGTACTCCGAAACATAGATAACATAACCACATAGGAAATGATAATCTTTATAGGTGTGCTCAGTCTAAGCTTACTTGGTGTTTAAGAGCAATGACAATAACAAAAGTAAAAATTACAAGAACAATGACTTAACATATAATCTAATGACAACAAAATACCCGAAAGCATAAGATTTGTACAGGTTTAATTCACTTAGGTAAAAAGGAATTTATTTTCGGAAACGAAGGCAAGTGATTGAATTTAATGGACTCTGTTAAGGCTGCTAATTTGATCGACAGAAATAGCTTATCTGAACCTAGGGGAGTTGGCACAAAGTTTTGAATCTTATAATAAAAAATAAACGTCTGAGTAAACAACGAAGCATATGGTTGACTAAATTACAACCATATGATTTAAAATATACACATGAATTTAAGTTTGTATTTATTATGGAATGTGTACGATAATATAGTTAGACTTGTTTTATAATTTGACTTTTATATCAATTCTGGTAGAGATCTAAATATTAAATGGCAAACGGCCACATACAGATTGTCGTCTGCATTTCAGTCAGGGAGGAATGTCCCTCCAAGTCTGGAATATGTACGAAATGAATAAAACATCGGAGTGTAAGGTAATTTTTCTGTGACTTCAAACAAAACTGCTCATGTGTATGTATGCACACAGAAACACACACACGCACACACATGCCAACACTCACATGCAAATATATATATATATATTCATATGCAGCCATATATAATTATGAGTGTATGTGATATATATATATATATATGTGTGTGTGTGTATGAATGTGTATGTATGTATGTATGTATGTATGTATGTATGTATGTATGTATGTATGTATGTATGTATGTATGTATGCATGCATGCGTGTGTGTATGTATATATATACTTATTCGCTGGCAATCTAAATCGAAGTCCCAAGATCATAGTAACTGAACATCCATCAAATGGAAATAAAGCCTCTTAACGTCTACATAAATAGCTACAATGCAGAAGTGTTCGCGGAAGATTTTGTGAGTAACTCCCTTGTATTGGAATGGAGTGCCTTTGTTCAGCATACTGCAGGGCAAAGGCCTTAGCATGTTCTCTCCATTAAACAGGAACAGATGTAGAAGCCGTGAAATTTGATCTTGAGAGTGTACTTGTTTGATTAGCCTGCTCACTCACACTAGTTCGTCATGGGTTGGCAGAAGGATACAATTATTTTTTTTTTACTTATACCCAGGAGCAGTAAAGTCTATTACATCGACTCGCTTCTATTCGGCATGATATAGAAAAATTAGCAATTCGTCTTTTTGCAAGCAAAATATGAAATAATTGTTTGCATATTTATATTGGCATATGCTTTCCTGGATATAGGATATGGATATTGTTCCATGCTGCATTATCGTGATTTTTGTTTGTTTGTAGACATTGATCTTCAGTTGAGGTGCTTGGAATAGATTTAGTAATAACAATGGTAGGAAAGAAATTTACTATAAGTTGTATTTTTCTTTGGTTTGTTTGCAGTGCCATAAATACCTGAAAACTGAGCTCCATTCGACGACATTTCTTGAACTGAAACATATCATATCATTAGTATAAGTTCACTGATATATATATATTATATATATATATTGTTATTATTATTTATATTATTGTATGATTAAACGCCATGCATCCATTTCCAAACAAGTAATATCTTAATAATTATGATGCGACACTTTCATTCTATTCTATTCTATTACTCCTCCGTCTTCTCTTTTCCTTTCTCTAATTCGCTTTATCTCCCCTTCTTCCGCCTCTCGTTTTTTTCTTCTCTTATCTTTTCTCTCATTCTTTTCTCTCCCTTTCGCCGTTATTTGTCTGTCCCTCTCTCTCCCTCACTCTTTCTCCTTTGCTCTTTTGTTGCTCCCACGTGACCATCGGCCTTCTCTTTTTTCCTAACTTCTGTTTCTTTCCCTATGATTTACTTGGAGGGAGCAGACGCATCTGTGTCTGTCTCCTGTCCAAGATTACTTCTTCATGTTCGACACCTCTCCTCGGTTAGGGTTAACAGCCCTTACTGTCCTTCTTGTGTTACCTAATTTTACTCTGCGCAAAATCCCAGATTTTATTTAAATTGTGGGAGCATCTGTTTTATCGAGGGTGTATCTTGTCATGATTTGCTCGAAATACTGATTAGAAAAACAGTCGACAACTGATGAATGGTCGTTCTTTGTGTTGCGTGTCTTGTTTCCCATTTGTTTCTTTCGTTGTTCGAAAAAAATTCATATTCCATGTATTCGTATTTCATGGTACGTCATTGTTGAACAACGTACACTGCAGACCGTTGGGGGGAATGAGACTAAATATGATAATCTGAACGCGCTATACACAGAGAATACGTTGGGCACGGTCATACTTCCGAATCGAATACTTGAAGAGCAATTTTGGTCAAATTAGTGACGTGGAGGCAAGCGTTGTAGTGTTAAAAAAGCTCGCTATGCCAACATTCGTGTCATTCCAGCTAGATTGCCTCGTAGAGCTGGTGCAATTGCTGAACGTAAAGCTCTGCATTGACCGTGTGACGGTATTCAAGCATTTCATCGTGTATTATTCCTTCCTACTACTAACAAAAGCAGATCATTATCTTGCAGTCAACTCTGGTGTGGCTCAAGATGTAACTTGCTTGTAGGGTCCCAACCATTCTTTCCTCTACTATATGTTGACGTAATGTGTCATTTTATTTTTAATCAACGGTGGCGATGCGGTAAAAAATTATGTTTGTGTACACTAGTAGCCTGGTATCGAATTAGCAAGTAGGCGGTAATAGAGAAGCGCTAGAGCTTCTCTCCCTTGTTCAGAGCATGTGGCACTCATGCAACGAGATTAAAATCTCGTTGTATTAGATGAAGGTCATGGGAGCTCATGCGAGCATCCTATTTGCTGGGTCAATTTCTTAGTGATTCACTTGAATACTATGGATCCTCATCATATTAGACGGGTCTGCTGGAACGAAGATCGTCTGTGATGTAAAACGACATTTCTTGCAGTGTGAAAACAAACATTTCTGGGCAGTTCTTACCGTAATAGCATCCCCTTTGTACACAAATGAGGCGATCGGCTTTAGCACTTTAAGAATCTTGATTGAAAGTGAAGAGAAGGTGTCGAAAATGCTCATGTTTTGCTACTTAGCACTCTTTCGTCATATGTCTTAAAAGAGGTATGATAAATTAAAATCTTAAAACCAATAAACAAAAGTTTTAGAGGAAGAATACAGTTACAAAAATCATGAAATGCGACGCTAAAAATTTCGTATTATTTCAACTAACAATAGAAATTAGGAAGAAATGAACAAATTTATCTCACAGTGCAACGCAAACAAACACGCGCGTGTGCACACACATATACACAGGATTAAATGTGTGCGTGTGTCTATGTGTGCATGCAGGTACGTGTGGCTACAATTCTGAATTTTTCTGGAAATAGTCTTAGAAACTGATTTTTCACAAGCAGTAGAATAAATAGGAGGAATTTAGCATACATAAGCAAAAATATTTCAAATTTTCCTCATCTTCAATATCAGTTCTATATCCTTGTCGTTCGTCATTTGCGATTTTGTTTCTTTCATTAAACATTTGCATTTTTTCTTTCTTTCATCCCTCCTCCACCTTTACACATGCTCCTTACAGAAGCAAGTATACAGGAGGTTATTCACTTGCATCTGGTTTCCACACGCAGCATAACTAACTATTACAATTCATATCTGCAAAGACACAGAAAACTTGGTACCTAGCAGTTTCTTTGTATATTTAAATTATATTTTCCTAGGAATCTCTCCCAGTACTGGCTTCCTTCCCTAATATTTCATTCATTCCGGAGTTGCATTAATAAAGTTCATATATCCTAATGTTATTAATAAGTTGCGTCGGCCTTGTCATATGCAGACGCTTTTCTTTTTACTTTTACCTACATTCATAGTACAATTCACAGAGACGATCTTTTTCACTTGGCCCTTTTATTTCTATATTCAGATTGACGTTTCATTTATCTGTCACATTCATATTTTCGTATATCTATTCGCACTGTATTTCATAATTTACATTTTGTGTTTCCTAGGTTCACTTTCATCTGTTCTCTCTTTAATATGTGTGCGTGCGTGCGTATGTTAATGTATGTGTGTGTGTGTGTGTGTCTGTCTTTGTGCCCAAGCGTGTATGTATTTGAATCGCGCTCTGATTTTCGTTTACATATTTGCTTAGTGCATTTACACTTGTATACGGTCATATGTGTGGATGCAATGCATACTAATGCATAGTATTCGCTAAGTGTAAAGCGATTCATGTGTAGATATATTACATTACGTATATGCGTATTGATATGCTAGTTGATATATCTCTTCACGTTGCGCATGTAATCTCAACCACGGAGTAGCCATATGAGTGCAAACTTGTATATATATGTAACTATACTTTTCTTGTATATCCACCACTATGTGCATGTACGCATATATGCAAACGCACATATGTATACGGAAGTATGCATATGTATACATAACTATGCATATGTTAAACAGTAAAGCTAATCGTCACATCAAAGTGGCTGTTGAATGTTACTACTAGTTTAACCCCAGGCAGATTCTCCGCCACTTGGTTATCGGTGCAAGACTCTGCACCCTTTATTTACAATATATGGGTAACGGTTGTGGAGGACGAACCCCTATCACCCTCCAGCAGATAACAGGATCACGAAATTGACTCAGTTTCGAGCTATTTGGTCCATCTTTAGTCACGAGTACCTGCATGTTAGAGCGATAATCAGAGTTCGCTATCACTAATAATATATTGTAAACAAAGTGACCATCGGTCACTGATTTGCAACAAGCACAATAGCTAGTTGTAAAATCTGAAGGAGAGATAGAGTAGTAACTATCTGCTGGAGGATGGTATGGGTTGCCCCCCCCCCCACTAACAAAATATTGTATATAAAAGCTGCAGAGTGTTGCACCGATAACCAGCTGGAGAGAATCTGCCTCGTGTTAAACAACTGGTGACATTCAACAGCCACTTTGATATGGCGACTGACTTCACTGTTGAGTATAGTTACAATTCTATCACTTCTTAAGATTTTACAACTAGCTATTTTGTTTATGTATAACTAGCAGTATCGCCCGGCGTTGCTCAGGTTTGTAAGGGAAATAACTATAAAGCATTTTTAGAGAGTTATAGCCAAAAAATAGCAAAAAAATTGAAAAAAATTATGGTAAATTTTTTTTTGAGATTTAAAAAAGGTGGAGTTGCGTCCCCTAGACAGTTTATGGTTTGTGTTTCTAATTCTCGACCCCATGTCGAATTTATCGATTTTTTTCAGAACTGGGGGAACTTTTCAAAATTTCCGCTGCGTTAGTTTTGAATTATGACATTGGGCTATGTGTGTGTCAAGTTTCATCAGAATCGGTTGAAAGCCGTGGTCAGGGTGAGGGTACAAGCAAACAGACACACAGAAACACGCACAGACAAACTGCCGTTTATATATAGAGAGATTTAATTCATGAGAATATTATATGTATAAATATGTTTGTTACTTGTATTTGGATGCACGTTTATATATATATATGTGTGTGTGTGTGTCTGTCTTTGTGCCCAAGCGTGTATGTATTTGAATCGCGCTCTGATTTTCGTTTACATATTTGCTTAGTGCATTTACACTTGTATACAGTCATATGTGTGGATGCAATGCATACTAATGCATAGTATTCGCTAAGTGTAAAGCGATTCATGTGTAGATATATTACATTACGTATATGCGTATTGATATGCTAGTTGATATATCTCTTCACGTTGCGCATGTAATCTCAACCACGGAGTAGCCATATGAGTGCAAACTTGTATATATATGTAACTATACTTTTCTTGTATATCCACCACTATGTGCATGTACGCATATATGCAAACGCACATATGTATACGGAAATATGCATATGTATACATAACTATGCATATGTTAAACAGTAAAGCTAATCGTCACATCAAAGTGGCTGTTGAATGTTACTACTAGTTTAACCCCAGGCAGATTCTCCGCCACTTGGTTATCGGTGCAAGACTCTGCACCCTTTATTTACAATATATGGGTAACGGTTGTGGAGGACGAACCCCTATCACCCTCCAGCAGATAACAGGATCACGAAATTGACTCAGTTTCGAGCTATTTGGTCCATCTTTAGTCACGAGTACCTGCATGTTAGAGCGATAATCAGAGTTCGCTATCACTAATAATATATTGTAAACAAAGTGACCATCGGTCACTGATTTGCAACAAGCACAATAGCTAGTTGTAAAATCTGAAGGAGAGATAGAGTAGTAACTATCTGCTGGAGGATGGTATGGGTTGCCCCCCCCCCACTAACAAAATATTGTATATAAAAGCTGCAGAGTGTTGCACCGATAACCAGCTGGGAGAGAATCTGCCTCGTGTTAAACAACTGGTGACATTCAACAGCCACTTTGATATGGCGACTGACTTCACTGTTGAGTATAGTTACAATTCTATCACTTCTTAAGATTTTACAACTAGCTATTTTGTTTATGTATAACTAGCAGTATCGCCCGGCGTTGCTCAGGTTTGTAAGGGAAATAACTATAAAGCATTTTTAGAGAGTTATAGCCAAAAAATAGCAAAAAAATTGAAAAAAATTATGGTAAATTTTTTTTTGAGATTTAAAAAAGGTGGAGTTGCGTCCCCTAGACAGTTTATGGTTTGTGTTTCTAATTCTCGACCCCATGTCGAATTTATCGATTTTTTTCAGAACTGGGGGAACTTTTCAAAATTTCCGCTGCGTTAGTTTTGAATTATGACATTGGGCTATGTGTGTGTCAAGTTTCATCAGAATCGGTTGAAAGCCGTGGTCAGGGTGAGGGTACAAGCAAACAGACACACAGAAACACGCACAGACAAACTGCCGTTTATATATAGAGAGATTTAATTCATGAGAATATTATATGTATAAATATGTTTGTTACTTGTATTTGGATGCACGTTTATATATATATATATAATATATATATATATATATATATGTGTGTGTGTGTGTGTCTGTCTTTGTGCCCAAGCGTGTATGTATTTGAATCGCGCTCTGATTTTCGTTTACATATTTGCTTAGTGCATTTACACTTGTATACGGTCATATGTGTGGATGCAATGCATACTAATGCATAGTATTCGCTAAGTGTAAAGCGATTCATGTGTAGATATATTACATTACGTATATGCGTATTGATATGCTAGTTGATATATCTCTTCACGTTGCGCATGTAATCTCAACCACGGAGTAGCCATATGAGTGCAAACTTGTATATATATGTAACTATACTTTTCTTGTATATCCACCACTATGTGCATGTACGCATATATGCAAACGCACATATGTATACGGAAATATGCATATGTATACATAACTATGCATATGTTAAACAGTAAAGCTAATCGTCACATCAAAGTGGCTGTTGAATGTTACTACTAGTTTAACCCCAGGCAGATTCTCCGCCACTTGGTTATCGGTGCAAGACTCTGCACCCTTTATTTACAATATATGGGTAACGGTTGTGGAGGACGAACCCCTATCACCCTCCAGCAGATAACAGGATCACGAAATTGACTCAGTTTCGAGCTATTTGGTCCATCTTTAGTCACGAGTACCTGCATGTTAGAGCGATAATCAGAGTTCGCTATCACTAATAATATATTGTAAACAAAGTGACCATCGGTCACTGATTTGCAACAAGCACAATAGCTAGTTGTAAAATCTGAAGGAGAGATAGAGTAGTAACTATCTGCTGGAGGATGGTATGGGTTGCCCCCCCCCCCACTAACAAAATATTGTATATAAAAGCTGCAGAGTGTTGCACCGATAACCAGCTGGGAGAGAATCTGCCTCGTGTTAAACAACTGGTGACATTCAACAGCCACTTTGATATGGCGACTGACTTCACTGTTGAGTATAGTTACAATTCTATCACTTCTTAAGATTTTACAACTAGCTATTTTGTTTATGTATAACTAGCAGTATCGCCCGGCGTTGCTCAGGTTTGTAAGGGAAATAACTATAAAGCATTTTTAGAGAGTTATAGCCAAAAAATAGCAAAAAAATTGAAAAAAATTATGGTAAATTTTTTTTTGAGATTTAAAAAAGGTGGAGTTGCGTCCCCTAGACAGTTTATGGTTTGTGTTTCTAATTCTCGACCCCATGTCGAATTTATCGATTTTTTTCAGAACTGGGGGAACTTTTCAAAATTTCCGCTGCGTTAGTTTTGAATTATGACATTGGGCTATGTGTGTGTCAAGTTTCATCAGAATCGGTTGAAAGCCGTGGTCAGGGTGAGGGTACAAGCAAACAGACACACAGAAACACGCACAGACAAACTGCCGTTTATATATAGAGAGATTTAATTCATGAGAATATTATATGTATAAATATGTTTGTTACTTGTATTTGGATGCACGTTTATATATATGTATATATATATATATATATATATATATATATATATATATATATGTGTGTGTGTGTGTGTGTGTGTGTGTGTGTGTATTATTAATGGATAGGTGCATATACTTGTTTTCTTTGCGACTCACTAGTTACGTATTATTGCTGTGGCTGTGTCAAAAAAGCTTGCTTTCCAACCACATGCTTGTGGGTTTGGTCCCACGTCTCACTGCATGACACCTTGGGCGGGTGTCAACTACTTTAGTCCTGAGCCGACCCAGTCTATTGAGTGGATTTAGTAAACAGAAAGTGAAAGAAAACCAACGTATGTATATATATATACATATATATATATATATATTGTGTGTGTGTGTTTGTATGTATATATGTATACACACACGTGTGTATGTGCATGCCTTTATGTCTGTGTTTGTCCTCCACCACCGCTTGATATCCGGTATTATTGTGTTACGTCTCTGTAACTTAGTGGTTCGGCGAAAGAGATGATACAATAAGTACCAGGCTTAAAAAATAAAAGTATTGAGGGTCAATTCAGTCGATTAAAATTTTTCAAAGTGGTGCTCGAACATGGCCGTAGTTTAATTACTGAAACAAGTAAAAGATAGTATGTGTGTGTGTACATCCGTGTGTACTATTTGCAATGTGATTGCACTTATGTGTGTGTTTCGTATCAATATATGCGAAGATAGATAGATATAGATAGTTAGATAGACGACATGGTTCTTTCTGTTTCCATCTACCATATCCGCTGACAATGTTTTATTTGCCTCAGGGCTATAGTGGAAGTCGCTTGCTCAAACTTTCATGTTGTGGGACTGGAAAGGGGACCATTTCGTTAGTAAGCAAGCTTTTTAGCACAGAGTTTGCCTCAACGCTTTCTGATCTGAAAGCCGTTAGGTGCGTGGGGCGTATCCGTCTTTTTAAATATCAGGAAAAAGTGTGAGATATTAAAAGATGGCTTCTAGATGGTAAGCATCTATTGATCAACTCAGTTGGTGAGATGTTAATGCTGTGGAAGCGACACAAGCTATTCTCTTCGTTCATTGACCGACCTATTTGTAAAGGATGTTGCCATCATGTTGTTATTACTTTGGCGACAGACAGCAATAAAGCATACCCAGTGTCATCAGATCCATGTAACGGGTACCGCACAATGTTGAATGGAATGTTGAACCAGTTGAATGGGATGTTGAACCAGGTCCACAGTTCGGTCGTCATCCATTGGAATTTTGACACAATAGCAACTATAATTTCTACGTGTGTTAACTAAATTTGATGGTGTTAGGTTGATCAACATGGGTGAGGACGCAGTCTTTACAGGGAGCGGGAATTAATTTACCCTTTTGTGTTGGACCTATTGTGCCTATAGTCAGGCTATAGTGGTAAATCTGGATTGTCAGCTGCCAGTGGCTTGAAGTTCGTTAATAAGTCGTATCTTTTATGACATCAATAAAATACAGTTCTATATTTAAGATATGAGGAATTATGTACATTATTTACATTATTTATATTTGACGGATATTTGTCCTCATTTTGTTTCTTGTTAACGCAACGTTTCGGCTGATGTACCCTCCAGCCTTCATCAGATGTCTTAGGGAAATTTAGAACCTGGGTTCTCAATCCTAAGGTATTTTTCGATGTTATTATTATCATTATTATTATTATTATTATTATTATTATTATTATTATTATTATATTATTATTATTATTATTATTATTATTATTATTATTATTATTATTATTATTATTATTATTATTATTATTATTATTATTATTATTATTATTATTATTATTATTATTATTATTATTATTATTATTCAGGTCACTGCTTGGAATCGAACTCGGAATCTTGGGATTAGTAGCCCGCGCTCTTAACCATTACGGTATATGACGGTTTTCAGACATTCAGAGGCAGAATCCGCAGTTGATAATATTTCAGATTTACAGGCTTGTGTGTGAGTTGGAAGGCGTGGTGCGTGCTTGCATTTTTAGAGGGATTTTGTCTTATCCGGGCCACTCTACGGAAGTACACACACCTCTATAGCTCGGTCCAGTATAGTGCTGGTAGCCTAGCAATGCGAAACCATATGAACGACCACGCGATGGTAAAGTAGGAAGGATCTGATAAAGATTTTCATAGAATTCGGCCTATCCGTTACAGTTACAGCCAATTTCATAAGTCGATTTGAAGACAGAAAACGACCATCCTTACATAATGCCCACGTCAACGAAATGCCCAGCCATGTTGTATGATAATAAGCGTCTGTATTTTAAGGGTACTTTTATTTACAAACTTGGAGTATAATTTGTTGAGAATCAGACTTTAGAAGTGAAATTCTCTGAACAGTAAATATTATAATCTGTCTGCAATGTTTTGAAATTATGTGAGTATATTAATGTCTCTTTTAAATTTAGCAAGGACAGGAAACCAATTATCTGTGTTAATTCAACAAATTTGCAAGTAACAATGTGTTTCTGTTGCCAAGAGGCCTCGGGACAAGAGAGATCAATTGTCTTTTGTTGTACACCGTACAAATATAATTTAATTGATATTATTAAAATAGAAAACACTCTTTATTTTTTGTGATATCAATACTATCGCCTACTTAGCTACAAATCAGAGCTATGTCTGAATTAATCTACAGAGGAAAATATTCTTTTCTAATATAGGCACAAAGCCCGAAATTTTGGGGGAGGGGCCAGTCGATTAGATCAACCCCAGTACGTAACTGGTACTTAATTTACCGACCCCGAAAGGATGGAAGGCAAAGTCGACCTCGACAGAATTTGAATTCTGAACGTAAAGACAGACGAAATACAGCTAAGCAATTAGCCTTGCGTGCTAACATTTCTGCCAACTCGCCGCCTTAGAGGAAAAGAGAATATTAAATACAAATATATTTTTATGCATTTGTATCATTGCTCAGCTCTAATACTGGTAATGTTTTGAAAGTGAAAAACATTTTAAGATGTAACGTATACATTAGTTTAAAAGAATGTAAAAGGACACCAAAAGAGAAATATTGCATTCTCGTATTTTCGATATGCGTTGTTTTAACAGACTTTTGCACTATGCTGTATTTTTAGAGTTGATATTTACTTTAATTGAGTTAAAGAAAGAACATGATATTTTTCTTCAAATATAGGCATTTGGCTTCAGAGAATGTATTGCCTAAGGTAAAATAGTTTGCAAGAGAAAGGTAATGGATGATATTCATCAGAGATGTGAAGATTATAGAAATTTACCTTCCAGGTTAATACATTTTGTCTTAGTTACGAATGATTATTTTGGAGAGAGCGGCGCGTCAACACTTGAAGGTATCTTAAACATGCATCATATTTGGATGTATTTTTGCCATACTAAAGGCATTTTGTGATCTCAATCTAGTTGAAAGGAATTACACAAGTTTTATACACATTATATTTAGGCTTCGTTATCTGATGTAAAAGAATTATGAAAATGATGAAAATGTTTGCTTAGAACAGAAAACTTAAACATATATCACAGAAAGTGAATAATGAAGCACGTCAGTATTGTTAAATATTATATAATAATTCAATTATATCAAATGTTGTTAATTAATACTTAATTCCTCTTCATATCAAGAAAGAATTTGGCATTAATACTCCAGCACGTTCCATCCGAAACCTATAAAATCCTTAGATATTATATGGCATTGGCAACATTATAAATGGAATATGAGAATCATGTAGAGATGGTAAATGGTTGTCGATCTCTTCCCTTAATTTCCCACCTCCAGCGCTATAACATGTGCGTTGACATCATATTATTGATTCTCACCATATTCCAACTCTATCGAAGTTCTGTACACTGCCTTAGTTGATAAATTGATTGAATAATACCCCTTATAAAATCAGCTCCTTAGTTTTCCCTTCATATTAGAATATCAGGATTCTCAGGCGTTTTAATGACATATGCTATAAATTTACATTAAGACTGAATTTCATTTACTAATTTCCCTAGAAAAACTGGCTGCAACTGAGGAAGGAAGAAAGAAAAGCATGACTGCTGACAATATTCAGTGGTCTATTCTCTCAAAATGTCGACAATCTATGCAAAAAATATTTTCAGTTTTTAAATGCTAAGTTACATAAAACCTTTCAACAGTATCAAGTATTGAGCTAATGCTATTTCATTCTATTGGTTTCAGATAATGATAATATCAATATTTGAAATAATTTTTCAATGCATTCTTTGATGCAAAACCTACATACCCCCTGTGAAATCTCACCCAAATTATGAACTCAGATACATGTATCTTGAAAATTCTTATAAGCTGTTTTGAACATCATTTATAACGAAACTGAAGTAAAACGTATGCACAGCAGTTACTTATAATTCACAATATTTTATTATTTTCGATACAGAAAAAGAAGAGGATTGCTTCGCTGTGACCGCAGAACAAAACTTTATTTATTCAAATTTATATAGCATTAAGCAAATAAGATGAATACTTCCTAGAATGAGCAACTCATTTATTACACACGCATTTTACAGAAGATATACTGGATTCAGCAGTAGCAGGAAACAAATGACATCTCTGTCACTGTTTCTAGTAAAAAAAAGCAATGTTCAGTTGACAGCAAATATATATAACTCTGAGTGTACAAGCCTTTTAAAATGTTAGTGTTTAGACATTACAGACTACTGATTTTATCCCTAGGTCTCCAGTTGCTATCATCTCGATTGTCCATGGCTTCTACACGTATTCTGTAATCGGTACTTCTTTTATAAATGTCCAATTTATATTTGAAATGGATATGTATATGCTACCGCAAATATAAAGGTTATCAATTATCTCAACTGAAATAACTGTGTAAACATTGTCAGAAAAGAATTTGTTCTTGTAACGTTTCCAGCAGATAAAGAAAAAGCAAACTTATACCAGGTTACTTAACATTTTCGGTACAGATTCATATTTATTTTCTAGGTATTAAATATTGCCATACAAAGAGGCGTGACTTGTTTGCAGATATATAACAAGATTTGTATTCTTGATGAAATCCATTTTGCATCACATAATTTTTTTAAATAAGAGTTCGTGACATATTAAAAGAAACCACTGCCTAATATTACATTGTTAAGTGCTGTAAAGCAAAATATACTTAACCAGAACCAATGATCAAAATGTTTGAGCAGGTCTAGAGTTTTCTTTGTTGACCTTTCCATTTTTGTTTTTACTCTGAATTCCATTAAGACATGAATGAAATTGACACAGAATTAATAACCCATCTAAATTGTTTTGTGATTTCTGGTTTGTTTAACTATTTAATTTCAAACAGAATCTTTTATGGTATGATTTGATACTGCTTAGTAATTTTTTAAGTCACGAGTGTCTTTGAGCCGAAAGTAAAATTTCCGCGTACCGAGATAAATATGAGTTTTTAATTTACAGATAAAGACGTTTCTTTTCATATGTCTTTCAATATATAATCAATATTACACGGGTAAATTATAAAACAATAATTTTAATTGTATATGACTCAACATTGCTTTTTAGTAGCCAAATGTCTTTACTTACTACGATACAGGAAAAAAGAAAATATTAGGAAATCTTTATCAACGGGCATAGCCTGAATAACCGTTAGCTTTTCGGACTAAGATTCGAATAATGAAATGATTTATTCTAATATTTTACAGTATAAAAATTATGGCAATTGCGGAATTAACGTTACGAGAGTTGTCTTGAAAGCGATATAAAGTGAATATACTTTATATTGATTTACATAGATTGTTGAATTTGTATATGTTGATATGAAGGTAGTGTTCAACATAGTCTTCCTCACAAAAGTTGCATTTATGTCATCGGTAAATTCCTCCCTCGAGTTCATTGAAAAAAATCAAGTGTCTCTGTTGTATCCACTTCTTCACAGAATTCCCACCTGCTCTGTGTTTCCAAACCTTTGCTCTCGATGGTTGTCCTTGAATGAATAAAAGAAGTGGAACTCTGTAGGAACAATATTAGGATTGTAAGAGGGATGGGGGGTGACAAACCAGTCTGAATTGTTGCCGGAAATATATATGATCAAGTGTTATCATGATAAATTTGAACGGTTTTCAGATCTTGGTCGGTCTGTTCCTCCTAATGGTTTCTTTAATATTTTTGTATGTCCCAGTATACATTGTGTTGTTCGCAGCACAGACACAATCCAGAAAATTAAAATAAGGACCTTGGCATCTCCCAAAACAGTCACCATGATTCCTCAGTTGCTGCGTTTTGAAATTCTTAGACCTTGAAGTATAGGAATAACTCCTATTCTGTGGATTGAGCCTTCGTTTCCGGATCATGAGTATACAGCTTATTTTCATCTCGTTAACAGACCAGACCAGACCAGCAAATATATTGTCCTCATTAAGCGTTTCTAGCCGATCATAGCAGATTTCTACCCGTCTCTCCTCAAATCACGAATCAACTACAGTGATACCCACTTTGCACACAATTTCCTTTACTCATCTTTCCAATCTCTTCTCCAATATATTGTGACTGGAGTCCTGTCGTATAATTACCTCACGGATTGTGACACGTCCGCCCGCTTGCTGGCTTTTGGTCCACTGACTGGCGAATCGCACTTTTCTTTAAATGTTTTTATCCATCTGCACATATAGCTCTTAACAATGATGTTATTTTCGTAAACAAACTGTAGCCTTCTGTGAATGTCAGACAGTGTTCACAGCATCTCCGTCAATAACTCAATAACTGCACATTTCTTCTTCCTGAAAGTGTTAGTATAGAGAAAAGTTTAGTCCATGTATAGGGATAAATTGGAGAATAATTGTCAGTTAAAGAAAGCAAAATATGACCATTTTAAACAATCCACGTAAATGTGAAGTTATATAACCTTTCTCTCGTCTATTTCAGTAGCTTATTGAAAGATTGTTCCGAACACTAAAACACGGTCAGTATTGCTCTAAACTTCTAGAGCGTTATTGTAAGGATCTGACATTGCTTTATATAATTATATCCTGTAATACATATGAATCAGGAAATGGCATAACAGCCCCAATTTCTACTATACTATTATAATATATTCAAGTAAAACTTGAATATGATAAAAACTTATTTTTAAAGTTCAAAATTATTACATTCAAATATTAGAAAATCAGTAATAATTAAAAATATAATGACTAAATTTAAGGTATGTTTATTACCGATTATAAAACGAAAATAATCTACAAATAATTGCTATTGCTTCTTCAACAAATATTGATTTAATACCAAAAATGATTCCTGTTGCTAGAGGCGATATTATTGCAACGCTATTCTCGTCAAAGTTTTGAATGAATTATATATAAGTCTTTGCTATATTTTTATATTGTTGATTATCAGTTAGCTTTCTTAAATTGTTTAATATTACGCCGTCGGAAGATAATTAGCTCTTTTACAGATTAAGATAGGAAGACAGTCGTATCAGATAAAGCTCTAGGACATATATGTTTCGTCTTGCTCGTACAACAATGCCCTTAAGTGTTATTTGCTGGGTCAGATCTCAAAATCAGTTAAAAACAATTATAGAGAAAACTTTAGAAATTATAACCCGGAAATAAATATCAGTCTACGCTACATACTTGTATCTACTTTGTTGTATCCCAACTAATATGCATTTGCACTTGGCAAATTCTACTTTCTCAGAAATGATAATGGCATATCAGAATATATCAACTCTTCTAATATCATTCATCATATAACTATATATTATTAGAGCTGACGCCCTGAATTGGTTTCTATTATGAGGCTATTTATAGTAGTTTTACATGGTGTTGCTTATTAAGAAAGATACATGTATATATATATCTCAAAATATTGGCTACTTCTGATAATACAAATAAAATACTGGCGGCTTCTGATAACACAAAGTTAATGCGTATTAATAAAACTGTTAAAGTACTAAAACTATCTACATAAATAATTATCTACTTATATTTTAAGTGACCTTAAGAGGAAGCAGAAACAATTAATGTTATTTTCCCTCGAGTCTCCTTCATTAATATATAAGTTCCTCACATTAAATATTTTCAATACTTCTAGATATTTATGATAATCTAGTCACTTGCGATATTTACTTTAATTCAGCAAGACGTAACTTTTAGCTTTTGGGAGTTTGATTCTTAGTTGAAGATAATGACTCCGATAAAAGCATAAGCAGCTATTTTTAAGAGCAATTGATTGAAGAATTATTAGAGTATCATTCTCAATGCCTTTTGTTAATTCCTGGCATTATTATAGCATTCCCATCTTGAAACCCACCAGTGCCATTTTGTGAGTCAAAGTAGTAGAATCAATAAAACACATCTTCTACAAACGTATTTTATCGCGCTTATGATAGATCTATGTAGAATATATTAACTCACGTGTTAAGCACAATTCTGCTAGAAATGCACAATAATATTTAGATATTTAGAATGGCTGTATGGTAAGTAACTTGCTTGCCAACCACATGGTTCTGGATTCAGTCCCAGTGCGTGGCATCTTTGGCAAGTGTCTTCTACTATAGCCTCAGGCCGACCAAAACCTTCTGAGTGGATTTGTTAGACAGAAACTGAAAGAAGCCCGTCGTATATATGTATATATATACATGTATATATGTGTGTGTGTTTTTTGTGTCTGTGTTTGTCCTCCCAACATCGCTTGACAACCGAAGCTGGTGTGTTTACGTCCCCGTAACTTAGCGGTTCAGCAAAAGAGACCGATAGAATAAGTACTAGGCTTACAAAGAATATGTCCTGGGGTCAATTTGCTCGACTAAAGGCGGTGCTCCAGCATGGCCGCAGTCAAATGACTGAAACAAGTACAAGAGTAAAAGAGAGATAGTAAAAAAGTAATTCAAAACCTATTGGTTTCATCTTTAGCGTTTCTACTCTTTCGACCGATAAGTTAACTAGCTTAGCTAGACTACTTTTACATTGTTTTCTAGCATTGACCGTTAAAGTTTTCTCAATGCTAGCTCTGTATCTTATCTTTTCGGAGTTTTTATAAGAAAGACAATATATATCCTGCGTGGGGTTATTAATTTTGATAATTTATATTATTCTAGTGATTCAGTTAGTCCTGTACACACATACTTATATTTAATATAAATTTACCTTCGGTCTTCGAAAGAATTTTAAACTTACAACAGATAAGCTCATATTCTACTCTAATGAACATGCAAATATTATAGATGGCATTTGCTTTTATTTATAACACTACAATTTGTATCGTATTTATTTACGAGATTTCTCAATTACAGCTTGATTGCTGTTACGACATGAAGGTAATCAATATGTGATCGGATCAAATTGGCAATAGCTACATTATATATTTCTTAGTTGGTGATAACATTCACATTTGTTACATATTATATCAAAATCAGTTGTCATAGTATCGAGCTTCTTCTCGTAAATTCAGAGAAATAATTCACGATTTCCGTCTCTATTCCATAGTTTTGAAATAATCATTAATTTATTTCAAACATATAATAGAAAAATAAAAAATATGGAACGAGGGGCCATTTTAAAATCCTGCAGTGCAAGAAATCATGAATTTCTAAGAATCTTATGTGATTGCAGTAATTAAATCTATACCCCCTAATTATATTACACGAAGCCACAACCAAATATATTAAAAACAGGATGTAAGTTCTTCTGAATCTATAAATGTAATATTTCATCATGTCAATCTGAAGTAAATGTTCCAAAACCAGAATGTGGATTATAATCTATCTTCATCGTATATTTAATATTAGGATTCCATCAATTTTCGATTTATTGATTAGATTTTCTCATATTCTTTGAGGTTTTCATTTGCAACTCTTCTTTCTATTCAGTAACTCGAGAAAATTTTATTTGCGCTTCATCCAGTTCTTTCATTAATTTTTATTTCCAATCACTTATTCCCCCTCCTTCCTCCTGTTGTAAGAATGAAGATTTCATCGCCTTTCAGTTTCATACTGAACCTTTATTGGATTCTTACGTTTCAAAAACATTTGTAAATTCATCTCATTATCATTGCGCATTTCTCTTTAACTGTCCAATATTATTAGTTTTCAGCGTGTTTACTTTCCCCGTACATAGATGCTATATTGTTTGAGTGCGCAGAGGAATTCTTCCCATGTTAAAGACATCGAGTTATACTTAAGAAAGTTATTCATAAAGACACTTTGTGTATTATCGCTAAAGCGCAGTCAATTTCTAAAGATATTTAGCTGAATGTAGAAGTATTATATCGCTGAGTATAACTATTTACTGATATGATGAATGACTATGGCAACCCATTTTCGATCTATGCCAATGAAACAAACTGTTATTACATTAATAATACTACCGGGTTAATAGTGTTTATCGAGTAAACAGATTTCTGTAAATTACTTCCGATAGTTCAATTTATGAAAATAGGAGCCTGATATGAAGTATTCTTTGTGTTAAACTGTGGGCTAATATTTTCATTAATGCATAATTCTTGCATACATATATATACACATCAGTAGACCATCTGAACATTTCTTAGAGGCTTTTCAAATTTGAGTCACAAGATATAGATTTCGTTCATTTACATAGAAAATGACAAACAATGATATGACCGCCTAAAAGACTACTAATATAAGTGTAATGGGTAGTTGCATTCAAATAATTTGCCGTAGGGAGAATTACATAGTATGCACAAGACAATTCATCATTAGATGGGAAAAGGTATTGTTGTTGTTGTTGCCACCACCACCACAACTACTACTACTACTACTACTACTACTACTACTACTACTACTGCTGCTGCTGCTGCTGCTGTTGCTGCTGCTGCTGCTGCTACTATTGTAATCACCATTATCATCACCATCACTACTACCACCATCACCACTTCTACGACTGCTATTGCTCCTGCTACCGTTTTTACCGCGATTAGCTATGTTAACTGTGAGAAAAATAACGGCAACAATATAATACTGATTATACTGCCTCCATATATTTATATTGTTCCACTAGCAATTGGTGCTCAACTATGACTATGGAGATCAAATGAGGCGGAGTAAAAGAATCTAGAACAATAAATTATATTGATACATTAGAGTACCGTTATTCTATATTTCCCTTGTAAATAATTCGCATAAACAAATCTTCCATTCTAAGAAACATAATCCAGTAAAAAAAAAATTGAAATAATAATAATAATAATAAAATAATAATAATAATAATAATAATAATAATAATAATAAATGAAGAGTGATATACATCAAAGAATAGTTTCTATAAAAAATATTATTCGGAAATCGAAATGGAAATGGGAAAATACAAATTTGATCGCCAGAAGTGTATTTGATATAGACAAAAGAACTGAAAAGATAGTTACATATTTTATTGACAATGTTCTTGACAAAAGAATAGATTATTACGAATTATACTCTGCCTTTTATTAACTACATTTTTGTATTTTGTATCATAACAAAAGCATTTAGTTGCGATTAGATCTCTTCTGGGCCATTACACTGAAATATCTGTAAAAAGAGATAACCATTCATAGAAGCTTTTTATACTTCTTAGAATCCAATGCTGAGAAATCGTTAACGCATTATATATAAATAGCTGACTTGTTATAAAACAGTTAGCTGCCACAGTAAATGCTGCTTCCGGTTGGATCAACTAAATTAAACAGCAGTGTTTCTAGTTGGTACTCAGATCTGCTAGTTAAAGAAAAACAGATTCCAGTAGAGTATGAAATCAGATTATATTGTCCTTTTCATACATCGATAAATCAAACAAACAAAAAGGTAGGCGTAAGAAAATAGTATAAGAAGAAGACATTGCGAAATAAAGCAGTCATAAAGCTTGTTGATAAAAAAATATATTTCACCTAGGAAAGATGGACTCATGTATGCGACATTTTGAAATAAAATTAGACAAACATTTGCATAAAGTATAAACAGATAATAAATGAATGAATGTAAAAGGTAAAAGATAACCAAATTCTGAAAAAAAATGGTGAAAATGCACAAATTATATTTTAAATAAGTTAAATTTTTATGGTTACTTGTCAAGGATATTGCTCTGCTGTTAAGTAATTCACTCATCTGTACTTCGGAAAGGGTAGTCGCTGCTTCGCTGATGAACTCTCACAAAGCAGAATAATATCTTGTTTTATTATTTGTTCTGAATGAAGTGATTAAATTAATGATACTTGATTTGGAAATTATATTTAAATGTCTTTTATGATATCATATAGATTCAAGTACGTCTGTTATGGTTAAACAGTTTGGTTACCAAACGTGATTCTCGGTTCAACCGCATCGTCCAGCAACTAGGTTTGATGTTTCAGCCACACAACTGAAAAGAAAGTAGATAAAGTAGTAATTTAAAACATGTATAAAGATCATTTGATTAAGTTATTTATACAAGTCAGGGAGATTCTTGTTAGTAAAAGATCTCGTGAAAATTAATATTGCCTGTAAACTGTTATATGCTACTATATCATAAAAATAGCTCATTATACGAGCATTAGGATCAAGAGAATACAGGAACACACCACATACACCATATCGCTGTTGTTGCTGAGAGCTTTGTTTGAGTAGTCCTTTGATCAAACGCATTTCATTTATGATCATGCTGTCGTATCTAGACTGCCTATTTAATATGCTCTTCCCAATTTTAAGGAATCAGCTTGTATTTTAAGAAAGATTTAACTACAACTTATTGCAATTAGAATGACACCCAAAGCGATACCTTCATTGACATGAATTTATATGACAAATTGATTAAACTTTCGAACATTGTTATTGTATTTCTCATCTCATGACATCAGCCATTGTAGGGGCTTTCTACTTTGTATTTTGTGTTATTAAGTATGATAAACTGCGATACACAATCAGCTCTACAAGCTTGTGACATTCTCCTGAATATTTACTCGCTTAAATATTACATTTCTGGTAATCTGTGAGAAAGGATATTGCAAGGCTTATCCCCTCAAGAATATATAATCATTCTCAAAAGTGATCGCAAGATTAATTTGATAAAGCGGGATAAAGAGTGTGCATGTCAGTGGCTGATTAGGTTTGTTGATATCTTTCACTTGGAATGTCTCAGATAAATAATTATGTTTCATCCACTAAGTTTCAATTCACAGAACGAAACACTCGAAAAAAATTGACAATATTTAAATGCTAGAATATGACATAGACCTGATGACGTGACAAGTTTGTAAATGTATAGATGCACTTTAACAAAGAATTATAGCATTTAGTAAACAAAAATAGTTAGAATATTAAAAGTAAAAGAAGCTACCAGCTTCGGAACAGTCGATCTTTATTCGCTGTTTTAGTAAGAAAAATTCCTTCATGATGTTCATATAAAAATATTACATTGACTTTCTGTACGTTGGCCGAAATTAGTGCCGGTAACCATACATGTATGAAATGCCTATGTTTGGCCTTGTCGATAAGGTAGTTTCTTCATGATTACTTGATTTGGCAATATTAGCCAAAACTCCTTTAAAATCACGCTCAACTGTCTGTGAAAATGCAGAACACAAAGACTAGTCTACTCTTATACACTAACTGAATAATACACTATATACACTAACTGAATAATACGGGATATTTATGCTGAAATATCTTCGATATTATTCGATGTTTACTGGTCTGTGGAAAAATAAGAACAAAAAAAACTTAATCTATAATCTGAGCATGACAACACAATTTCATTCGTTAGAAGTATTTATCAAGAAATTTACCCTAAACACGTCCTCCTAGCATACGAGCAATAATGGTAAAGATGATTACTTACTATAACTTCGTTTCATGATTTTTAGCAACCTTTTCGTGACCGGGCATATATGATAATCAGGTGCCATAAATAAATTATATTCATTTTTCAAAGCTAGAAATATTGAACACTGGAACAGCCACTGACACCATCACAATGAGTAAGAACAGATCGGTGTTTCCACCACACGCGTCTAGAAGTAGATTGTTTCCAAATAAGGGTTATTCGCTTGATAAGACAATCTTCACAAATCAATACAACTCGAATATTTATACATTGCTTAGACGTGTCTCTCTCAGTCAATTTCTAATACAACTACTTGAGCTATTTAAACCCATTTGACTCAAATAATTCTTACTAGTATTCTGCCTTTGATACACACTTAAAATATTCACATGGAGTATTACTATTATTTGAAATTCTACCTATCTGTCATTATGATTATCAGGAAATGCCTAATCCGGCAAGATATACAAAAACAAGCTACTTTTTAACGTTTTAAGATAATACATTCCACTAACTAATATAAGTTAAGTATTGTAGCAACAGAAAACCGTAAATGTAAGTGAATAATGTTGCTTTTGATTTGTCAAGTATACTCTGATCAAACAATCCAACATACATAAGATAAAAGGTACTCAGATTATAACACTTCAATCTTTCTTTTATACTGTAAATTTGAGTAAAACAGTCAACGTGTCCTTCTTTGTGAAGTGTTTCGGGGAGGGTTGTTTGCTTTGTCTAGCAGACTGAATAAATACATAGTGAATACATCGTTGGCTTATATCTGAATGCTACTGACCGATTACATGTTAAATTCTTGATATTCAATAGGATGGAAATATTGTAAATATTGCGGTATTAGTAGGCTTACGAAAATATTTATTTTAAGGATATCAATAAAAATTATTAGATAATATAATTATAGCAATTAAAAATCAAAATGTTATGTTTATCTTTTCTTGATTTAATAGTGCTTAATGTGCAAAGAATAGTTAAAAAACAACAAAACAGAATATGTATGGCAGACATTATACAATATATATATATATATATATATATATATATAAATATATAAATATATATACTGACGTATAAACGTAAATTCTGAAAGGAAGCTGCTCTTGATGCTGACTTGCCACAATTATACAACACTCAAGATATAATTCTCATGATTAGTGAAAACTAATGAGCAAGTAATAGTGTTTACAATGACTCAAAGTACCCTGTATCGGTTTACCGAATAAATCAAGAAAATGGAAAATCAAAATTTGAGTTCAAATGTAGAAAATATAGTATTTGATTGTATGTTTGTATGATGAAACAGCAAGGCAGGGCTAATTCTCTATTCTGCGTGCTCTAGTTTGTTAGTTGATTATAGCTTTGACTTATGGCCATTTCTTTATAATGACCAAATCTTTACTAATCAGAATATTATCTACTTCACAAATCTAATTATGGCAATTTTTTATTCAAACTTTTCTTATCATGCGTAGTTCTGTCACTCCTATTACCTGTAATTGCATAGCTCAAAAAAAATATTGGAAATCGTATCGGGGTGTATGTATTAGTGTACAAGTGTAAGTGTGTGTATGCTTGTTTGTGGATGTATTTGCAGATTAAACAGAGTTTGGATATGTAACTTCATATGTTATCTAGAATGCTGGTGTTTAATGGCTACAAAAAGAGTTTGTTGAGTTTTTCGATTACACACTACAGTTATTGGTACTACCGAAAAATCATTGAGCAACGAAACCAAAGCAAACGATAAGAAAAACCGTATGGCATATGCTAACGTATGATTTTGACATCAGGCGCAAGTTGTATAGTAAGGTAACTCTCCCAAACTTATACATGTTTGAAGAAACAATTCATAAAAAGTTAAGGGAAACGAGAAATGAACAGTTGAATATATTTTTTAACCACTTGTCATCCATAGGATTACTGCCGCTTCTCATCCTTCATCACGTAATAATAATTATGTAAATGCATAATGAATTATTTCACGTATCTGCTCCAACATGTATGCTACATACACATTAAACAATACAAATCTATATTTGCACATCAGTGCAGATAAAGAAAACTAGCTCATAAGATCAATAGTACATTAGATCCAACTGAACTTCGATCCAGCACCTTTGCTGATATGAAACAAAATATATTTATTATCTGTATTTATTTTTGAAGACCATACCAAGTCAAATTTTCTGGTATTGGTCTTCCATGCATTGCATATTTAAAGAGTAAATTTTGTTTATAAAGAGTTGAAGAATTTGTTTAACCATTTTGATCCAGTGATCTGGTGAGCTAGGTTTGTTTATCTGTACTAATTTGTACATATATAATTGTATTGCACTATGCGTAGTATACATATTTGTGAAGACATGTAAAATAATTTATCGTACATTGTTATTATCTTTACATGATGAAGCCTGTAAAACGGCTGTGATGTTAGTGATGACAAGTCGTTAAATAAATGCA
Source organism: Octopus sinensis (assembly GCF_006345805.1). Taxonomy (NCBI): domain Eukaryota; kingdom Metazoa; phylum Mollusca; class Cephalopoda; order Octopoda; family Octopodidae; genus Octopus; species Octopus sinensis. Next base: position 120,046,451 of record NC_042999.1, read on the forward strand.
TTCACCTTTCATTCTTCCTGACATTTTATAGTTTATATACACCTCATGAAATAATTTCATCGATCGGATCTCCTGGTCAGCTGCACGGAACTTAGCGTAATACTCCTCTGTACAGAATTACTATGTGGTATGCAACCCGGGTTTCCTAGAGGAGCTTTCCCTAACAGCCACATACGTCTATGAGTTCATATATCACACTACAACTCTGTATATGTATATGTATGTGTGCGTGCGTGTGTACGTGTGTGCGTACGTGTGTGTGTGTTGTGTGTATGTATGTGTGTGTAGTGTGTGTATGTATGTGTGTGTTTTATATGTATGTGTGTGTATTAATTCAAAAGAATAGTCAACGACCACAATGCTAATTCTCTCTTTAATTGCATCGCTCCGAATACCTTTCTTAACATCACAATCACACACACACGCACACACACATATACACATAATTCTGTATATTATATGTGTCGTGATGACGCTGACCTAATGGTTAGGTCGTTGGTCTTACCATCTTTAGACAAGCAATTCATGGTGCATCTCTCAGTTAACTGAAAATTTGTCCCGGTGACAGCAGTAAATGAACTTTACGTAAACTGAATATTTGTTCAGGTGAAAGAATTTTTTGTACCTCAGCAACTTAATCGTCATGGAATTCTGGATAGTGTCCAACCAAATGGACCTGTAAACTTAGAATGGTTATGTCTGCATCTGCTCGTTCCAAATTTCCATTTCGTATTTTTGCTTTTTCATATACGATTTATTTGCAATTCGTTCAATAATATAAATTCCAGAATCCATCATAAATGTCACTTAACCTTCATAAACTCATTTTCAGTATAAAGTAATGTTGGCACGTATTGTTTTCTCTTTAGACTCAGTAGAGCCAATTCGCTTGGTGTAGTCACTACCTCTAGAATTTGCCGTTGAATTTATACATGTTCTGTGAATGTGTCTATACTTGCGTGTATACGTGTGTGTGTGTGTTAGGAAAGCATTCCTTTGCTCTACTAAAATATTGCTTGTATCATTAATGATCTGATTTTGTGAGGCAATCTGTCGAGCATAGATATTTAGTCCATTATTGTTTTGCTCTATACCTTGTGTTGTGTATCATTGTACACAATAATTGCTCCTTGCTGTACAAGTTGGCTTGCAAGTATGGTTCACTATAACCACTACAAGCGTTGGTGCCTTGAAGGTTATTGCCATCACGTTTGCAATATGATTTATAAATCGCATTGTTCCATTGTTACGAGTTAAATTATACGTTGGCTTACATTTTTGTTATTGATAAAGCTGTAATTTTAGCGTTATTGTATTATGTTTTCTGATTAAATTCATAAATTGATGTGAGAAAACTTGCGATGGTTTATGAGAATTTTGATAAAAAGCTAATATATCTTATAATTAATATATATTTAATTCGTATGGTATTACACTGTCCGCGATTTGTGCAATTCTGAAATCGCAGTTTTGCTACGTTGTCTCTCATTTTGTTCCCATTTTCTTCAGAAGCTAGATCTATGATTTTTTTGTTTGTTTTTGAAAACCCGTTGTTGATTGGTGCTGTTTTGTTTTCTACGTACCATTAGAAATGGTTGTAAAAGGTGTTTCAAGAAAATATTTTATCACCGTATCAATGTATACTTACATAGCTTCCATGTAAATAAATGCGTATATTTGTTTATGGTGTAAACGAATTAAATGTATCCCTTATTTATTCATCATAATAAGTTACGTCTAGAAATTGAGTCTTTGTGGTATCAAAAGTTTTGTTTGTATTGTTCTAGATTTGGTAGGAAATAAGGAATATTTTACAAGACAATCATATAATTTTGTCATATCATTAGGCATGAACACGAAGACAATTATATCATTCACATGCCAAGTTCCTTACCTATTTGGGGTTGCATTGAAGAGCGTAACGTAACCCATTGCCGCTCCATAATTTTGCGCTTATAATTTATATTGTAATCAGCGAATATCTTCTGTTACACGGAGTATTAATTATTCCTTCTATATATATTAGTTTGTATCGCAGCTGGATTTATTGCTTAGCAATTTTATACTCAATTATTGTTTATATTGCTTATGAGCACCTTTATGGGAAAACGTATACTGCATATCATTGTTGTTAATTGTATGATATGGTTATGAAATTGTTTAAAGATCTTGAGTATTCATGCATCAATTTCACATAATATGACTCGAGATTTCAGATAATATGACACTCGGGATAACAACGGAGATAGAAACTGGTTACAAACGTGAAAGCTGTAATCTTCTCCATTCCAGCAATGTCCTTATGTAAAGTATTTCATTTCACCTTTCTGCTGCCAACTCAGCTGACAGTGTGTACCAAACGAATACTGGTGCAACATTCTGTCTGTCTGTTCATCCCTTCCCCCTTCATTTCTCTCTCTCATTCTTCAGAGGTCACATCTTGGATGTGTCTCTTGGTCAAAAGTTCAGGAAAGATGACAGTGTCAGCATTGCTCACGATTACATAGGCACCTAAAGCAATTAGCGATCGCATGGTGTACTCATTCCAGTGTGACGAGTTTGTATATGTGTGTGTGGAGGAAGTGGTTGTGTGTTTAATTTTGCTCAGTTTCTTGATTTACTTATAAGGTTGTGTCCATACAGGTATACGACCTTTAGTAATTTCAGGCAATGAATTTCGCTTCATTTCTCAATTTAGTCTGGAATATATTTCATCGACACAAATTATGGGACATAAATGAACGAAACATAAACAATATTATTTTCTGTAGCAAGTGAAAAATTAACACATTTACGAGACGTCTACACATAATCACTTAGCTATTTGCCACTAGAAACTACAACAGAAGTCAGTTGACAAAAGTTCTGAGCAGTGAGACCGCACATGAACGACTTAGTTTTAAATACATCTCTTTAAAACACAGCTAGTTTAGCAATTATACATCTATTATACATAACTTCTATGATATCATATCTAGAAATATTGAACAAAAGAAAATCTAATAAGTAAATTCAAAAACCGTAATTAATGCGACTTTTTTTTAATAATGGTCTGAGCTGAAAAGGGATCATCATCAAGTTGTGTGTTTGGAATAAATATGTAAATAATAAAATAGAAAAGGAACAAAATTCGTTACAGTTGGAAGGTTATTGTAAATATTTCGTTTACAGAATAGCTTAATTGCAAGTACTTGTTCTCATGTTCACACAGTTTGTTTTAATACGGTAGTAACATCCTTAGTAAAGGTGCATGACTCAGTGATTAGAGCGTCGGGCTCGCATTCATGAGGTTGTGAGTTTGATTTACAGACTGGGCTGCGTGCTGTGTTCTTGAGCAAGACACTTTATTTCACGTTATTCCAGTTCACTCAGCTATAGAAATGAATTGCCTTTGCCTTTCCCTTGAATAACATCGGTGGCGTGAAGTGGGGAGGCTGGTATGCATGGGCGACTGCTGGTCTTCCGTAAAACAACCTTTACCGGACTTGTACCTCGGAGGGAAACTTTTTAGAAGTAATCCCATGGTTATTCATAGCCGAAGGTGGTCTTTACCCTTTAACATCTCTTCTGCTTTTATTTTGATACCAAGTGCCATATGATTTACACTGAATTTTGCTTGACCTGAGTAAGCCAATGATTCTTCAATTTACTGGAACCATCAGGTGATGTAAGGAAATGTAATACCGCTTCATTTGGAAATTTCCGTGTTATTGAGCTGGTAGGGGATGAATCTCTCACCAATTCACTATCGTGTACGCAAAATATTCTTTATGTCTATATAAAGCTGAAAGGCAGGCACCTACTTCTAGTTATTACATAAAATTGCTAAAATTTTAAGTAACAGGAATCGAAACATTGTCATGTAGGGAAATTTAATGAATAGATTCGAAAGCTGTAATCAATGCTTTTGATTGGAATGAATATGTAGGTTATAGAACAGGAAGGAAAAGAAATATGTTTAAATGAATATAAATCAATGTAAGGAAACTTTCAACGGAGCCATTTGGATAGTCATGGGAACACACCTACATAAGCACACGCGTGCATTTGTGTACACATAAACAGTCATGGTACTCACTCATAATATGTGCATATGTATGTGGTGGCTGTGTGCGCGCGTGTGCTTGAATACAAATACGTACATGTATATGCGCGCACACTGCATATATATATATATATATATATATATATATATATACATGAAATACACGATACCTTTCCGATTATATTCGAGAAAGCAGTCACCGACTACTAAACCACTAGAACTGCGACAGTGATTCTTTAATACCATTAATCTCATACAAGTCTCTTGCTTAACTGCACGAAGTTGCATCTATAAGCACAAATACCCGCCTATACATTTGTGTTACGTGTATGTATTTGTGTATCAACATTCTTAAATCAAAGATCAAAGAGACCAGAAACACAAGAACGACTATATATGCTTTAGACATAATGCAGAGCACATAATTTATTTTTCAGATTATTTTTTGAACAAAGAAACTCTACTATTGCTAGTTCGTAGCTATTTCCTATAAATACCGGGTCTTCTTAAATGCGGGATGAAAAAATTCATAAATGCTGTAATATGTTCTAGAACTTTATGCACATTGATCGAAGAGCCTGTTACTCTAGAGTTTCCTTGAGTGTGGTCTGATTCTCAGTTGGGAAAAATGTGGGCGATATGTACGTACTCCTCCCATAAAAATGGATAGATGAGGACACAGAAATTAACTGAATTCAAAGTTAACTTTTAACTGGGTTTCGTAGAGAATACTGGAAGAAGAAAAGGATGGTCAAACAAATGAACACTCCTACATGCATACGTACAGGCACACATACATAAGTGTGTTAGGCTGGTGTAAAGAGAAAAATAATCAATAAGCTTAACACTTACATATATACATGGTCACAAGCGTACACAATCACATACAAGCTCACACATATATGAAAACGCCTATGCAAAAGCAGAGATAAGCTGCTAGCTAGCAGATGAGGCACGAAATGGTGGGAGAAAACGTTGTAAGTGAATGTGCAAGGAAATTACCAAAGTCAGCATACACACGTCTGCTATACAGTAGAATGAAGAAAGATAAAGAAGCAAAAAGTGAAATGGAGTGTGAAAAGGAAAAGAAGGAGAGAAACTGAGGGGAAGAGTGAGAGGAAGGCAATGATTTGAGCATTAATCGCAGTTTATCCCTCTCGTATACACTGACATACGTATGCACATACACACACGCATACAAAAGAACTTGTTTCTCACTAATCTTTCAAATGCTATTCATCGAGTGGAAGAGCAAGACGCAGCAGATATAATACTCAGAATTATCAAAACTTACCTAAATATTTAGTGCACCAAAGTAAGAAGACACAAATTGAAATTCAAAGACACGGCACCCGTTACAGAACACAAGGTTTCATTAAGAGTGTTTATTATAATGCATATATTGTAACAGTATCTTCTTCTTTGGACGAGGACATGTTGTCGGAGGTGTAGAAAAGCTATTTCAGTGGTATGATGGCATTACCTTATGGTACACTATAGCTTAAAATACTTCACAGTCAGTTAATAGTAAATAATTTGATATGGTATATAATAATATAGAATGTACTAGGTTGAGTTAAAAAGTTCATAGGATGACTATGAAGGAGTAATGCTCGAGCTGTGAAATATTACATGCATTAATTGCGACTCCTCTTGCAAGGCGGCGAGCTGGCGGAATCGTTAAAACTCCGGACAAAATTCTGAGCAATATTTCGTCTGTCTTCATGTTGTGAGTCCAAATACTGTTGGTGTCGACTATGCCTTTCCTCATTTTGATGTCGATAAAATGAGTACATTGGGTCAACTTATCCCCTCCTCCAAACTTATTCGCCTTGTACCAAAATTTGAAACCTTTATTTTCAACAACTTATTAATAACTACGTTTTCTCTTTCCAGGGAAGGTCACATCTGACTTTTCAAAGAAGACTTCAAAATAACAAGTTGCGACTTGTTTTGAAAACGGACAAAATTTTACACCGCTGTATTATACCTGCATAAAAATGATCTAGCCTCCAAAGACATTCATTCCGACAGGGTTGCTTCATTGGGCAGCTGGATTTAGAAGATAAAGTTAAAGTCCTGATGATGACCCAAGTTCTGGAGGTCCTGCAACTGCCTCCACCGAGGAAAACATTGATTGTGTTTACCTCATGGTAATGGATGATTGGCGACTGACTATAAATCGAAGAGCCAATGCTATCAGTATATTCCCTGTGAGAGTTAATAGTATTCTTCTTAATGAACTTGACATAGCGAAGTTTTCTGCTCAGTGTGTGCTACGTCTTCTGACACCTGATCAAAAATGCACATCACATCACGGTAAAATTCAGCTGGTTGCCTAGAACATTTTCTAACACAGAATTAGTGTTGAATTCATCACTTTGAGAAAGAGACAAAGAGACAATCTATGCAGTGGAAATACCCTATCTCGCCTACTCCAAAGAAGGCCAAGGTCGTTTCACCCACAGGGAAGGTGATGACCTCAGTTTGTTGGGATGCAAGGCATTGTGTTTATTGACTATCTTCAAAAGAGTCCAACCATTAATGGAGAGTACTCTACCAAATTGCTGAGGCAGTTACGAAAGGTTATCGAGACTAAATGGCCAGAAAAATTGATGAAAGGTGTATTGTCTGATTAAGACAATGTTTCAGCACACAAGTTCTTGATTTCAATGACTGCTGTGCATGACTGTGATTTTGAATTGGTTGATCACTGTCCCTAATCTCCTTATTTGGTTGTATCTCATTAACATCTGCCCCTAACTTTAAAATCCCTTAGATGAGATCAAGTATGGCAGTGATTATGACGTCATATGTGCTATTGACTACTTTTTTTAACCAAAAGGATGAAAGCTTCTTCACCAATGGGATCAAAGACTATAAAACCGATGGAAGAAATGTGTGGATTGCAAAGAGGAATTTCGTAAGGAATAAACCTAATTTGGTCACATTCCATGAGAGTATATTCGTCAGCCTATGAACATTTCGGCCTATCCTCCTATATGTTACAAAACTATTGTAATAGTAGTAATATTAATGATGATACAAATGATGATGAGGATGATGATAATGATGATGATAATGATGATGATGATGATGATGATGATGATGATGATGATGATGATGAAGATGATGATGATGATGATGATGATGATGATGATGATAACGCATGTAGTAGTAGCAGTAGTAGTAGTAATAGTAATAGTAGTAGTAGTAGTTATTGTTGTTACTGTGAGCTAATCCCACAACATTCATCTAGATGCTGAATGTAAATACCAAAGACGAAAATCTTCATACAGCATGTGAATTATGGTATAAAACCATGATTCAGACTGCAAAACTTTGTAATCAGACACACACCAGACATGAAAATTTTACTAGCGTACGGCATATAATATATTTTCAATATTGACAAAGTAAAGGCAAATTATAAAATCAAAACAGAAGCCCAAAATTAAACATCCAGTAAAATTGTTCACCTGTTATTGCTCAACTCATGGGGAATTCTTCGTCAGTGTCTGTTCACAGGGTCGAGCATATGGAGGTGTCTGTTGATGGCGCTTTGAGAAGGACCAGATTCTGCCGACAATGTTCGAGTGATTATGCTTCAACGCCTCAGCTTCCCCAGCAGATAATTTCCCTGACCTTCGTTTGCTTTGGAGGCTGCAGCCACCTTCCTTGAAACATCGGAACCAGATTTGTGCACATTTTCGTTGATAGTTCCTGGGCCTTGCATATCGTTAAGTTCTTTTACTGCTGCTCTTGCGCTCAGTCCGTTTTTCCGCAGGTAGCTTATGGTGTCTCAAATTGGAGTTTTTCCATTACTCGTTATCAAAGCAGTAAAATAAAGAATACACAATTAATTCTGATTTTTATATATGAAAATAAAGAATAAACATTTCTGTAACGATTGAACAAGTTATATCAGATTAATAGTATAACATGGAGATGCAATAGTATAACATGGAGATGCAATAGTATAACATGGAGATGCAATAGTATAACATGGAGATGCAATAGTATAACATGGAGATGCAATAGTATAACATGGAGATGCAATAGTATAACATAGTATAACATGGAGATGCAATTGGTCAAAAAATATCGATGAAATCTTTAAAAACCTGGTATGTGAAATTATTACAGAAGTTATTACATCCTGTTCCGCTCGGGTTTTATTAATTATCGTTTTGCTAGTAGAGAATACGCCTTTACAGTCGGATGATACAACTAGTAAAAACTCCTTTACTGTCGGATGATAGAACACTAACAGAATGTACTGTCGCGGTCGTCGAGATGATTATATCCGCGTTATTGTTTGGTGAATATCCGGTAACATTCGACAACAGAAGGTTAACGCAGTCTGAATGTTATATGATATCCACACAGGTAGCATATATATACTTGGTGACACTAATTAATCCGCTCTCTCATCATAATAGATGTGTTGAGGTCAATTTTGGATTGCTCAGTATTGCATTTGCATTAAAATCAATGAGAAAACCTATACATTTCGCATGATTACACACATATTGCGTGACCCGAAACATTTCCATGTTTTATAGACATTATATTTCGTTTTTTATGCAAATAATTATAGCATTATTACATTGTTCCATTATGTTACAATTTCCGATTATGTTTCTGAATTGGTTCTATAATTACGGTATATTTTCAATGTTGCTCCGTAGTTAATTTTCTTACAAACCCTAAAACTGGAACATGTATCGTGACAATTAGAATGGCATTATGTATTTGTAAAACACTGCTCGATAATTTTGTAATACTCTTCATACTTCAATATGTAAAATAGTTTGTAATATGTGTCATGGCTATTTAAAACACCGCCCCCCCCCAACTTATGTAGTCATTCAGCGTTACACATATCATCCAGTAGATGAAACTCACTAGTTATAGAGTCGCATCAAATATTTCTGTGCTTTGGAAGTGGTTGCTAATGGTGGATTCCTACTTTCCTTGAGAAAGGGAGATTCATTTCGTTACATACTGGATGTATGATTTCGGAGCACAAACTACAATGTTGTTGCTGATATGGGAACACCACTTGAATCACACTATTGTATTTTGTCGATTAAAGAGCTTATGTAATTTGCAGTCGAATGAGAAATGTTCTGAAATCAATAGAAAAACAATTTAGAAAACACGAGATTGAAATATTGAGTCTAAAGGCAAATTAAAATTTTGAGGTACATTATACAAAAACAAAAAAAGGAAACACAAGTTTACAGCATTAAGAGACAGCATACATAATTCTCACAGGGTAATTGTCGATCCCACTAGAGAAACAATTTAATGAGACACTATAATAGATTAATAGAACGAACAGAAAAAAAACAATAAACTAAAATAAACAAATCCTCCCCACATAATCAATAATGACTCCAACAGAATGACAATACCAAGAATCCGGATATAATAACGATTCAACGATTAGATACAATACAACCGATAGATTGACTAAATACACGCAACTACATGACAATAATGGATTCTACAATGTGCCAAGATATTTATCAACGGATCAACGATACGATAAATATAAACTGACGAACATACCAGCGTCAATATATATATATATATACAAGTTTGAAATACTTTCACACACACACACACATGCGCACACATATATAAACGTTTACATACGTACGTACATGCACACAGACCTGCAATATACATACACACATACACACACGCACAGACATAAACGTGGCGGGATGAAAAGTTCCTGGCTTTGGGTAAACGAAAATTCAGGAGGATCAGTGAATTATCATGTTATGAAACATATTCCCCTCTCCGGTTCACATAATTAATGCAGCGGTCCTTCAGTTTTTCTAAGCCATGTAAAAGAACTTGGAAGGCTGGGCCATCAACCTGGACTGTCATGATACCCTTAAACCTAGGAACACTTCAGCACTCACTCGTGACAGATTTATTTGCAAAATGTGGATAATATATCCTGTTCATGCTATTATATTAACATTATTCTGCGTTTGAGTATAAATTATTTACTTATCTGTATCTTACAATAGATATCAACGCTTTTAAAGCAAACTTTAGTTTAATTTTACGTTAGCTAGATTTATGAATCCTAAAATTTCAGAACAAGTTGGCACTGGGCATTTTAGCTTAATGGTAAAACACTTGACGCGTAATGACAAGAATGTGAGTTCGTAGCCCGTATCTGGCCGTTGACAGATTATTTTAAAGGATAATTTATCCTGTTCACGCAATTTTATTAGCATTTTTCTGCGTTTGAGAATAAATTATTTCCTAATCATTATCTCTCAATACATCTCAACGCTTCTAAAGTAAACTTTTCATTATATATATATATATATATATAAAACGAAAAGAGGGCAAGATAGAAAATGCTATGTTTATCATGAAATACATTTTGTAATGGTTAGTACCGGTTTGTGTCTTTCGACTTTTTCAACTGAGAGTAAAACAAAGGTGGATATTAATAAAGAAGAAAAATCACTTAAATTGAAGGAAAATATAAATGAGATGTTGTGTAAATATGTCCATCGGCTTCAAGTAGGTAGAACATTGTCCTTTTCTCTGTCTATCTATGTCTCTTTTGCTTTCTCTCTCTCTCTCACTCTCTTCCTTTGTGATGGTCTGTAAGATTGGTAGATCTGAAAGGTTGTGGATATATATATATATATACAAGTAAAATAGAACCACTTTTTTGGAATTCATCTTTGAAAGATATTCCTATACCATCTGGAAAGGAATATATTTTAAAGCTTATTAATAATATTAAATCATCGGTATATTTTTTATCTTATATTTAATATTTCTAATTTATGTAATTTTCTAGATGGTGTAATTTAATTTTTCATTTTGAATTGATAAAAGGTGTTTTTTTCTAATTTATATATATATTATATTCTGTGAAATGTGATTTAGTATTTCTAAATTGAATTTTTCCCTGTAATTTTGGAATAATATTCCCTCAAATTATTATATATGTATATATATATATATATATATATATATATATATATATATATATATATATATATATATATATATGTATATATATATATATATATATATATATATATATATATATACTGAAATGAATTTACAGGCATGTCCGTAGTGAATTCTAGTAGCTGTCTCTTGCAGATTTGACTGAAGGGTGTCATGCACCTTTGGCGCTCAATTCGAAATCATGATATCAAATTAACTGACAACTTTCCTGCATTCTTGGCGGAGGTAAGGTGCAATTCTTCTTCACTAATATTTTTTCCTATCATGCCTGCATTAATTTAGTAATTCTCCTGTGGCTTAGAAGTATTTTGACTTCTATTTTTAGCAAAGTAGGTGCTTATGTTGTACACTAGTAAAAATGAATATATCTATATATATATCATAATTAATTATTAAATTGTCTATACAGCTTTTACGCTCGCGGCCACTAACGCCGCATCATAATTTTGAAATATCTATAAAACCGTCAAAAGCTTTGATGTTTTTTAATTTATTATTCGTCTTGCCTAATATGTTTTGCTAAAATTGCTGTTTCTTTGCATATATCATCAGAAAATCACAAATCTATCGGACTTTCAAAGACAAATTGTTGGTGCTCGTATGGCAGGCACTAGCGCAACAAAAGCAGCCGAAATGATTGCTGTATCAAGATGTACTGTCCCGAAAGTAATGACAGCCTTTGAGAAAGAGAGAAAAACCTCCTCGTCGAAAAAAACACACCGGAAGAAAACCAAAACTTTCAAATAGGGACCGTCTGACTCTTACGAGAATTGTTAGAAAGGATCACAAGATTACGACAGAGCTTAATGACCACTTCGAGAACCCAGTTTCTACAAAAACTGCTCCTGGGAACTGCACAAAGCCGGATGTCATGGAAGGTCTGCAATTAGAAAAACCACTGCTTTCAAAAACAAACGTTGCAAAGCGTTAAGAGTGGAGTAAAAACCTACAGAATTGGTCCTAGAGTAGTGGAAGAATGTTATTTTCTCGGACGAGAAATCCTTTACCTTATTTTCGACCACCGGCTGAGTATACGTGTATAGACAGCCAAAAGAAGCATTTGACCCAGACTGCCTTCTTCGAACTCTTAAACATGGAGGAGGATCTGTGACGGTCTGCGGGGGCCTATATCTTGGACATCCGACGTTCCAATGGCTTGCTTGCATGTCAGAATTAATAGTCAAGTCTATTTAAGCATTTTATCTGATCAAATTCATCCTGTTGTTGCGGAACCGTTTCCCGAGGGAAACACAATCTTTCAGGATACTAATGTACCAATTCACACAGCTAAAGAAACATTCTAGTAATGTTGAATATCTTACCTGGCCACCACAGACCTCAGATCTTAATATTACTGAACATTAATGGTTCATTTTAGAAAAACAAGCAAGAAGTCGATATCCTCCACGAACATCCCTACAAGAACTGGAGAATGTTTTAGCTGAAGAATGGACAAAAATTCCATTGGAAATAATTCAAACTTTGTACGAGTCCATACTTCGTAGAATTCAAGCTGTAATTACTGCCAAAGGCAATCCCACCCCATATTAAAAGAAATTTGTTTGAAATTTTAAGGTGTTTCCATTATTTTGCCCAACCTCTCTCTATATATAAGTAAATGTATGGGTAAGCGAATTAGACAGATCAATATATAATGTATATTAAATACATGAAATACAAAAAATGTATATATGTATGCATATAAAACTTCCGATTTACACAGAATACAAATGATATAGAGAATTAAAGGGTGGAGGAATGTCGGACCTTTTTTATATGTATACGTATATAGTATTAAGTGTACTTAATATATTGATATGTCTAATTTGCTTATCTGTACATTTACTCATATATCTGCTCAAGTTTAAATCTCTTGAGCACTACAACGTGTATTCTATAGGGCTAATATCTGAATTCCATCTATGAACTATACCCACACTCACACATGCATATATATATATATATATATATATATATATATATATGTGTGTGTGTGTGTGTGTGTGTGTGCGCGCGCGCGCTCCATGTAAATATATGTCTGATGCCTACCTACCTTTATCTACCTTATTATTTTCCATAATAGCTCTATGTGTATTGTTCTTATCGCCGACTGGTGTTGCAGAGACGGCAGCCCTGGGTGAAGATGCTGGAGTTTACGTTACTATCCATTTCAGCAGAACTCTGTCTTATCCATACGAAGCTTATCTTGCTTTCACCTACTCGTTGAAATATTGTGTGTGTGTGCGTGTGTGGGGGAAATGTGGTGGGTGCGCACGCGCGTAGAAACAAACGAATCTATGTATAGCATTTACAATACTGTCGATTAGTGGAGTTCCATTCGTCACTAGCATATCGTGGGGTGTGATCTCACAATCAGACATTTTGCGCAGCGTTTTTTCTTTCTTTTTTCGTGGATCCATGTCGACCCATGCACTACAAGAGATGTGTGGTTGACGAAATCTGTATAGCACCCGGCTGACTGGATAACGACTTTTATTCACAAGATATAAAACCTTATAACACAGTGTGACACGCTGTTTCTGCCTGAAAATTAAGTTACGGTTCCACGAGTCAGTGGCATTGTTAATCACCCATTCATTCAGGAGCAGGTAATTCCGTTGATCTAACAAATAAATCCTCTTCATTTAACGGCGGATATCCATGATCATCACGCTACTCATCTACATATATGCGCATATATATATATATATATATATATATATATATATATATATATATATATATATATATATATATATATATATAAATACATATGTGTGTGTGCGCACGCGCGTGTAGATGTGTGTTTTTGCTTGTTCGTGTATAACAGGTTACTGTCAGAAGAAAAGTAGAAAGTTGTTTATTAACAACGTATAACTGTCAGTAAAAATAAAATAAATGAAAATAGAAATCTGTGGTTTGTATCTACCGACAGTGTTCTATTTTAATTAAATAATTTTTATTGACAGTTATATTTTATTAATAATCACAGTTTCATTTTTTCTGACAGTTACTTATTAATTTCTTAATATATTATTCTGTAGACAACGATAACTTTTCATACCTACGCACAAATACATACATACATACATACATATATACATACATACATATACATACTTACACATATATATACATAATACACACACATATATATATATACATACATGCATATACCTGTACGTATCTATCTATCTATCTATCTATCTATCTATCTATATCTATCTATCTATCTATCTATCTATCTATCTATCTATATATATATATATATAATATATAAATATTACATTTTATAAAGGGCTTAGTAAAATAAATTACTTTGCCACATACTGAACTCATTAGAAATAGCAGCCCAAAAAATTTTTTTAGCCATTTCTAATACTTAAAGAAAATTTCTCTCAGATAGTGTTTGAGTAAACACTATCTGAGAGAAATTTTCTTTAAGTATTAGAAATGGCTAAAAAAATTTTTTTGGCTGCTATTTCTAATGAGTTCAGTATGTGGCAAAGTAATTTATTTTACTAAGCCCTTTATAAAATGTAATATTTTGAATTCGCCTTAAATGGTCCCTTTACATACTGAATACTTGGTGAAATTGATTAATAATTAATTAATTTTACCCTCAATTGTTGAAATTATAATTCATTTCTCTCTGTTTAATGCTTCGGTTTTCACCGATAAAATTATGGTGTTTGCTAGGTTAGCCCACGTGGGTGGAAAGGGGAGAGCAGAAATTCTTCGCTTGCATATTTTGAATTTGTTGACACTGTTAGTTTGAACGGATCTTCGGAGGTGAAAAGTCGCCAAAAGGGTATGCTCCTACTTTCAGTGTTTACAAATCCGAATTAAGGAATTTTGAGCTGACGAAAGAAATGTCGAATTGTATTTGGCTGATCTAGAAACGTACGTTCTCAAATAATCTTTGCACTTGTGATTTTTTAATGTTTTTACCCCCATACCTTCGTGGGCTATTTTGAGTAAACACTATCTGAGAGAAATTTTCTTTAAGTATTAGAAATGGCTAAAAAAATTTTTTTGGCTGCTATTTCTAATGAGTTCAGTATGTGGCAAAGTAATATATTTTACTAAGCCCTTTATAAAATGTAATATTTTGAATTCGCCTTAAATGGTCCCTTTACATACTGAATACTTGGTGAAATTGATTAATAATTAATTAATTTTACCCTCAATTGTTGAAATTATATATATATATATATATATGCATACATACACTCAGCAAAACGGACACACAGATAGATAAATATATGAACACACACACACACACACATACACATATACATGTCATGTTTAACTTGTTTCACTCATTGGACTCCGGCCATACTGAGACATCTTCAAGAATTTTAGTCGAATGTATGCGCGGTACTTGTTTAAGTAGATCTTATGCCGAGCCGCTATATTATGGTAACATAAACAATTCAACCTCGGTTGTGAAGCGGTGGAGGGGGTAAAACACAGATATAATGATATACACACAAATACATACATACAAACACACATACTCACACTCATACACACATACACATGCGCACATATACATGTACTCGCGACGGGATTCTTTCAGTTTCCGTCAACCAAGTCCACTCACATGGATTTAGTTGATCCGAGACTATAGGAAACATATAGAGCCCATGGTGCCAATAAGTGGAGCTGTATCTAAAACTATGTGGTTTCGGAAACAACTTCTTACCACACAGATCTGCTTGCACCTAATATAAATACATGTGTGTGTGTGTTTGTGTGTGTGTGTGCATAAAATAAGTATATAAGTTAGTAACAAAGAGGTATATGTGTACCGCTTTGTTATTCATTTATATTTTATTCACCTATCCTGGAATTTTCGCTTCATAAATATTATAGACTTTTTAAATATAAAGTACATGTCTGAATAGCTAAGAGCCGAATACTTCACTCAGCTGGATCTTGTTATTTGCATACGCTGCATGTGACTCTCATGTGACCGGCACTTATGCACCAAGTCTGATTTTCACTTAATATTGTTCAGCATGGAAGTTACTCAGACCTAAGAAGGTGTCTCAATTTAAGTACCTGATTCAACATGAATCATAGTTGTGTGTGTGTGTGTGTGTGAGAGAGAGAGAGAGAGAGAGAGAGAGAGAATTACTTAATATAGTTTTTGAAGTGTAGAGGGGATATTTAAAATAATTTTTTTTCTTAAATGTTAGGAAATATTTCTAGCCTTTTTGGAAAGAAGTTTTTTCTAGTGTGTGATCGATTTCGTTTAACTTTTTCAAACACGTGGTAAGGCACGTTTGTGACACCCCATGGTCGTAACCTCAACCGTGTTTTTTCTGTTGTGATTTTTGCTACCCAGGTATCGGTTAAATTTTGAATAATCCGTAACAAGATAATTCATTTATCCATTTCAATAAAATCTCTCTATATATAAACGGCAGTTTGTCTGTGCGTGCTTCTGTGTGTCTGTTTTCTCGTACCCTCACCCTGACCACGGCTTTCAACCGATTCTGATGAAACTTGACACACACATAGCCCAATGTCATAATTCAAAACTAACGAAGCGAACATTTTGAAAAGTCCCCCAGTTCTGAAAAAATTGATAAATTCGACATGGGGTCGAGAATCATAAACATGAACCACAGACTGTCTAGGGGACGCAACTCGAGAATCTAAGCTTTTTTTATGCAACGCATTATCTATGGTAGTTTTCATAACTTGCAATCGATTTTCACCAAACTCATGGTGAAGCTTAATGTTACCCTAAGAAACTCAATTCTGACGTTAGTTTTCCATGCAATACCTTACCATCAGAAACAATCGATAAAATCATGCCATTTTGGGAAATCGCGTTCAAATTCAAGATGACGTATTTTCGACAATATCTTTCACAAATTGGCAGGAATCATTTTTTTTTTTCACAACGAGCATCATGTCTGCTCCAAGGAGCTATATAGCCCTTTTTATTCCAATAGGATACATTATTGGAAAAAATCGGTTAATTTAATCATATGTGGCACACATAGCAAACAAATTTGTGTATTAAACACAAACCAGACTGTCTAGGGGACGCAACTTGACCTTTTTAGCTATCGATAATTCGATCCAACCAATTCCTACCAGGAAGAAATTACATTCGAGACTTACCCCCAACACCGCCACTTCTGCTAATAGCTGCTGCAGCCGCAAGTTATTCGAATACTTTTTGGTTTAAACTTTCTTTATAACTACCACCCCAAACGTTTTACCTTCAATTTTTGACGTACCCTAACGGTCCTCGGACGCTACTTGCAAACTCTTGGTTTATTATAAACCACTTTTGTCGTGTGCATCAAAAAACTTTTCCTTTCGTTTGTTCAGTTTGATCACTTTTGACTTTTTCGTTGTTGTCACTCACATTGCTGCCAGCTTTTTGGCCGTTTTTGTACATTTTTATACATTTTCGGATACTTACCCCACGAGCTCCTTTTTATACATACACTTTACCAAACACATTGCTATCCACCAAAATACTTACCCCACGTTTCCTTTTATTACACCTTTGCCAAACACATTGCTATCCCCAAAATGCCACCCAAGAAGAGAAGGACCCTCCTCAGCCCTCGGACGGCCAAGGCATCGGCTGCTAGGGCTAGAAGGGCACGCGAGACCCACGAGGAAACCGCCTTGCGCCTCTCGCAAACAGCTTCCCGTTATGCCGCTGCTCAGGCATCTGAAATTACTAGCGACCGTTCTACCCGACTTGCAAGGGTCGCAGCGTACAGATCTTCCCTCCGCTTGAGGTTGACGAAAGAGCAACAGTCCAGCCAAAACATGCGGGCTTCTTACTGTGCTTCCATCCGCAGAGCTCGCGAGAACCCCGAACAAAGGGCCATTCGGAATGCGGCTAACGCCACTAGCACTGCCAGGACACGATCTGTCGAAACCTCACAGCAGAGGAGAACTCGCCAAGATGCTGACGCCGCAAACAAAGCCATGGCCAAAGCTGCCGAAACACCTCAACAGAGGAGAGCTCGCCAAGCTGCTAACGCGCCGCAAACACAGCCAGGGCTCGATCTGCCGAAACTCCACACCAACGGACTATTCGGACATCCAGACATGCCATTAACACTGCTTCTGCTAGGGCTTCAGAGGGTGCTGAGGCGAGAGCTGAAAGGCTTTCAAGGGATGCCACTGCTACCGCTGTCGCACGTGCATCTGAATCTGCTGAGGCACGGTGCACTCGACTTGAGAGTATCAACAAACGTCGGGATATCATTCGTGGTGTACGTACCCCTGCCCCCGCTTTCTGGTTGTCACTAGCATTCAACTACGACGCCACAATTAACTTCTCCTTGCGTGACGACATCAAGATAGGGTCAATGACAATGTATGCCAGTTTTGCAAAGCCAAGAAATGGCCCGGAGAGCCACCTGGTTTGTGCTGCTCTGGTGGCAAAGTGGACCTGCCACCCCTACGGGAACCACCTCAACCACTGAAGGATCTCGCGGCGGGTTTAACCCCCGATTCGTCACAATTCCTTGAAATAATTCGAAAGTACAACTGCTCATTCCAAATGACCTCTTTCGGGGCCAAAATTCCTCCCAGAGAAGGCTGGATGCCTACTTTCAAAGTGCAGGGTCAGGTCTACCATCTTATTGGGTCACTTCTGCCAGACGAGATTCAGCAGTCTTCTTTCCTCCAAATATACTTCATTGCCGACTACAACCACCAGGTTGATGCACGCCTTGGAATAATACCGGGTACAAGCTATGTTCCCCGCAAAGACATTCTTCTCCGTCTCCAAACATGCTTCATGATATCAACAGCTACGTCTGCAGCTTCAGATATGCCTTGGACAGTGCTCCTTCTCCAAACTTCACCGTTGTCATTGATGCTGATAAACGACCCCACGGGGAGCACGAACGCCGTTTCAACGCACCTGCGTGCAACGAAATTACCGTAGTTATACACGGAGAGCAACACAACAGCCGTGACATAATCATCTCCTCCCGTGGTAACAACCTACACAGGATCAGCGAGACTCACAGATCTTATGACGCGCTTCAGTATCCATTGCTTTTCCCTTATGGGGAAGATGGCTACCACTTCGGAATTCCTTTACGGCAGCCCTCCAATCAAACTACTGCGGCATCAAAGACGGTTTCCTGCAGGGCGTTCTACTCATACCGGTTCATGGTCAGGGAGGGTGAGTTCAACTTATTGCCCCGTTGTCGTCAGCTATTCAACCAGTTCGCCGTCGACATGGCCGCAAAAATGGAATCGGAAAGGCTGCTATACATTAAACTTAATCAGACCAAACTTCGCTCCGACTCCTACATTCATCTCCGTGACGGTTTGCAACAAGAAAATGACCCTCGCAACATCGGCAAGCCATGCATTCTACCCTCCACCTTCACGGGAGGACCGCGATATATGCGTGAAAGGACCCAAGACGCCTTGACCTACGTGCGCATTTACGGCCGGCCGGACCTCTTTATCACCTACACGTGCAATCCCAGCTGCGACGAAATCACTCGCGAAATCCTCCCGGGTCAATCTCACACCCATCGACACGACATCGTTGCTAGGGTTTTCCGTCTGAATTTGGGCAAAATGAAGGATTTGATAGTTAAGGGTCAGATTTTCGGGCATGTCAGGTGCCACATTTTTCGGTCGAGTGGCAAAAGAGGGGCTTGCCACATGCTCACATCTTAATTTTGGCTCACTCATAAAATCGAGACTAATGACATTGACAAATTCATTTCCGCCGAGATTCCTGACCCCGATGAGGACCCCGGACTCTACGAAATTGTCCGCACTACCATGGTACACGGGCCCTGTGGACCAAATTACGCCAACACACCATGCTACAAAAACGGATTAGCCTGCTCAAAGGGATTCCCTAAACGGTTCACTTTGGAGACTCAAACAGGCGGCGATGGGTATCCGCTGTACAAACGAAGGAGTCCAGCCAATGGAGGCCGCACGATTACGGTTGGGCGACATCAAGTGGACAACAGCTACATTGTCCCCTACTGTCCTCTCCTGTCGAAGATATTCAAAGCCCACGTCAACGTTGAGTTCTGCAGCTCCATCAGGTCAATACAATATGTCTGCAAATATATCAACAAAGGCAGCGATGCTGCCATGTTCAGCATCCAGAGGACCACCAGTCGCGACGAAGTGTCCAACTACTTGGCTGGCCGGTACCTCAGCAGCAACGAAGCGTTTTGGCGCATTTACGGCTTCCTGCTCCATCAGAGACACCCGGCTGTGGTGCAGCTTGCTGTACACTTGAAAAATGGACAGCGGATTTACTTCACAGAGCAAAGTGCTGTGCAGATAGCCACCAGCCCTAAAGACACAACGTTGACTGGTTTCTTCAAATTATGCCAACGTGATGACTTCGCTCGAACGCTTTGTACCCACAGGTCCCATCGTACTTCGTGTGGTCTAAAAACACCTGGGTTCGACGGAAATCCGGCAAAAACGTCGAAAGCTTCCCAGGCGTCAAGTTTGACTCCTGCCTGGGTCGAGTTTACAACATCCCGCCAAACCAGCAAGAATGCTTCTACCTCCGTCTCCTTCTACATGAGGTCACTGGTCCAACAGGTTTCGCCAATATACGTACCGTCAATGGGGTTCTGTGCGACACCTTCAGGGAAGCATGTATGAGACTTGGCCTTCTAGAGGATGACTCCCAGTGGGACGCCACGATGGCAGAGGGTGCTTTACTGCAAACGCATTCGGCCCTGCGACATCTTTTCGCAATCCTTCTTCAAAAATGTCAGCTTAGTCATCCACTAAGTCTCTGGATGAAATACAGGGATGACATGTCGCACGACTTCTTACGTACGGCTCAGCAACACTGCCCTTCCGCCGAGATCACGTTCACCAACTTCATTTACAATTTTGCGCTCATTCAACTCGAAGACGCTGTCATCGATAGGGTGGGTCTGCTTTAACAGAGTACGGCCTTCCACCACCCACACGTGAACACGCCAATGTTATGTCTGCTGAATTGTTACGCGAAACTTCCTACTGCA
Source organism: Octopus sinensis (assembly GCF_006345805.1). Lineage (NCBI taxonomy): Eukaryota > Metazoa > Mollusca > Cephalopoda > Octopoda > Octopodidae > Octopus > Octopus sinensis. The sequence goes on from NC_042999.1 coordinate 120,067,538, forward strand.
TTGAGGAACTGCACCAGTACGTCCAAGATAATGAACCACGGCTGCTTCCAGACCAGCGCATAGCCTACAACACCATCGTAGACTCTGTCAGACAGCAACGTGGGGGGATTTTCTTCCTTGATGCACCCGGCGGCACAGGCAAAACCTTCGTCACTAAACTAATTCTGGCAGAGGTCAGACGCAACACGGACATTGCCCTGGCTGTAGTTTCCTCTGGTATCGCGGCCACGTTGCTTCCGGGTGGCAGAACCGCCCACTCTGCCTTCAGACTCCCGCTCGATCTGGCAAAGTCCGAGTCACCTATCTGCAAATCGCCAAGAACTCAGAACAGGCCGACATTCTTCGCAGATGCAAACTCATCGTATGGGACGAGTGCACTATGGCACACAAAGCGCCCTTGAGGCACTGGACAGGTCACTGCAAGACATCAGAGACTCTACGGCCCCCATGGGAGGATTAACTTTACTTCTTTCAGGAGACTTCAGGCAGACTCTACCTGTTATTCCAAAAGGAACCCGTGCCGATGCCGTGCGCGCGTGCCTTAAGTCGTCAGCTCTTTGGGCACATGTGCGGCCCTTGCACCTCCAAACTAACATGGCGCGCGCAGTTAATTGGTGACAGCGGATCCGCTGCATTCTCCAGGGACCTCTTATCGCTCGGTGAAAATAGGATGCTGTCTGATGCGGATGGCTACGTTCAATTGGACTCACTTTGCACCATTGTCGACACCCCTGCTAGCCTCCGGGACGCTGTCTTCCACGACCTACAAAACATTTTACGCGACCTAAAATGGCTTGCAGGCAGAGCTATTCTCGCACCCAAAAATACAACCGTCAACTCCATCAATATCCAGCTACTTGAAGCTATTCCTGGTGATGTCCACGTCTACAAATCTATAGATAGGACAGCAGACCCCGCCCAGCTTGCCGATTATCCTGTTGAATTCCTGAATTCACTTGAACCGCCAGGCCTGCCACCACACATCCTGAAGTTAAAAGCCGGTGCGCCCATTATGCGCATCAGGAATTTGGTTCCACCTAAACAGTGCAACGGCACACGTTTGGTTGTGAAACATTTGGCACCACATTTAATAACGGCCACAATACTTACCGGTTGTGGGAAGGGAGAGGACGTCTTCATTCCACGGATGCACCTTCAACCGTCGGGCGCTGACCTACCAATCCACTTCAGGCGTTCTCAGTTTCCTGTTAAACTCTGCTTCGCAATGTCCATCAATAAATCCCAAGGCCAAACGCTACAAGTCGCTGGATTACATTTGGGCGAACAGTGCTTCGCCCACGGTCAACTCTACTGGGCTGTTCACGCGTTGGGAGGCGCAATGATGTTTTCATGTTTTCGCCCAAACGGACAGCTAGGAACATCGTATATACAGAAGTATTCCAGTGAAGACAAGACATTGCAACGTCCACATGCACCTTCGTTCCCTGGAGGGAAAGGACTACATTGGGATTAGTCGTTGCCTACTAGGGGCTCTTACATACCCGGGCAACGCCGGGCTATGCTGCTAGTATATATATATATATGCCATGTTGGTTCGTTAGTTACTGCACACATTTTTTTCTCTCCTTCTTTCTGTGATTATTTCTCTCTGTGTATCTTTCTGTTGAAGAGCGTAGGCTCGAAACGTTAAAGACTTGTTTTATTTATATTCCTGAGCGCCATACTAATACAATTGTTTGTTTTCCACCTGCCTTCGTCTTTTGTCTATTTTCATAAAGCTTCCCGTTATATATATATAAATATATATATATATATATATATATATTATATAGATATATATATATATATATATATATATATATATTAATTAACAATTGAGGATAAAATCTTTAAAAGAAATTATCAGTAGTCAGCGTGAAAAACCTCGTAAGAGAAAAAATCCGTAAATTCTTCCTCTTTGAAAATATTCATTTATATTATATTGAGGGTACTACTATTCGCAGATACCAACACGCTAAGAGGGACCAATGCGGTCAAAACTACTAAAAATAAACAAAATTTTACCGAATGCAAAACTTCAAAACACATCATTTTAAAAAAGAATTCAGTTACATATCACATGTGATTTCGCATTTAATGCAGAATATGCATTTTTATGTTCATCAGTGCAACAAACTCAAGAAATATAAGAGAAAAACATAACATTACAAGCTCGATAGCCAACCGTAGAATTCGTCGTAGCATGTACGAATGTTTATCTTTACATATCTATGAAAATGGCGGGCTTATTCGCAATGCATTTCGGTACAAATTGTCTAGTCGGAATAAAAATTCAGTATTGAACTATTCCGCTGAAAAATATAAATTAACAATTGAGGATAAAATCTTTAAAAGAAATTATCAGTAGTCAGCGTGAAAAACCTCGTAAGAGAAAAAATCCGTAAATTCTTCCTCTTTAAAATGATGTGTTTTGAAGTTTTGCATTCGGTAAAATTTTGTTTATTTTTAGTAGTTTTGACCGCATTGGTCCCTCTTAGCGTGATGGTATCTACGAATAGTAGTACCCTCAATATAATATACATGAATATTTTCAAAGAGGAAGAATTTACGGATTTTTTCTCTTACGAGGTTTTTCACGCTGACTACTGATAATTTCTTTTAAAGATTTTATCCTCAATTGTTAATTTATATTTTTCAGCGGAATAGTTCAATACTGAATTTTTATTCCGACTAGACAATTTGTACCGAAATGCATTGCGAATAAGCCCGCCATTTTCATAGATATGTAAAGATAAACATTCGTACATGCTACGACGAATTCTACGGTTGGCTATCGAGCTTGTAATGTTATGTTTTTCTCTTATATTTCTTGAGTTTGTTGCACTGATGAACATGAAATGCATATTCTGCATTAAATGCGAAATCACATGTGATATGTAACTGAATTCTTTTTTAAAATGATGTGTTTTGAAGTTTTGCATTCGGTAAAATTTTGTTTATTTTTAGTAGTTTTGACCGCATTGGTCCCTCTTAGCGTGTTGGTATCTACGAATAGTAGTACCCTCAACATAATATATATATATATATATATATATATATTATATATATATATATATATATATATATGTATGTATGTATATGTATGTATACACTCACGTGGCGATTAAACTGGCAGCCCCACCGAGTTTGCTTGTTGAGGAGTGTGTTTGTTGGACAACCTACGGGACAAAAAACAAAACACGTCAAAGGGCGGAGGAACTAAGGAGTAGTCAACGGCCATGCAACAAAATGTATATGCATATGTATAAATTGCATTATATATCTTATTTATATTCTTAAATGTCATATTATTCTCTTTTGAATGGGGAACATTAGCCTCCTTATCCATGGTGAGTACAACCCATGTAGGACAAGGAAAACTATGATATAAAACCAAGTTGGTGGTCCCCTTAGTTGATGTGCCCTATCAGCAACTAATTACTCATAGGCAAGTCTGTCCTCCGCAGCTTTTGAACAACTAGATCTGGAGAAGTCCACTCCGATCTCAAATCTGCGATAAATTTATCATCTGAAACGTGGCACACTTTTCACCGGTACATGTAAATGCGTTTTGATGGAGAGAGTGTGATTTGTGCTGCGCAAGCAATGACCACTAAAACCATGTGCAGGTAGTTCAGTAAAATACTATGTTCATGGGTTAACCATCACCTGGTAAGTGAAGCGAGAAGTTTTAATTAAACTATTTGGTTTAATTTTATATGGATGATCTCATATTCTGAGTGTTATTATCGTGCTTTTCATCTCTATGTGTCTTTCCTATGCATCTTACGTAGAGGGTTGCACACGATTCTTCCAAAAAGCTTATACAGTAAACTATAGAATACAATAATTCTTATATTCCAATTAATAGCTAGTTTATGGTAGACATGATGCAAATATTACTGCACGTGTACTTATTCAAACTAAGTTCAACTGGTGACTGAAGTATTGCATGCACTTCTTTTCGTTACTTTGATACAAAAATTAATTCCTGTGAGATTTTTTTCTGAAATGTATTTGTTATTTCATTATTGCGCTTACATTATATCAGCACCAGTTTGTGCTAGATTTTTTTACCATATTCTCCAACGACTACATTCCTAAGTCTTTCTTATCTAATATTTGAATCATGCTTTAAGAGGTTTTTACAACGCGATACTTATATGTATTAATATGTCTGTGAGTCTGTGTGAACGTGTGTGTGTGTGCACATATACACATGTGTTGTCTAAACATCGCAGTTTGAGTACTGAAACAAATACATATAGAACACATCCTTACTGAAGAAGCGAGTATTTTCCGAAACCTCGAACTGTCCAGGAAGTTTGCTGTAAATTAAAAGTACGCCTATTTTCAATGTATATGATATAGCGAGAATCATGACACCCCTTGTGAGAATGGCTAACCGCACGCGTATAAGCAGCAGCGTGCTTGACTGAGAGGGAGAGATGGAAAATCGCAGGAAGTAGAAATGTGTCGTTCGTGAGTTGGTGGAGTTGCAGGAAATTGTAGAGAAGTGTTTATAGTTCATTTGTTACAGTTGTTGGCAGAGTAATTGGGAATACATCTTGTAGGGACAGTTGGTGTCTACTCCGTTAGGTGGTACTATATATCACACCATATTAGTGCACGCCACTATCGTGACATATACAGAAAGCACGTTACAAAAGTGGGAACGAGTTGATTCGAATTTTACGTTGATCATTAACATTTTTTTATGATACAAAAAATTCGTTAATTATGGAAGGTGGCATATCACAGTTGCAAAAGCAATAGCAACAGCAGAAAAAGGAGTTGTACCAACAGCTACAATATCAACAACTAAACCACAATCAGTTGCTGGATCGGGAAACACTGCAAGTTCGTTTTCACCAGGCAGCAGCAGAAAAAATATCAAAGAATTATCAACTTGCGACTGGACGTAACGAAAATTGAAGAAAAACATTATCTCAAATACAAACATGTCAACCGGGAATAAATAGGGAAAAAGTATGTTACCACCAAATCCATGATATGGGTGTAAAGGTCTGCATTTTAAGGAATTCTGTCCATCTATAAAACTCGGAATATTTTTTAGTTGTCAAAAAATAAGACGTAAGAACTTACATTGCAGCGCGAAGCAAAAAGGTCGAAAGAAAATTCTAAAGAGGTTTGAGCAACGGAAAGTCGAGACAACACTCGAAAAAGAATGTTGTGTACGCGAACGTGAAACTACAACTAGACACACGCAACGACATTACAATTATTGATATCGACACGCGGAAGAAAATTGGGAAACCTACATTAAAAAAACAAAGAAAAGTGCGTGAGGCGTCACATGTGAAAGATTACACTTCTTAGGCGAAATGGTAAGCGACATTACATTTCCTAATAAAACATGTAAAAGCAAAAGTGTTTGTGTTAAAAAATGCTGAACCATTGGCAGATACGGGGATAGCTTCATTACAAGGGAAAAATGCAATAAAAACATTTTGTGTAACATCATTCAGGAACTGCCAGTAACTGTTGGGGAATGACAAATTTATTGCAAAGACGAAAGACACGCTGAAAGTAAAATAAAATGAAAATATCCGTAACACAAAACGAACCATTTTCTCTCTGTGATAATGTGTTGATGTACTCATAGAGTTGTAGTGCTAGACGTACTACAAAAGCGTGTATCAAGTGAATTTCATATGGAACACCCAGGAATTTTAAGAATGAAATCAGTAATGAGGAATTACGTGTATTGGCCTACTATGGACCGTCATATTGAACAATTGATAAAATCCTGCAGCGTTTGTGCTCTCGCAGCAAAGGCACCAGCGTTGAGATTCCAGTTGCCGCCAAAGACAAGCAGTCCATGGTCCAGGCTACATAGAGAATTTGCTGGTCCGGTAAATCTCACGTATTATCTTATCATAGTAGACAGCTATACCAAGTGGCCGGAGATGTGTAAATGCAGTCAACAATAAGGTAACAATAAAGTTCCTTCATGAACTTTTTGCGCGATATGGTGTCCCAGGCACCAAAGTATCGGGTAATGTAACCCGGTTTTCGGGGTACGAAGTTAAAAATTTCCTTGTGAGGTACGCAATCAATCATATCTCTACTTTACCTTAACACCTGAGATCAAAATGGACAAGCAGAAAGGTTCGTAGACACATTTAAACGAAGACTAGAAAGATCAGGAAATGAATTAAGCACCCATGTAGCACTAACTCAGTTCTTAAGGGTCTACAGGGTAACACCCAACCCGAACACCTGTTTTGGCAAGTCACCCGCAGAGCTAACGTTCGCCTGGAAAAACTCATGAAACACAACAAAGTATTTTAATGTGGAAGATAAAGCTCATTTCAAAGTATATAGGAATTGAAGATAAGTTTGGGAGGGCGGCATAGTGATGAAAGGAATAGGCAGTATGATGTGCATAATTAAAAAATGTCAAATAGGATAGCACAAATGACATTTGAATCACTTGAAAACTAGACGTACCGAAGAAAGAAGAAATCCCGATGGAAGTTTGTTATGATTTGTTAGATGCTCCAACACCAAAAAAGGTTGAACCTAGGCGGATCAATAACAGAAAACAAACAGAATGACTAGAAATAGTCCTTAAGCGAAAGAAGAATTAAAACTTCTGAGGAAATTAAAATCTCAAAAAAAGTGAAAGGTGATGATGAAAAAGAAAATAGAATAAAACTAAATAAACCAGTTGCACTTACTAAAGATTTCGGAGAAATCACCGAAAGTCGAAAGGTGTCGTTCGTGAGTTCGTGGAGTCGCAGGACATTGTTGAGAAGTTGTTATAGTTCGTTGAGAGTTGGTTTGGATTGGTTACAGTTGTTGGCAGAGTATTAGGGAATACATCAAGTGGAGAGAGTTTGTGTCTACCTTGTTACACAGTACTATATATCACACTGTATTAGAGCATGACGCTAAGATGACGCATGCAGAATCTACGTTATAAAAGTATACACTAAAGTAGTCAAATAATCAAAATTCATCCTTTCTGGGTTTTGCTTTTTTTGTTTTTACTTCACATAGATGTTGGTTTAATTCTAGACATATGCTAAATATTTAAATCATACAAATTATGATGTGCTTAATGAGACCCATGTGATTTATTTACGGCGCACATCAATCACTGAACCCACTCTAGCAGTAATTTTCCCTACCTCAATACGAACCAATTTTTTTGTTTTTAAAAATGCAATTATATCAATATACCGTGAAATACTATTGTGATTTACATTTTTCGCAGAAAGCCGTCAATCTTGCAAAAGCACATTCACTCCTTAATCTTCCAACCTTTGTCCATCATAAACTCACCGCTCAGCACACACTTCTACCAGTAAGTTTTAACAACTTTTCCACGTATGCTCTGCCATTGCTTTCAAAATATTTTTTGATGTTCAAATATTTTTGACTTCTCTGCTTTTCACTAATGACAAATGAATATTTACCCAAAATATTTGTTTTATGTTTCTTATTTTTATTTATTTACATTTAATATATCTAGGGGAGTCACATTTAGAATTGGTGGAGAATAGTTTAATATATGTTATGTTACAATAAAAGTATAAATAAAATTGCACCAGACACTAATTAATATTGTTTACATTAGCGAAAGAATCAATGGAGAAGAGAGAAGAAATATTTGCTGTAGCTATTTACGGTTGTTTGGGACATAGTGAATTTGAAGTACGAGCTAACAATTGTCTATGATCGGACGGAACGAAAGTGGTCAGGAACAATAAACAATAAGCAATTTCCCTCATAGAAAATAGCTGTTAATGATAACGTTTCAGTGTGTCTATCTTCGTTTTGAAGCGGCCGTTACCACGAGAGAACTCGTAATTACATAGTTTTTCGCATCATTTGGCTTCATCAGTCAATGGAAAGCAAAATGTCACTATCTTACGAAATTTATCATGGTACTAATAGTAATAAGGAAAGAGCGTGTGCATAGTATTTCCCTATATTTCACTGCTAATTGAATAGAGTAATCGTATGAATCATTAATTAATGTGGCGGTCAATATTAATTAGATATTTATTTTACCATCGTAGAGAATATGTTGTATCCCAGCAAATTTAGATATACAAGCACATAAATATATAATGTTATTGCAAATCAGAGGACTATTGGACAGGACTCCAAGAATTGGAGGGACAAAGCGATGTGATGATAAGTATACGAAAATTTTGGAAAAAAGTAGGGATATGAAATATTTAATTATGTTGACATAAGGAAAATTACACAAAATAACTAGCTCGTATTGCTAAGATCAATAGAAAACAGAAGGATGTGATAAAGAACGACGAATATGTAGAGCCTTTCTGTTATAATGATATAATGCAAAGGGGACGGTAAAGTATGCTTCTGAATGCAATCAATAGTGTAAAGTACAAAACTGGAGGTAGATTTGATCAGACACATACAGACACAAGCACATATAAACACACAGAAACACACGCACACACACATGCACACAAGTACACACACAAATAACGGAAACGATGTATAAGGCAGTATAACACAATTAAAGAAGTGTGTGCAAGGCGTGAGCATATATATATATATATATATACCGATACGAACACACACGCAAACTTACGGATGGTGCAATGGAGATTCTGGGTTCTGTAGGAGTTAGGGGGCATTCAACAGCAGATATAATCTCAAGCTGACATACCCGATGTTGATTAAGTGCCACCTTGCAATATATGAGCGAAAAAATTTAATCGCTCTAACGCGTTTATCTGAAATGAAGTAATGGCTTTCTTAGCAAATTCGTAGATAAAATACATGTCAGTGCTAAGTGCTGCATTATCACTCACTCACACGCATATTTACGCGCACGCACACACACACATTCACACACGCACACGTACAGTACACATACGAGCACACATGCTTGCACATATGTTTATCTTTTAGTACAGTATTTGATGCGCGTGAATATTAAATTTGTTTGATTTATGCTATACAAACATAAATATACACTACGTATATTCTTTAGGAATTTTTCGATGTTGTTGTTATTATTGTTGTTGTTATTATTATTATTATTATTATTATTATTATTATTCAGGTCACTGCCTGGAATCGAACTCGGAATCTTGGGGTTAGTAGCCCGCACTCTTAACCACTACGCCATATGCCCGTGGGCAATTATGGAGTGAATTTATATTAAACTAGCAGTATCGCCCGGCGTTGCTCGGGTTTGTAAGGGAAATAACTATATAAGCATTTTTAGAGATGTAAAGTATAATAGCCATCTCAATATGGCTAACCACAAAGGGGGGTGTTACTGTAGCTTTTTACGTTCTGAGATTTAATAATACATTTTTAGAGAGTTACTTCCCTTATATATGCATAAAATTCATTGAAAACGGGAAAAATTGATGGTAATTTTTTTTTAAATCGTAGACTCATCGTAGACGCGCGCTAATACCCAGAAGGGCTCGATACGAATCACGACTATAAGATACCCGGTTTTAGTTAAACTGCACCGCAAAATGTGGGAGTAGTTAGGAATCTAAATCGTAGGAGACAGACACCACACAACCTCACTTTTATATATATAGATTTATGAGCCCTAAATTTCACCCCATAATTCACTCCGTTGTGTGTGTGTGTGTATGTATTAGAAAATTGTATTCGCTTAGTCGTTTTCTCAGTGCGCATTGGCACTGAAACGAACACAAGCAGTGGGTGAAGCGATATGTAAGTTTACTATTAGTAGATTTGTCTGAAGAGAATCATTCATATTGGTGCTGAATTCAAAATTATATCAAGTTAAATGACATTCCTTCTTGCAATTTTGCAGAGGTAACACGCAATCCTTATTTCACTTAGTTTTCTTTTTCCAACAATGCCTGTGAATATATAATGTAAATTTTTGTGGCTTCTGAGTGTTTTGACTCCTATATTTAGCAAATCAGGTGCTTAACAAGCGCCCTTATATGCAATTCTTTATATATATATATATATATATATATATATATATATATGAGAAAGTTGGTTCTGCAGTTTCTTGCTGAACAAGCTGCACAAATGATTTGCTTATAGTAATCAAATGTATGAGCTATACATTAGCTCACTCACTCTATCAAATCGATGTTGCACTACAATCATTTGTGGAAGTGATCACAGAGCAAGATGACATGAAGTATTGCGCAGAAAAACGCACTGCAGCAATTGAAATCAAAATCTTCTGATTGGGAGTACAACACTCCAACCACCAGGACATCCACCCTCGACATACGTACTCATGTACGTACATATATCTTTTATATAATATATATATATATATACACACACCAAGTAAGTTAGGGGTTGTGGATCCAACCCACTAAGGGATAATATTTATCCAATATACTGTTGGTATAATACCAAATTTATTAGTACACAAGTGTTTTGAATTGCAATGCAATTAACTGACTTATTGTATTAAATGGGTGAAGGTAAATAAATATTTTACCATTAATTTATAATACAAATAAGAAAATGGAGAAACAATTTAGTTGGTTCATCAGCTCTAGGATATTAGAATGTTGACTTATTTATTTGTTTAACACAAACGAGAACCTTAGTAACGTACATATATACATTATAATTCAATACATATAAGATAAGAATACAGTTATAAAAATCTTAATATAAATTATTGAAATCATTAAAATCACTCTTACAGCTGTATCTATTATCAGAGAAGTTCCGCTGTTGTAGTCCTTGATCACAATGTCTGGTCGATTGGAGTTAATTTTTCTGTCACTTTGTACTGGGAAGTTCCAAAGGATGGTAACGTCCTCGCTATTTCCTTCATCCTCTTGATGGTGTCTGTATAACTTAAAAGGGGATTTAATTTTGTAGTATTTACAAGCATTCTTGTGGATGTACTGCCCTAGACTGTCATGTCTTATGAGGTACTCCTATTCAGTGAGGACTGGGCAACCAAAAACAACATGTTCAAATGTCTCTGCGAATTTTCTGCAAATTCTGCAAAAGAGGTCAGATCCATCTTTAAGGACGTTTGCATGGTACTTTCTGGTAGGCGAGCTCTGATCTTGCGCTGCATTAACAAAACCTTCTGTTCGTCCTTTTACACCTGACTGTTGTAGCCATTGGTGTGTTCGGTTTTGATCAATACCTGGCTTGGACAGGCGGTTAGGGTATTTTCCATGCAGGGGTTTGCCTTTCCGCTTGTCTTCGATATTATTCATGTAAGCCTTCTTTGCTTTTTGTTTGATGTTTTTTGCATCAGTGATAGGTTGGTCACTATTTGGAACCCGTTGGTCTTTCTGATTATTAATTTTTGAATAAGGAGATGCAATGGTAGATCTGTCAGTATTTGGGTGTCTTTGGCCATTCTTATTATTAACTTGTAGGGCAAAATACTTTTTAAATTCCTTACTAAGCTTCATGACTGAAGCTTGCTTTGAATCTTCATGCTTCAGCGCAGTTCGTAAGAGCACTTCCCTTGTTGTATTAAGGTACATTTCAAGGCCTATTATTTCTGATTTGAAGGATTGTTCGAGCTGAATCAATCCTCTTTCACCTATTTTCTTTGGGAGATAAATCCTGCCTACATCTGATTTTGGATGGCGCATTCGGTAACTTGTAAGGATTTTGCGGATCTTTCCATCCATATTCTGCATGTCAGTGAGACCCCACCTAATGGAGCTATATATGGTTACTAGTGTGGACAACGAATTCTGTTAGCAGCATTTAATCCTAAGTTTATGAGCATTCTTAACCTTCGGTAGCATTTATTTCGGATTTTCTCTTTCGCTTTAGAGTGCTGGATACCATCACCTTCATTAGTTCCAGATATTTGTATATTTCGGATCGGTCTAGTTTTCAATATAGCTGTGGTAGTATTAAGTTCTATGTTTTCTGCCTTCATGAACTTCTCTGCCTTGAAAGTAGCCTTTGCACATTTATCAAGTCCGAATTCCATACCTATACCAGATCTGAATTCTTTAACAATATTCAGCAGCTCTTCCTAATAGAGTAGATGATTCATTTCCTAATAGAGTAGATGATTCATTTTCTGGTCCAAAATCTTATACATTCTTTTAGCATTATTCAGTTGCGTGAATAATTGGAAGAGGGCGAGACAGAATAGTACTGGTGATAATGAATCGCCTTGAAAGATACCACAGGTGATATTGTTGTTTGGTGAGGTAGCATATCCTTGTATATGGTTTCAACTGAGAGTGGTTCACTAGGAATCCATAATTACTTTTAAAAAGTTCACAATTGTTGCAGCTATCTTGTAAATTTCCAGGGCCTTGATGATCCATGCATGGGGGACACTGTCAAAAGCTTTCTTGTAATCTATCCAAGCGGTGCTAAGGTTTCTGCATTTGGAATTACAATTTTCACTGAACATTTTAGCAATTAGTAATTGGTCCTTACATCCATATGAACCCCTTTTACATTCTTTTTGCTCAACAGGGAATAACTTCCTATAGTTCACGAATTCATAAGCTCTATTCGCTATTATACATGTTAATAGTTTATATATAGTGGGGAGGCATGTTATGGGTCGGTATGTTGGGGGATTAGTAGTTTCTTCTGTTTTTGGTAAGAGATATGTAATTCCTTCTATAAACCACTTTGGAGCTTTCGCAGGGATGGACATGACGTCATTGAGTGTTACGGATATGTTGTGGTGAGTGTTCATTAAAGAGTTTAGCCAAACATTTGGAATGTTATTTATACCTGGGGATTTCCAATTTTTTGACTTGGCGAATGCCGCTTTCACTTCTTCAATTGTTATATTCTGCCATTCTTGATATTGGAGGTGGGCTTTGGCCTCTTGTATGTCCCTGACCCAATATGCATTCTGATTAAACTCCTTTGAATTACTCCAAATGATTTTTTTCTAAACATCTTCAGTTTGCTGGTAGGGAGGAAGCGTTTTCACAATAATGAGATTTTTTTCCCAGTTCCCTGTAGAATTGTTTTCATGTTCTTCTTGACTAGTATGATTTGTTTATGAAATGCTGAGCGTTTTTTTTTTGTATCTAGCCAGTCGTTTGGCTTTTAATTGTAGTTTTTGTTTGAGGATTTCAATCTGTGTATTCTTTGTTTTCTTGTAAAGGACATGTTTAGCAATTATTATTTTTAGTTTGTTGGATTTATTAGTTTTTCCCTTTGTTTGCTTCAAGTAGAAAAGGTATATCTGCTCTTGGATTATTCGCCGGTTTATTCTTTTCCGCTATGCAGTTTGTTTGTGTACATTGCACTTTCTTTGTCTATCTCTAATTTTTTAATACTGCATTTCTGAGTTACAGCATAAGCAGCTGAGTAAATGAGTTGATCAATCACTTTCAGGGCATTTTCTCTACTATTCTCAAGGAGTTGTCTTATCATCTTTCCAAATGATTGATCAAGTTCTTTGATTATTTGTCTGTTCTTATTAATATTAATAATCGTGGAAAGGTTGATGCAGTTATATAAGATATTGTTCTAGTATTCCGTCTAACAGTTCATTGTTAAGGTGATCATTTATAGCGTTTTTAGTATCAACTGATGGTTCACCTTCATAGGGTTCTGTAAGAGCACTGACCTTGGCCTTGAAAGGAACCAATTCACCTTGATCTATTTTTAATTACTGATAGTAGAAAATAATTATATATATATATATTTCTACACACACACATATATACATATATATATATATACACACATACTGATGTTCACCTCGTTGAATTTTTGAATTTCTGAGATTCTTTTTTGAAAATTATTATTATTATTATTATTATTATTATTATTATTATTATTATTATTATTATTATTATTATTGCCTTTGCACAACTTCTAACGCTAGAGATATTCTGCGGTGTCAGCTGTTCACTACCAGTGAACACCTCTTATTTTTCGAGCACCTTCCGGAGTATTCGAGCGGTTCCAAGCAGTACTGTTTTCTGCAAGTGCACCACCCTTTTTGCGCCCCCTATTTGTTCCACGTACATCCCCAGAGTTTTGCTCACTGTTACCAGGGTTCCGACAATTATTGGCACTACTGCCACCGTTTTCATCAATCACAACTGCTTAGCTTCCCAAGCTAACCTGTCAAATCTCTCAACATTACTTTCTTTCTTATCGCATATCTTGTTATCAGCTGGGCAGCATGCTATATCTATGATCCGGCATAGTTTGTTTTCTTTCTCAATTAAAATTATGTCCGGCATCCTATTCACTATCTGGTAATCACACTCAATCATAAAATCCCATAGGATCTTTGCATTTGTATTTCGACGATACCTTCAGGTTTGTGGTCGAACCAATTTTTTTCTCTGTCAAGTCCATACCTGTTGTAGAGTCTCCAAAGAACAAGCCTTGCTATATTGTCGTGGTGTCTTTTATATTCCTTCTAGGTTAGAGGCGCACATTGGCTGGTAATATACGATACGGTTTCACTTGTTTTCTCGACATATACTGCACTTATCACTTTCTGGTGTCTTGTCTATTCTCTATTTTATGTAGTTTGTTCTTAGTGCTTGCTGTTGGGCAGCATAGATTAGAGCCTCCGTTTTCGGTTTTAAATCACTTTTAGCCATCCATAGCCATCTTGTTTCTCTGTCTTCAACATCCCTATGAAATTGTCTATGCATTCTTTTCTTTACCCACCTATTTTCAGTTTTCAATTTTTGGTATAATGCTTTATCTTTGCAATCTTTCATCTACACAAGCCTGACCTGCCTTCTTCTAATAATAGCAACTCTGTGGCATTTTTTACATACCATGCTATGCTATTTTCGTCTGCTCTAGTGCTGTGTTCGCCTCAAATAAGTCATCCTCCGGCTCTTTTTCATGGTACATACATTCTATCTGTGTCATCGTCGTCGTCATCTTCATCATCATCATCATCATCATCATCATCATCATCATCATCATCCTCATCATCATCATCGTCGTCGTCGTCGTCATCGTCGTCGTCGTTGTTGTTGTTATTATTAATATTATGTTTTTTTCCTTCTTTCTTCAAATTTTCTTCCGTTTCTCGCCGAGTGTTTTCCATACACCTCGGGCAGAGAAGCTCATTGTATGCATTCCCAGATTACACGCGCAAATTCACAGATAAAATATGTATTTATAAATTAATAAATAAATAAAGTCATGGATGGATCTTATTTTCACAGCGATAGTGCTCTTCTCAGTACATGAACCGTTCCAGTTAATACGATTTTTTGCACTTCCTGTAGGGATGGTAAGCCTGAAATCATTTTCAAATAGGTTTCAGTGCCTTTTTTTATCATTCCTAGAGATACTACAATCACTGGTACTGTAGTCGCCTTGAGATGCCACATTTTTTCAAATTCCATTAGCAGGTCTTTGTATTTACCAATCTTGTCAAATTCTTTCGCCGCTATATTGTGATCACAGGGAATACTCATGTCTTTCAATTTCCATTGGCAGGTCTTTGTATTTACCAATCTTACTACTGGTACTACCACAGCTGCTGATACTACCACTGCTGCTGCTGATGCTGTTGCTGCTACTACTACTGCTGCTGTTGCTGCGGCCATTAATATTGCTACTTCCACTGCCGCTCCAACTGCTGACAATGATATTGGTGCTGCTACAACTACTGGGACTATTGCTGCTACTAATGATGCTAAATGAGGCCCCTATATGAAAATTAGTGGTGAAATCTTTTATTTAATTTTTTAAAAAAATTTTATGTTATTATTATTATTATTATTATTTTTTTTTTAAATGAAAACTTGATAATAATTTAACTTCTTGAAAAGAAAATTTCTAACAGTACACCGAATCGCTTGTCCAAAGGTTATAAAGGAAGCGCGCCCGTCAGGAGGCTGCCAGCCTGATGGCGAAAAATTTTCAAATGGCAGAATATCTTCCCCGAATACGAACCTGGAAGGTCACTTAAACGGGATTTGTCCCAAATTAAGCCCCCAAAGTTCACCACCACAACGACCAGAAAATCAAAAGAGTAAAAGAACTAAATGGAACCGGGAAGAATATAAAGAAGTAATATATGCTTATTATTATTATTATTATTATTATTATTATTATTATTATTATTATTATTATTATTATTTCTCTTTATTACAGGACTTGTTGGAGATCCTGGAGTCTTGCATGCGTAGCAGTCTTGGTAACTGCAGGGTTACGTTACCATGCTGTCCGTTCATTTCAGCTGTCTAATAGTTTCCAAGGAGGTAAACCTTTTCTAGCAGTTCTACTAGGCACTCTATTCCAATTTCCTTCATATTCTCCTTGATGTTTTCTGATACTGTTCTCAAGGTCCCAACAAGATATAGCACTATTTTCACCTTCTTCATTTTCCATACCCTGGCTATTTCGTACATATCTATCTATCTATCTATCTATCTATATATCTATCTATCTATCTATCTATCTATCTATCTATCTATCTATCTATCTACATTTTCGTCTTTCTTCTTGAATATTCGTGGGTCAAAAGGGCATGAAACATCAACTATGTAGCATATGTAGTGTAACCTGTCCACCACCACTAGGTCCAGTATGATATAATATAGCACCGGATCTGTTTGGATTGGGGAATCCCAGAGGATTTTGCTAGTCTTCGACTCCGTCACTCTATGCAGTTTGTACTCATATTACGTCTTGCCTCTCTCTCTAGTTCCCATTCTTCGCTCGATTTCCAGTATAGCAATTCGCTACCTGATCATGTCGTCACAACTTGTAGTGGTTTTGGGCAGGCGTAGGGCATTCGTTCTTGATATGGGCAATGGTTTCATCAACTCTATTGCAGATGCTGCACAGCGGAGAGACTTGCTCATTTCTAAAGTATAGTGCTCTCAATCTCATTTTTTAGTATTTCTGTCATCAGCCAATTTCACCTATCATTTCTTCTGTGACTATGGAATTTAATGTGTAGTCCCTTCTTGCCTAATTCTTCTACATGTCCTTTTTGTACTTCATCTTTTGTTTTTCCTTTTTTCTCTGATTTCAACACTTTCTCGTTCCTAACTGTCACTAGCAAGGTTTCTTTACTCTGGAAAGAAGATAGCTGGTTTCCATAACGTCTTTTCAAGTCACCATCGTACAACCCGATCTAAATCTTCTTTTCAATTAAATTATCATGTAGAGTTGCTGTGTATTTTTCTATTCTCCTGATTTGTAACTTACATAGTCCAAGCGTTCAAGGCCAGAAGATTATTAAATCCTGCTTATATAACACCTTCAACGGATGAAACTTTTAGTAGTTCATGACTATATAATGCTTTGATTAAACAACATGTGTGTGTGTGTGTGTGTGTGTACGCTTGTATGTATATATAGATAGATATACGCAAATACACACACACACACACCACACACACACACACACACACACATATATATATATATATATATATATATATATATATATAATATATATATATATAGGGAGAATTCACAAAAAACAAAAGACGAAGACAACAAACGCTCGAGAAGTGAAAACGTCTTTCACGTTTCGAACCCACGCTCTCCACAGAAAGGAATACAGAAAGAAACAAGGAGAGCAAATAAAGAAAGTGTAGTGGCTACCGATATACATATAATTTAGAGAAAATCCTCTATTAAACAATTCAATAAAGAAAAGTATTTATTGTGCTTTATTGATTTTTTAAATAGGTTTTTTTTATAGTATATGTTTTTTATATCTTTCTTTATTGAATTGTTTAACAGAGGTTTTACTCTGAATTATATACATATATTATATATTGTGAAATTTGATTTAAAATTGATAAATTGAACTATTCCCTGTAAGTTTTGGAATTATGTTCCCTATCATTATAATAATAATAATAATAATAATAATAATAATAATAATAATAATAATAATAATAATATTATTATTATTATTATTATATATATATATATATATATATATATATATATATATATGTGTGTGTATGTATGTATGTATGTATGTATGTATGTATGTATGTATGTTTACCAGTGGTCACCGAAGAAACGCGAGAGAAATAGGGAGATGAGAGAAGGTTTCTGTGCAATACGTATACCTATGAATAATAAATATTTAAAAGTTCAAGTAGGTTATGAACTGTTGCGTGTTAATTTGTGCGCTGTGCAAAATGCTTTGCGGCATTTCATCCATCTTTACATTCTGAGTTCGAATTCCACCAAGGTCCACTTTGCCTTTCATTCTTTCAGGGCCGATGAAATAAGCACTGGTTATGCACTGGGATCGATGTAATCCACTAATCGCCTCTTCCGAAATTTTATAAGATTTTATAAAAATTTTATAAAAAGGAACTATTGTTGTCAGTTGATTTTTATATTCATTTCTATGTAAGTTTGTATGTGTTTGTGTCTGTCCTCCATCTACGAGAGAAAGTGTTAGATCGCTTTCGTACACGTAACATACTGAGCCGGCACAGGAAACCATTAGTATATGCGTAGAGCTTAACTGATCATTGGGAGCGAGTTTTTGTGTTAAACGTGAGAACTCTACTCTCCCATTATACTATGTTAGCTCAATGAAAAATATGAATTCTAGGAGTCAGTTATAAAGTATGAGATTTTTAATTTAGTATTATTCTTTTACTTAGATCGGAGTAGCTATTCAAGAGGATTACTAAATTGCTGAAACTGTAATAAAATGTTGACCTGTATAATTTTTCGTATAAGCCCTTGTATTTCAAGCAACTAAACGTACTGGCTTTAATGATTAAAGAAATTTTGTTTCACTTTCTCTCCTAGATGAGGATGGAAATTTATTACAATAATCTTGAGAAGGTGACTTTAAAACCTTGGAAAAGATCCATCAATATTCAACATGTTGTTATTTATAATATAATCTTAATTCCCATACACAAGACATAAATACATATTATTTTGTAATTGTGTATCGCTTTATTTTCCTGTTATACTTAATTGCTGTCTTAGATATTCGAATTTAAAATTGCAAAGTTAATAATATAATTGTGTGTATACATGTCACCCGAAGATGAGATTAGTCTTTAGAATGTAGGGTTTCCAAAAGACCTTATGCAGAATATAAATGTTATCCTGACATGTAGATAAGCATTACACGTTTACCATATATTTCAGGACTCAAAATGATAAGGTGTTTTAATGTGAGTCGATTATTTATGCTCAAACTGAAACTGAGAAACAAATTAGTTTTTGTTCAGAGCAAAGTGATTCATTCTATTTCATCGTAGAAGTTCCCAAAATGTGCTCTTTTTTTAGGTGATTGATTTTTAACATTGTTATGTATTCCTTTTCTCATTTATACTGTTTTCTTACTTTCGTTATAAAAATGAAGTAGAGATCGTTTTATCAATGCTGCTTACTTTAATATTTCCACGGGTATTTTAAATTTTTTCTCTTAAATAACAAAATAATTTCTTTCTCACATTCTTTAAAAAGATTTATTTCTTTACTTTCGCTATGTTATTGTCATTCTGTACACAACTTGTTCCATTTATTCAATGTAATCTGTACTTAAATTACATTTTTATCTGATTCCTTTCAGCTAACCATATATGTTAAGTTTTCTTGCTGAAACTCACAGCATGCTTATCAGTAATCGTTCACTTTTTCGCCTGTTTCCTCTTTCTGAATCTAATTCTCTTTGCGATCAACCGATTCTGTCTTATAATTACTTTAACCAATGAGGGTTACAAGATACCCTCATATAAGATTGCAAAGCAATAACATTTCCCTTCACAGGGGAATTAGGATTTAGATAAATATTTCAAAACTAGACGTTCCGTTTTAGTTCGTGTACAGACACAATTTTCCTACCATAATTTGTATCGGAATGTCTAATTCTAACCTCCGTTACGAGCAATATCAAACTCCTATTATTCTTGAACTATTAATCTCTATTCGAAATAATTATATTATCCCTGGTACATTTAGAAATTGGAGTAGGAAATGCCATGAAGTCTGTAAAAGTCGGTATTGTATGATGTTTTGCTATTAAATAGTAACACCACATTGTTCTTCATTTAAAAATCAGAGAAATTTAAACAGTTTACTCAGTTACGTAGAGTTTAATTTCCCTCACACATTAAATATTTTCTTTGTTTACATATGTCCAGTTTATTCTATGGTAAACGCAAAATGTCAGTAAAAGAGCGGCTATATATGTGTATAGTTACATATACTAATTAAAATGTATTTTCATAGTGCATAAGATAGTGACGATTATCATATGTGAGCTGATATATTAGAAATCAGTTTGTAGGGAAATGAGAAAGATAATGTAAATGATATGAAAAAAAAAATAAAACGTACACAACGTGAAAAATTAATATATAAATTAGAAAAGTGATAAAAGTATTTGAACTTTCAACCGTCCGCCACCAATGGCTGGTATAACTGATAGATATAAATGCTTACCCATTGCTGATTATTCATTGTGTAATATAGAGTATTTTGATAAGGTAGGTCCCAAATTTACGAGTTTCAATATTTCAGCGATGTAACACAGTAGAATGTACATTTCTGAGACATGCTAATCTTGAAATGATTTTTAAGTTTCTGGATTATTAACAAGGATTATTAATTAAATTCCCTGTTTTATGTTTTATAATGATGTTTTGTGCGTAAAGTCTGCCATTCTTCTCTTTCCAATAACAACCAGTTATAAGTTCTTGCGTTCAGAACTAAATCTACTTCGAGAATTATTGAATTTATTTCCTATCTTTCTTTTGAGCTGTCGCCTTTGTCACAGAAACTAAAATCAAAAACAAAAGTATAGCAGCTGAAATTTAAAAACAAACCATCTTGGGCCAGAGATGTTATAAGATAAATGGAATTAGTAAAATTCAGTTGAAGTGGCACAATGTATATCGAAATAAATATATAATGAGAGGTGTAGAATTTACTCATTTCCTCTAAGTTCGAAGTAAAAGAGAGTGGAGACTGTACTGGATGTGAATACATATTTCTACTTACGCTTCACAGAACTATTTTATGTAATTGCTGATCATTTTCATAAATGTACGAGGGACGTTCCATAAGTAATGCCTCTGACCCATTTGCAGTTATATGATCTAGCTGAAATTTTGCATGTGCAATTATTTATATCTCTATAGAGTAAGTGACCAATTACAGCTCTGAACTAATTGTGGTTTCTGATTTACAGGTGTTTGAACTGAGTCAAGTGTGCAATGGAGCCTGTTGAGTGTCGAGCAGTGATCCGGTTTTTGTATTTGAAAGGATGCACACCACGGGAGACTTTTGATGAAATGAAAGTAACTTATGGTGATGATGCCCCATCATATGACCTTGTAAAACGCTGGCATCGTGAATTCAAACATGGTCGGAACTCTGTGGAAACAGCTCCCAGATCTGGTCGCCCCCTTCTGCCATTGATGAGGCATCTGTCCGTCAAGTTGAGGCTGCCATTTTGGAAGATCGACGCATAATTATTCGCCAAATAGCCCATGAGGTCAAGATTAGTTCCGGGTCTGTGGAAACTATCATTCATGACCATTTGCATATGCAAAAGGTGTCTGCCAGATGGATTCCCAGGTTGCTCACGCCTTTCCAGAAGCAAGAACGCGTCGAATGCTCGAGGATGAATTTGGAGATGTGCCAAGAAGATGAGTCAAAATTTTTCAAAAGACTGATTACACAGGATGAAACCTGGGTCCATCACAATGATCCAGAGACCAAAGCCCAGTCAATGCAGTGGAAGCACCGTGACTCACCCTCTCCAAAGAAGGCAAGGGTGCAGCCCTCCGCTGGCAAGGTCATGCTCACAGTCTTCTGGAACCAGGACGGAGTAGTGATGACAGATTTCCTGGCAAAGGGTACCACAATTACAGGAGCCTATTATGCTTCACTTTTGAGGAAATTAAGAGAAGTTATCAAAATCAAGAGGCGGGGCAAGATCAGCAAAGGCATCCTCCTCCTGCAGGACAACGCTCCGGTCCACAACTCGCTTGTCGCCAGATCAAAAGCACAGGCGTATGGCTATGAACTCCTCCCCCATCCCCCCTACTTTCCTGACATTGCACCATCTGATTTTCACCTCTTCCCAGTCATGAAGTTGTTTTTGAAAGGAAAGCGTTTCCCAGATGATGTAGCCTTGATTTCTGAAGTCACGTCGTGGTTGGATGACCAAGCTGGGGTCTTCTACAAAATCGATCTTCAGAGCTGCATCAAACGATGTGAGAAATGTGTAACTCTGGGTGGTTCCTATGTAGAAAAAGACTAATAACTGTGCCAAGTTTCGTTGCTCTACTGCTATGGGAAGTGGGTCAGGGGCATTACTTATTGAACGCCCCTCGTATGTTTCTTTCTTCGATTCACATATTTTTATAGTACGCTGAAGACTATTTAACCTTATGTCTCTTCCCGTTTCTAAAACAAGTAATGTTTAAGCTGAGGGAAATATAGCTGCTTTTCTCTTAAACGGAAATACTTTAAAAGTTTCCTCGTTGGTTCAAATAAACGAGAGAAAATATAAATTGACTAAGTTCGTATATTGCCATGTAAAGGTGCACATCCATACATTTATGTACACAATAAAGTTCTAAGCCAACATAGTTTTCAAAAAAAGATAAGTTTAAATGTTTGAGAATGAAACAGAAAATACAATCTTGGACGAATTATAGAAACGTTTCAATCCTATTTCGAAACAGACAGCCTTGATGGAACAGGTCTAGTAACAAAATCCCTTTTCTGCTTTGATTATCCATTCAGTAAGAGTACATGCGATTTGAGAATATTTGGCTATTATTTCTTATGGGTCATCAGACTTTTGTGTTAAAATATAAAAGGTTTAGTTAATACAGCGGGTAGACGTTCTAGCTGAAGATATATTTATTAGTAATATAAGAAGTGGCAAAGTAGTGGTATATTGTTTACCTTTTAATTTAAAAGTTTGAGTACTTTTTAACAAAGTGTGGATAGTGTTAACATTTAATTCGTGCGTGTCGGTAAGTTGCATCTATCATTAAGGTGGTACAAGTATGAAAAGAATTCCGTTGTCGTGAGAAATGGCTGTCGGAATTCTTTAGAATTTGACGAAATGCGTTAGAAGTGATTGTAATGTGTTGTTTCAGATTGGAAGCTTTCATAAGCTTACAACTTTTAGAGAAGTTGTGTTGCCGATGTACTGTAAAGTATCATTTGAGAGTGTGACATTGCATATAAGTCATTCCATAGAGGAAATTATTTCGCAAATGAATATAGTGTATCGCTTATCCCATATTCTTTTATTACTAGTTTTACGTTGCTAGCTTGAAAGTATGAGTAATTTCAATGCAGAGTACATGAAATCGCAATTTCACAGAATAAGATTATCGGTCAATAATACAAATTCTAACGAATATATAACTCAGTTTGTGGATTATCATCCCATAGCTTCCCATTCAAATAATAATATTTTCGAAAACATACATTTGCTTTGTACTGAACATGAATATAATTGCTGTCTAGCATTTTGAAACCTACAGCAAACTAATCAATACAATATGGTTAGATGAAAATAAAATTATCTCTGAATATAAGAAACTAAGCGTGATAAATAAAAACAAAACTTGAAGGAAAACCAAATTATTTCAAGCAATTTCATTCTATTGGGAATTTAGATTTCAAATATTTGTAGAGTTTACAGAATTCAATAGGTTTGTTGCTATAAGCGATTTAAGTTCACTATCATACATTGATTGGTTGCCAATATTCTTTCTTTTATGTATTTTGCTAAATTGTATGCAATCGCTTCGAGAAAATCATGGAACTTAAGAAGTAATTTTCATAACGTTGAAACCTCTTGTCTAGTATGCTTCTTTGCATTCAATCAAACTGTTTTATCAGATTTAAATGCTAAGAGTGGCCGTAAAAATTGTGTCTATCAGCCAGTAGGGAAATGTACAATTCTATTGTAATAAATATTGAAATGTATCTTGCTTTGCAATGTGAATGATTCTCAAGAGTGTGGGCTGTTCCTTTAACATTTGTAAGTTGTAGTAGTACGCCAGACATCAAATTTACAAGGCATTCTAAAGTCACTTTTCCTCTTGTTCATTTGTAGGTAAATTTTTATTGTAGAAATGTGAAACGACGTTCTTCGCTGCAGAATGAAACAGGAGCATTTTTTGTACTAAGTAAGGTATTTCTGAGATAGAAACACGAATCCCGCTTGGTATGTTATAGCCATACAGTTAAATCTATGCTCATATTGAAAAACGTGTCCTGTTACAACCTGCCAAAGTAGAGAATCTCATTCACATACGTCCAAGGGTACAAGAAACGTTAAACTGAGGGATATTTTTTATGGGAATATCTACAAATTGATATCCACAATTGATAGGTCTTATTTAAAAGAGAAGATTATTCAAACTGGAATAACTTCTCGTCAAATGGGCATTTAGATCGAGAATTATCCGCAGCTTCCAATACAACTGCCAATAAGAGAGAAGTAAGCTTGTTACACTGTTTCAGTTATCGAAAAGGAAACAACCAAGTTACACAGATACTATATCAGATATATTTTGTTGAAATGCATTTCTGCATTAGCGTTGGTAAGCTTATGATTTATGACTAAATAATTTGTTTCGATTTCCGATGGGTAAGTTTGATTTATAGGAAAACGAAATGGAATATGTTATATTAAACATAACTAGCGAGCAAAGTTTTATTGCAAAGGACAAATATTTAAAACGAAGCATATGTAGACGGTTTCGATTAAATCTCTTCCCACATGTCTTTATTGGTAATAGAGGTCGAAATAAAATATAAAACCTTCCCAGTGAGATTAACTAAGCCTCTTCAATTCTATATTTCCTTTACACTTAGTTGAATTTGGGTTTATATGTCTTTATAAATTATGCTATCGCTTCCCGCTCATATGTCGTATTGAAATGACTCATTCGTGAAAATCTTAGAGAATTTATAACTAGCAAACCTTTTGGTACCAGAAAAGACACATGGTGTATTTCCCTTGATGTGGTCTAGTAACTATATATCAAGTCATCTTTCTGATTATATGTGGTATAAACACGTATATTCAGAACTCGTATATGAAATATCAACTATGCATCAACCATGAATTGCAATCACACTTTTAAGTAAATCTAATGACTAACAAGCCATAATCTATTAAACATTTTGTATATCTAAAATAAGAATTCTTGTACAGTAGTGATGATACTGTTGATAGGTATTAATATTTCAAATATTGTTCCATCATTAATATACGCATTACGCATCTTTACAAAATTTTTAGAATTTATGGTACTACTGGTGAATAATGTTATTTTTACACGTGTTACCATTAATAGTCTACTGTGGCAAACTCAAATAATACGCAATGATTATAATGCTACCTTGAATTCAAAATCCATTTATTACTATACAGAAGAGTCCTCTTCAATATAGAATTCCTAGTAAGTTTTTCAAATACTATAAGAAAGAAAAGTTTCTTAATTTCATCACCGGTGACCAATCTCAGATGACGCTCCTAGATATTATATATTTGACAAAAGCTGGCCGCAGGACAGGCAAACTCATGTCAGCAGTGTTACCCGTCAAAAAAGAAAAAAAAATACTTTGGTGGCTTAAGTGTATCAGTACATTGAGTAGACAAAACAAAAATGGAAAAAGCGATCAAATGAAATAATCTTCCCTGACAGGTATATGGCTGATTAGGTTTCTGTATCAGCGAACTACAAATTATTTGTCGGATGATAAAAGTAAATCTGGACATCAAGTGCGGATTAAGTTTATGTACACATACAGACTGATACACACACTCACACATGCCTGCATCATGCACATATTATACAGGCATATATATTACATGCATCTCTCTCTCTCTCTTCTCTCTCTCTCTCTCTCTATATATATATATATATATATATATATATATTTCTTTATATATATTTATTCTCTCTCTCTCTCTCTCTATATATATATTATATATATATATATATATATGTGTGTGTGTGTGTGTGTGTGTGTGTGTGTGTGTGTGTGTGTGTGTGGTGTGTGTGTGTGTGTGTGTGTGTGTGTGTGTGTGTGTGTGTGCCTGTGTGTGTGAGTGTGTGTATGCAAATAGCCACAGAAGAAATATCCCTTTTTGTACTTTGCTATGCGCGAAATTTCTGCAATTCTCTCAACTTTGTTATAAAATTTGTTTGCCAAGTTCTACAAAAACCAGTTATACACACACACACACACACACACACACACACACACATACACATACACACATGTATTGATGTATATTTAAGTATGCGTATGAAAAAATATATTTATAAAGATATACATGTATTGGCCGACCAGAGCCATGTGACTAGATTTAGTAGTCAGAATATGAAAAAAGCATGTTGTATCTATATATATCTTTGTATGTATGTGTACCTCTGTGTCTGTGTTTGTCCCACTAACACAGCTTGACAACCGGCTTTCGTTTGTTTACGTCTACGTAACTATATGAATAAATATGTTATATATATACATATATATATATGGGTAGAGAGAGAGTGATGTGTGTGTGTGTGTGTGTGTGAGTGTGTGTATGTATATAAATATATATATATATATATATATATATATATATATATATTCCAAGAAAGTTAGAGGTTGTGAATTCGACCAACTAAAGGATAATATCTATCCAATATACTGCTGGTAGAACACACAATTATTAATACACAATTGTTTTTCCATTGCATGGCAATTACATTAGCGCGTGTAATAAATGGGTGAGGGTAAAGAGTTAATTAGTTATTTAATTATATGTAAACGTATGTATATGTGTGTGTTTATAACTTAACATTATGTACTTTCTGAAATCTTTGACGAAGCCTAGAGAAACACCCAAGTTAACTCAATTGCATCTACTAATTACTTCAACCACTGGAGGGATAAAGTTGGAATAGGTATACCACTTATTGATCCCCTCCAATTTCTTATTGCTCTCCCTTTCTCTCCCTAAATATATATATATATAAATATAAATATAAAAATATATATATATTTATATCTATCTATCTATCTATCTATCTATCTATCTATCTATCTATC
The DNA here is from genome assembly GCF_006345805.1 of Octopus sinensis. Lineage (NCBI taxonomy): Eukaryota > Metazoa > Mollusca > Cephalopoda > Octopoda > Octopodidae > Octopus > Octopus sinensis. Next base: position 120,094,550 of record NC_042999.1, read on the forward strand.
TATCTATCTATCTATCTATCTATCTATCTATATATATATATTATATTAAATTAGAGATAAAACCACTATTAGGCAAAGCATACAATGAAAAACTTAAGCCAATACATAAGATTAATTAATTTATATTATTTTAAATATATTTCAAAATTATTTAAAAAAGATAATGAGTATAACACTACGATCGTTTCATGGCTGTCCAATTCGTAAAAATTCGAGTTACAGTCAATCTTCAGTTAATTGAAATATTTATCTTAGCGAGGTTTAACAATGAACTCATATATATATAATACACACACATATACTTCATATATGAGATCTAGATGTCCTCCGTATAAAATACACTTTGCAGTGCTCAAAATATTCAAACTTGAGCTAATGTGGGGATAAGCAAATTAGACAGATCAGTATATAAAGATATTAAATATATGAAATATAAAATATGTATACACATAAAAAACATCTAGCTTGCACAGAGTACAAATGATATAGAAAATTAAAGATGTGGATGAAAGGTATTACTCGGTGATCCATTACTCGGTGTAAATTAATTCCATCAAAAAATGCGGCCGTATGCATGCATGTAGCATAGGATGAGACGCACCTCCATCTACAGGTAAGTGATCTTAAATTTGAGATCTTAACGTAGATCTTTGAACTTTACTATAAGATCTCAAATGTAAGGTTTCTGCCCTGAAAACAGAGGCTTGTCTCATCCTATGCTAAATGCATCCATAACGCCGCATTCTCTAATACAATAAGTCTACAGACTTTATTATGGATTACCGATCTCCCAGAAACAGTTGTTGAATTTTTAATACCATTCGCATACTAACTGACCATGATCATCATGTACAATTTATAACTCTGCTTAATGATTCTTTCACCCATACTGCAGTGAATATTGCAATATATGCATGTTTGGTAAGGTCTAATAATGCTGGAAAGTTTCATGATTTTTCTTCCATACATGACGAAAGAATTAAAATATTGTTCATTGAGTTAACCCTGCTCTTTACTCTATAAGTATTTCTAATTAGTTTTGCTGCTTCTTATATCAAGTCTCTAAGCATTCACTAATTATGTATACTGTTTTGCACCACTGCTGACTGAAACATTCCGAAATTGTCTGAGATATATGAAGCACAGTATTACATTGTTCGTGCTCTTAAATAAAATACACAACTGAAGTGGTGGTATTGTACCTATGTATGTTCAAATATATCAGCCTTTGCTTACTCTGCAAAAAAAATATGAGTTGGAAACATGGCTGCACTTTTGAAGTGCAGGATACGTACTGTATCTGGAAATTCCCTTAACTGTGAATTTTTTGCATAACTTATATTGAGACTTAGGGACTTTGGTCTCCTTATTCTCGTGGTTGTTAATTCAGATATGTCTAGATATCCTGAGAAAGAACTTTAATATCTTTTTACTCTCATTACAAATCCTGCTGAATTCAAGTTTAACATTAAATTCTAAATAGTCTATAAAATATGAACTAATATCTTACATTAAAATAGACGTCAATGTTTGAAGAAAATAGCAAAACAAATTTCTCCCAGGCCTGTTTGCAAAATATAATGGATGTTTACCTAATGTATTACGTGTGGTAAATTTGTTTGAAATGATTTTGTTAATCATTAATTGGTTAATCAATTTTGATATTGAGAGTTATTGGATTTGTAATAGAACGTTTTGGACCAAATGCTACAAGATGAACCATTATCTCATTAGATGAATAAATCATGACTACCTCTAGCACATATTATGTTTATCCATTGTCATCATATCTTCAGATAACTGTATAATTTTCTAATATATTGTTATCAGACTATGGCGTAGGCTAACCATTTTAATATAAAAACTGCATTTTGTCTACTTACATTATTTACAAACTTTATACATTTCCTAAACTATATTGTTGGCAAATTATATCAATTTATAGATATATTCCATAAATATATTCCATGCTGTCGATGTATTCAATGCATATATTCTATAATAACGACATCATTAGCTAATTATATTATTGACAAACTGCTGGATGCAATTATCGCTTGCTAAGCATATCACTTTCGAACGGTGCCTAGCAGTATTATTCATTGCCGAATTTCCTTATTAGTTAATACTACCTTTGTCTAAATTTATTGTAAACTAATTAGTGATTGATAAACTGTTCTCTTTCATATAACAAGACCGAGGCAACAGCGCACCCAACACTGCAGATACATGCAGATGTGTCTATTTCTGGTTTCATCTCGGGATACACACACGCAAAGAACAATTTATCTTATTCTGATGATAAACTAGAGGGGAAAAGTACATACTTCCCTTTTTATATATAATGTGTCATATTTCAACATGGTACGGTTGGATACTAAAATATTGCTCTCATTAACCTATCTGCTATAGTTAATTTTAATATTTTTAACATTAAGCTTATAGACTCGAGATATCGAAATGTAGGAATGCGTGAGAAATATTCTATGCAGTGGTCACGCCCTTCATATGAGTTAATTAAAAGAGACACGCTGCACACTTTCTAAAAGCAATTACTTCCAAATAAAAATACGTAAACTGTAAATCTAATGAAAGTGTGTGATTCGCGAATATATGTGTTTATATTCTCAGAAATGATATCGAATTTTTGTATTTTTATTGTCATACATCGGATATACTTTAACTGTAACTATCTGCTCAAACTTAAATTTATGTATTTGTTTTTCACTTCTGCTCTATTATTATTCTTATTTTAGTGTCCTTTGTCCTAATTTTAGTGTCGTTTATCTGAACATGGACTAAACAGAACAGAAGTAACATGGGATGAAGAGTTACTGAAGAGGTCGCAGAATATTGTGATTTCAGACAAAATACACTAGAATAAGAATAATAATGAAGTGAAGTGGCGAACGAGTATACAGCGCGTGTGGTTATTTGGCAAAAACAAAAAATAAGCATCCTCAAATATAAGAATATCTACACAAATATATTTAGCAATTTCTTTCATATATTTCATTTTAAAGAAGTTCTTCATATGTAAGGGCACACAATAATTTGAAGAAACCTGTTAAAGAAAAGGAAACAAAGTCAAATAACAGTATTTTCATTTAAACATTCTATTTTGAAAAATACCCAGACTAACATCGTTTATCATTTAATCTGAAGGAGAATGACATTATCGCAAGGGGCTGCATTTTAAGATTAGTTCTGAAAATAATGAATTGCACATCCTGTTATAGACGGCCGGAGAAGAGAAGAGGCAGATATGCGTTGTAGATTGGAAATGGGTCATTTAATGAATGCTTTCCACCAAAAAGAGTGTATCGATTGAAAAGAATGAATTTACGATGTAGTGTTTGTATTTACAATAGAGTGTTTGGATGAATAACAACTTCCCATATACGAACATTCGAACTGCTAGCATTGACCTAACATATTTCTCCTTTTCTAGAAAAGAGCAGAGAACATGACGATATGCATTACCGGCATATATATACGAGCATTAAAGTCATGCAATTTGACTATCCTCAAACCTCACAAAATTTACCTTTATATTAAAAATATCATTTTCATTAATGATACACTTGCAAAGTAATTACCATGCCAAAAGATGTATAGCGTATTAAAAGCAATAATAGTAATCATAACAAAGAACAGGCTCAGTAATATTTTATTTTATTGTTTAATTATAACACACACAAAGTTAATCTTCGCAGCAAGATATTGTATTGGCCAAAAAAAAAAAGGAAAATATTACAGTAAATAAAAATATTATAGGTGAATAAACAAGTAAAGTTGGGGGTGAGTGAAACTCATTCAATATTGATACTATACTGAATAATATAAAACATCTTGCCTTGTGCTTTTAGATTTATACTGTCCCAACTTCGATATCATTTCATTTATTTTAACGCGTTGCAGAGAATTTTACGTAAGATTATAATAATGCTAGGATGAGTCGATTATATCTGAGTTAACAAATATCGTAAGCTCTTCCTTAGCTTAACAGATCAGTGGCTCGTCTTTCATTTTGCTCCTCTTGGAATGCATGTGTATAGTGATATCTGGAAAAGAAATATCCAATAGTTATATACAGTTATGCGCCTAATATAAATGTAGGATCCAGGGACATAAATGTAAATTCCCTTCCGCACACACAAGCATATCCCATAAATAATGCGGTTTTTTATACATCTTTTATTTTTCAAAATTTAAAGGAACACAGTTCTGTTTTAATCTAGAATATATTCTCCATTTTCTACAATACTCTTCCATCTATCTGGTTGCTATGCACGGCCCCTCCACCAGTACTGTTCTAACCTCGTCATCAGAATTCATATTTCTTCCGTCCAAATGATTTTGAGCACTGCGGAATAAATAATAATCAGATTGGACAATGTCCAACGAATATGGACGATGGAGCATCGTTTCCCATTCAGACTACTCCAGCCTTTGGAACTTCATCTTCGATGTATGTGGACGAGCATTATCCTGATGGATGAATACCTTTGGTCTTTACACCAACAATGGTCGTTTTTCTTCTAGCTTTGATTTAAGCCGCTCAAGCTGCTCGCACAAGGTCTCCTGTGTTATCGTTTAGTTTGGGTTTAAAAGTGAACCCACCAAACAGGTAGCAACAAACTACGTGGGTGAAGACCTTCTCTAGCCTCGGGTGCCGGGGTTTCTCCTTTCCCTACCTACTGTCATCGTCGCTAGAGATTTTTATACAGAACCCATTTTTCGTCACCATTTACTATTCCTGAGATGTGACAAAAAAGAAGAGCACACATTCACTCTCTGCGCGATTAGGTTCCGGAAGTTGTGAGAAACTCATTGACCCAATTTGCTGACCTTTCCGATGGCACGTAGGTTGCAATGAATGTTAGAATGAATAAAACATAGCTTCACTTCTAATTCCTCAACAGTTACGATGGGATTTTGTTCCATCATGTTTTGCAGGACGTCTTCGTCGAGCTCTATAGATTTTCTATGACGAGGCTCGTTTTCTAGGCTGTAGTTTCCGGTTCGGAATTTCCTAAACCAACGTTGACTCTGGCTTACGTTTATAGTCCGATCCCCATATACGACATTAATATTCTTCGCAATTTCTGTAGTATTGTTTCGTTTATTGAACTCATAAAATGAAATATACCGAACATGCTACTTTGTCACTTCCATTATAGCTTTGAAAAAATAAGTGTTAAAATCGAAGTGCATTCTTCAAAAATTGCACTAAGAATAAGTACAAAGCAAAATTACTACCTGTTTTAATAGCAAGTTGGTGCAGGTAGCTTATCCTGTTCCCCTCCGACTTTTAGTTCATGCAATTTCAAGACCGCCTTAGTTATGAGATGACTCAATATATATATATATATATATATATATAAATTTAAATAGAGTCTAAAAAAACGCCTAAAGGTTTGTCACATATTATTTTGCTGTGAATAGTAATGTTTTTAAAATAATAATACAAATCTTGGTTTATAAGTATTTAGATTAAGATCCAGAAAATATAATTTATTAACAGCAATAATATGTAATAACCTAACGATATGTCTTTTTACTCTTCTAACGAGATTTTGCCCGAAAAAATATTTCAATTACTGGAATCTTTGGGGCAAGACCGAAAGAGCTGCAAATGAACGAGTTGAATTTTTGCAGATAATAAATTATATTAACACTACTTCTCCATTGTCTCGATTGTAATTTGTACATATATATATATATATATATATATATATATATATATAAACAATTGCAAGGTGGAAGTTGTTTCTAAAATGGCTTAGAAACACCTTCCATGCTGCCATTGCTTTCGTTCTAGCACACAATCTAAGATCAGGTCACTTGCTATGCAAGTTCATCTCCGTAATATATATATATATATATATATATATATATATATTATATATATATATATATATATATATGAACTGATTAATCCGTTAGGTACAAGATCACTCACGCAAATATTAGGATCACTATAAATGCATTGATAAATATAGAGAATGAACGTAGAACAATAATAATGTGCGAAAATTAGCGATCTTTAGTTGGGATATAAACTGTATATTTGCACGAGAAGAAAGAAGCATTGCACAGGTGTCGTTTTGAAGGTACAGGTTGGAAAGTGGTCATTGTTAGGAAAGTATATGTATGTTGCATTCTCAGTTCTGGGGACCATAGATGCTAATGTACTTTCTAACATACAAATATATTCAGTTCTTTCCATGGGACGAAGTCACGAATTATAATTGATGGATATGATATTGCGTGACACCCGCTTCTGTTTTAAAGTCCTTAATAATGTGTGTGAAGAGAATGAATTTTTGTTGTGGAATTATATTGATGCCATAGACTTTGTTTAACGTCACGCACAATAATAGATACATAGTGACATGCCTTTAACTACTCTTGTATTGGTTTCTGCCTATTACTCAAAAAATGTAACAGAAAAAAGTCTTCAATGTGAATTGAAGCATCTTCGTAGACCAGGAATACTAATTAATTTTTTGATCCTAGATAGGCGAATACACACGCAAGCATATACACACATATACACACTCATATCACATTGTCATATGAAGAGAATTTTATTCGGAACGGGAGAACACTAGTTGCACCTCTTTCAATATCAATTACTGGATTACGTGAAATGACCACAACGAATTGTATAGAGTGCTCCGCTAGTATACATATATTAAGTATTAATGCTTGTGTTCTGAATCTAATTTCGCTTTTATTCCACCATAGCAAAAACTGTTAGATACCAAAATAAATATACAACATATTTTCTCATCATTAATAAGCGAAACTGTTTTTGCAGAGAACTGATAGTAATTCTCCAATAATTGATGTATGCAGCAGTTATGTGAAATAGAAAAATCGTACGAGTTTAAAAACTACAACATATTGCTAAAATGGAAGTTATATATGATTGAATAGCTTTATAATTGTTATTATGATGCGTTAATGTCATAACAAATATTTGACGGGATACATAAATACAATAAATTCTGTTTCATATTTACTACCAACAAGAAAATATACTTTACTACAAATACAGCTATTACTACTCATAAGAGATTAATAACAATAACAATAACAATAACAATAACAATAACAATAACAATGATGATGATCATGATAGATGATGATGATGGTGATGATGATGATGGTGATGATGATGATGATGATGTTGTTGTTGATGATGATGATGATGATGATGATGATGATGATGATGATGATGGTGAAAATAATAATTGCCTCATATTCAGGCACAAATCCAACAATTTTTAGATGAAAGGGTAAATTAATGTCATCAACAGTAGTACGACTGATGTTTTAGTTTATTGACTCTGGAAGCCTAAATTGCAAAGATGAACTCCAAACATACAATTAAAAGAAGTGCCTTGCGGCTCTTTATCACTTTAACTATTCCACCTGCTTCAGTAGCGGTTTCTAACCGAGGCACAAGGCTGTCATGCCTTCGACTCTAGACTTGATTTGTACTTTATTTGATCCACCTCGAATCCAAGGAAGCCAAGTTGCACTTCAATGACTTTTGAATCCAAAACATAAAGAAAGCTGAACGTAGGTATGCTTTCTTTACTCTAAAGATTCTGCCAACTCCTTACTCTGTAACGTCACTTATTTTAGATGCGAAGCCAGCAATTTTGTATAAACGAAATTAATCGTTATTACAGTACTTGACCAGTTGACCGTACTTAGAAAGTTGAAAGACAGAAAATGATTTCAAATCAGAATACAAATTCAGAATATAAATGACTGGGTCAGGGATGTCCAAACATTTTCACCGACGTTCTAACGTTTTTCGCAACTCCGTGTTCTAATAACTATTGTTTCTAACACAAGAATGAAACTAAAGCTCTGTCATATAATCAAGACATGCACAGACCCAAAACATCTACTGGCTAACATATTATATAGATAGGATTGGATGCTCTACTGTAGTTTACCCATTTTTCCATAGGCACATTTGTGAAATGCATTCGGTAAATGGCAGAAAGTTGGAAACTTCTGAGCGTTTTTGCGAGGTTTTTGTACCGAACTCTGCACAATCCAAGCCTGTGCCCAAGATAGCATTCCAGCCGCCCACTATTACTAAAGCGCAGAATGTTTCGAGTGAAACCTCCAGACGACTAAAGAATTCTAGCTGTCCTGCCCTGCCAGAGAATAAACATATACTAATAAGAAGGCGCTTCCTTAACTACTGTTCACCTTCAGAACCACTAACTTTTCTTCACGTCCGTATCGTTAGATCTAAACCTGATACGTATCGTGAGATGTAAATCTTTCGAAAAGCACAGTTTTTCCAATCCCGATCGACAAGTTGAACTTGTAGATCAGAAATTCTTGCTTCGTGTTGGTCACAGAATCTACACAGAAGGATCCGAGGACGTTGAGCAGCTAGTCCTCCTTCCAAGATAACGTTCGGCAATGGGGGAAAAGTGAGAAGGATCACTTACTTTAGCCCTATTGAGTCACCAGTGCTTAGGCTGTCCGGTTGACTACGGCTGTTTCCATAAAATTTTCGTTGTATAGCATTTTCCTAATATTAAATCATAAAACTTCTATTCCAATTGGGCATTTATTTTTCAAGATGTTGTATTGGGTTGTGGTATGTTGATGATTTTTATGTATGCTGGAATTCAAAAAGTTAATGTGATGTACTTATTGTGTGCTATGCTTGTATATTTGTGTGCATGACCCACTTGTCACTATTGCGTGTGTTTGTCGCTGTGTAGTTAATATCTTTCTGCTCGAGTTGGTGAGTGATTTGACAGTTGCTGTGTGTATGAGTTAGGTCGTAGTTAGTGGTAGTGTCTGCAATAGTAATTATTGTGGTAATGAAGATGATGGTGCTCGCAACACGCGTTAGCTTCCATTACCGTTGACGTTGGTGCTTTGTCACTCAAGGGCATGTCCCAAACCACCTATTTGGTAGTCAGTTTTTGCTTTCGCGCTCTTTTGTTTCTTTTTCCTCTGTTTTGCTTTGGTCTCTTCTCGATATTTAGGTTCAGTATCGTCCCCTTCTTCACAAAACATATCTGAATGATTCTAAGGAGCAAGGCCATGTCGTATGGATCATTGTTTTGTATTTGCTATTGTTGTTTGGGGACATTCATTTGCTGTTGTTGTTTGTGATGTGGTATCTATTGCGAACGATGTTTCTTATATTCTTTCTGTTACTGACCACTCCGCACTTAGTGTTATTCTTTCTGCATTGCTGCTTACAGCCATGTAGATGGTGATACAACCACTGTTGATGCACACATTTGCATGCTGCTGATGTAATTACTGTGGCTTTTCCTCTTTTTGCTTGCTGTAGCTGTTCCTGGTGTTTAAGCTGTGGTGTTGGTAGTAGTGGAGGCCTTCTTTCAGTTATGATTTTGCGTCCTTATCAAGGACGAAACGCCTTGGTTAGTCTTCCTCATCGAGATTTCCCAGATTCCATTACCACCTGAACTTGCTACCATCTTGGAACCTCTGTTAGGTTGGGTATTTTGTCATGTTTCACGTAAGTTAACTATCTCCAGCGCAATCCCATCCCAATGTTTTTCGGAACCATTTTGTTTCTAGCAGCATACTGGGATCTTATAAGATCACATATTTCACCTATCCACTGGTGTTATATATTAGAATTTTACTAGTGTCAATCTCCGTATGTCTCTACAAGTGTCGACGTTTCAGTATTTGTGAGAGAGTGAAGTGTATTTGTGTTAATGTTTCCGAGTTGAGTATAACGCTGATGTATCCGAATCTATGAGCATATCCCTCAAAATTGATATTTCAGTGAAATAAAGAAAATGGATTGAAAAATTCATTAGCATTTGGCGCTTATAATAAGATGATCCATCTAAAGGAAGACGTAGATCGTTTCTAACTTTTCAGAGCCCATGGACTGATCCTGTTTGAACTTTCATACAAGTTCAGCGCAATTGGACTGGCCTAATATCTTGAAACAACTAATTACTTGATGTAAACTCACTGAAAATTCCGAAACGGGTAAGTTGCTTCAGTCTGACGTAGATGGAGAGCAAACGATATGCTACTAATGTCGTACTAATCAGCCTGGAGGAAATATGACAACTGTTGTTCCAAAGAAAAGAAAATTAAAAGAAAAAAATATAACGCCAAACAGTTAGCTAGTAGTTGGAAGCAGAAAACTTTGCATGACAAATATAAGTGCCGTAGCAAGCAGCCTGACCAGAAGCACATCATTAGTTTTTACAAAGCTCAGTGCTAAAGGCAAAGAGTGAAGGCTTCATCTTACCTGCACGAGATCAAATCATATTGACCCTAAACTACCAAACTGATGTGACGAAAAATAGAGTAGATCGAAAATGCCGATTGTACAATGATGATATTGAAGCTGTGCACCACCTAATCTCTGAGTATAAGGTTTTAGTTCCAGAAGAGCAAAAATAAAGACGTAACAGATTCAGCAAATATCTACATATTTAATGCATCGAGAAACCACATTTAAAATATTTTGTCTAGAACTAAAAAAACAACAACTAGATATAAACACCTTAAAATTGAAAATGAATATTTACTAAACACAAACAAAATAGTGTTCTATAACTTTATGGAAAAATAGAAACAACCAGAGGAGACAAGCAGCAACATCATGGGGAAAGGAATGGAACTAAAGAAGTTTTGTAAATGCTGAAAGCTAAATCAAAACTGGGCTAAATTTGGGTTAAGTGATACCATATCAAGGAAACATGTTATGTGGAAAATACTTTAAAATACTGAACATAGATAAAAGAAAAATATAAGAAATGTGAAACACAGGCATTAAAACCGACATTGAATGTTTCATAATTTACGCACAGAATTTAAGCTTGCACCTAGAAGCACAAGTATATACGAAGTAAAAATACATAGTCTGTTGCATGTAGATTTGGGAAGAAAGAATTAGCGGCATTATCTCTGATATAATGATCTAAAAGTGAATTAATTTACATGATCACCGAAGGTTGTGCATTCATACATTGAAATTTATGTGAATATTTTTGAAATACCGACGGAGAATAGGTAACATATATGCACACCGGTATATGAGAGACCGACGAAGCATTTTTCATGGTGAGGGAAAAAATGTAAGCATGAATGTGTTGTCCCCTACCGGATAGTTATTACAAGAGAGTTGATAATTTATTTATATTTGTAATGTCAAGATGTTGAATTTGAAATTAAGGAATGAGGGGAAGTGATGCATAGAATACACACATATGCATAAGTAATTTTCGTTTATATATTCTTCAAATTTCTTCTGAGTGGTAATCATGTATAACACAATGTCATTCGCTTTGGAAATCGACAGCATGATATAAACAGATTTATTATTTAAGCATTTTTTGAAGCGATATTTTTCTTATAGATGGAAAATAATTATATTCTGGAATAAATGTATGGAAAGCATATTTTTCTTTGCTTTCTCGCCGAAGGTTAGCAAGAGTCATGGGAGAGAATGTTCTTTGTATCCATACAGAGGGTAAGTGTTTTCATGGAATTCTACCTTGTAAATTGTGCGTTATAGTAGCCAATATTTTAGTTTTATCAAGAAGCAAAATGTACAAAGCGTTTTCCAAATAGTTTTCTATCATCTAGATATTGGTTTCAAGCTGCTATTGCCAAGCAATAATGTTTCCTTGCATTGAAAGAGAAGCATCTCTTCGTAAACATAATGCTCTCACGTTTAAATTGGCTCATCTTAAATTGGATCATTATATATATACATGAAATTAGTAGAAGTGGCTTTTCCGGTGGTTTTCCCACGTAATACGCAGTTTATGAATTATGGGTTGCTTACAAATCCTAACGTCAAAGGTCCAGGAGGCCTGAGGTTCTTCTCCGCACAATTCGGTTTTAGGATTAGATTTAATATTTCTATAAATCACCCATGATGTGAGTAATTATTCACATAGCGTATGGTTTATAGGAACATTGAATTTAATCCTAAAAGCAAAGTGATAGGGGGAAAATATAAACTCTTGCAGATATTCCAAATTACAATTTGTAAACACCTCATATCTTATAGACAACTAATTACTAAACTGGAAAAATAAATTGGTAAAACCAATTCTAATATTTTCAAAATTTATAATACTATACAAAGGACTTTCTATTTCTAATTCTACCATATATATATATATATGCGCCCTTTTAAAGCCTAGCCAGGCTCATGGGCCCGGTTTCCCGGTTTCTATGGCGCATGTGTTTCTCAGCTGGACTGGACGCCAGTCCATCACAGCGTTACTCATTTTTGTCAGCTGAGTGGACTGGAGCAACGTGAAATAAAGTGTTTTCCTCAAGAACACAACGCGTCGCTCGGTCCAGGAATCGAAGCCACAATCTTACGATCATGATGCTGACACCCTAACCACTAATCCACGCGGCTCCACACACACACACACACACACACATATATGTATATATATATATATATATATATATATATATATATAAATATAAATATAAACACGCATTCACATATATACACATATGTCTATATATACTCAAGCGCAAGTCTCCTCTGTTGATTCAAGAGACGAAACTTCATGATCGACTAATTTAACATAGACATTTTTGACATAGCGTCAAACTGTCACTCACATCACTTTACTTTTACACTTGTCATTAAATAACACTTGATGAAGTTGGATCTCTCGAGGAGAATGTCTTACTTACGTCTAGACTGCCTTAAAGATCGAACACATTTGAGGATTCTATAAAAGTGTTATTAACCCTTGAACTACGATCATAATTCAAGTATGTTGCACAGAATACCGGGTTCCAAATATACGCACTTTGAGCTCAAATTTACCTAAAGATTTAGATTAGCATTTCGTGGCTGACAATTTCAATATTTGGTAGCATTACTCTGTCATTATGAAACTTGATAACATTTTCGCACTTTTTAAGTATACTGACAAGTACATTTAACTATCTTTCAGTAACTCTTTGTCATGAGCAGTTAGACAAGCTATTGAAAACGTTGACCAGAAAGTGAGTAACATGATGTTAGACGTACATGATGTTGTGCATCCGCTAAATTTGTAAACGACAAAAAACTAACTCACTGCTCTTGCTGAGCGTTTTTCTTTGTTTTGAAGAATTCAAAATATTTTCCTATATAGCAGAAATAGGCTTCAAATTCTGCAGAAATTGGATGTAATATGCGAAATAAAATGAGTAAATTAAATATTCATAACAATTAAATCTGCGTATAATAAGAAAATAATGATACTTACATCATCCATATATCCTATAAACGGTTTCAGTGGTGCACATGCCCCAAAGAGTATATTATATCCTCCAGTTTGCATGTTATATTCTGTAGAAAACATGTGACGTTTAAATATCATTATTTACGTTGAAGAGGATTGTTTTTTCTTCAAAATGTCAAACGCATTGTTATTGTTGTTATTAAATCAAAGTTATCTCACATAAAATTGTTCTGTGATCAAATGTGCCGTCCCAAGTTAGCTTTGATCGAGAACATTAAGTTTTACCTATTGTTAGAGTGTGTTTAAAAGTGTACTATGCAATGTGCCATATTTCTTTAATGGCGGTTATACTTGATTGGAGTGAGATATGGCTCCTATTTGTAAAAGATTAAAGGATTGCATAGAAATATATTATAGACTTTTACAGAATAATTAGGCACCTGTCGACATGGCGGTCTTTTTAGCACCGTTATCATTATTATGCAGGTAGACGACTAGCATTGACTATATTAATCGCTAATCAGCAATGCCGCAGTAGCAAGTGATCGGACCCACAAACGACTATAGAACAGGAATGTAACAGTTGCAGGTGCACTAAATATTGGTGCTGCGTAACGCAGAGAACCGAAACATTGAAGCTGAAGAAGTTACCACTAGATGGACTATGATACATGCTTAAAAATGCCAGAAATCAAATGCATTTCCAAAACTTAAAAACATGCATGTAGAATTTCTTCATTTAAAACGAATGGTGAACTTCTGTCTCAGGCCACATACATATACTTGTGACAGTGCCCTTGACTGCATTTCAGTTAAAGTTAGAGGGGTAAATTTATTATCTAAGGTAACTTTCAGACTTGCAGACACATGAAAACAAATCCACTATGAAGCATGTAGCAGATGGGAAGAAGAGAGAGAGAGAGAGAGAGAGAGAGAGAGAGTGGGGAAAGCCTGACAGAGGGAGAGGAAGTGAAGGACAGAAGGAAAAAAGAAATAAACAAAGGAAAGAGAGAGAAAGAGAAACTGATACACATAAAAGTTCGTTAGATTTTCACCAATGAGTTTATATTGTTTTATTTTGAAGGTGTACACACCGTAGTGTTTACGTTGGTCTCTTAAGTTTCGCGTAAAACATCGTATGACATTTGTCATAAATTTCAAGACGCTAAAGTAACTACTGCAACCTTAATGTGTGTGTGTACGTATATGTGAGTATGTATACATGTATGAGTGAGTATGTATACGTTATGCATGCTTCAATGTACGTATATCTATCCACATAGGCTTCTAATAATTGGCGGTATTAAGAATTAAAATATTGCATATAAACTATATAAATACTTTTGCCACAGACGCTGGATTGTCACATTTCAAACATAAAGTCATTTTTCTGATATGGATATAAACAAAGTTATTCGAGACTGTCTGTAAAGTGTCTGCATTTTCAAACGTCAATATCAGTCTAAATTATGATCTCTTTCCCATTTAAAGTAGCACATAAATATATACAAAATGTATGGTGGTGTCTGCTGAAGAGCACCTGTTATCTGAACAGTAATTAACTTGTTCCCACATCTTAAATAATTAAAATATCTTAATATATTGAAAATGGAATATCAATCAAGATGAACACGAAAAATAGGAATCGAATACAACTTAAATGGTCATATCTGAAGTCTAGAGGCGGTAGTAGGAAAATGAAATATTTAGTTTTGACTCTATGCGCTCTAACTTTAAAAGCTGGCAGGTTTCTTGGTTGCAATGTGGCAGGCTTCAATGTAAAGTCACATTCTAAATCGAATACCCACCGCTCCACCTAACTTCACGAGATATGTTACTTATAATCTGGAAGATTAAAATGCTAAGGGGCAATTCGAGATATCATTCTTCCACATGAACTTTATTGCAATATTGCACCACCAGCGAGGCGAACACTGCTATAACTTTCGTCAGCCCAGACACATCACAGTTGCTCAAATTAAATATTGGTGTCTCTGTTTTTTATTGAGTAGTACGTGTGTTTTCGTATGCCTGTGTTTAATCAATGATATATCTTCGTTTGTGAATAGCGTAGTATTAGGAACTTGAGGTGGGCCTTCAAACCTTATTTTCATTGCAAAAATGTACTGGAGTTCAAACTTGTGATAATGTAAAATAGGCAACGTTGTATACTTGTGCCTCAGAAAATAAACAGCAGATGTGTTTCGATAGAGTTATTTACACGTAAGGGATTGTGGGCTAAAATTAGTAAATAGTCTTTCTCGTGTCATTGAAGTGATCTGGCGAATGCTGCAGAGCAGTGAATTAAATTTGGTACAGAAGGACGTTTCCTGCATCTAGGTTTCAAGACCAAGGGTTGGTAGCTTTGTCGTTCACTTAAAGACATTTATTATCGACAAATACAATAACCGTAATATAGTGGTTGCATTTAAATTCAGTCAAATATATTTGAATCCTGAGAGCATTTATTCTGAGATTAAAAATAAGTAACATTCGATTACAAAAGATCTCATTAGTAAAGAAAAGGTATATAATTTATTATTATATCAGCTAATGATTGCTTTATTTGTTGATTAAGATTACTGGTGAATTAAATGTGGCAACGAGAGATTTCTCTATATTTAATAGATTTTTCACTCAAGAGACTCGGCTTTCAGCAAGATATGTCGAAACATCTAATGATTGTGAGGTACATATGCCAACCCTTTGTGTACAAATATATCAATTAAGTAAGAAAGAACGCAATGAAGCAAGCTTCTGCGTCAGGTACTTTTTTTTAGCACTGAAAGAATTGTACACAAAAGTTATTTCATGAGTTGAATAAATTGTAGAGTCAGATAAATAGAAATTACATATATGATGTTGCGTGCACTATCTAAAAACTTAGGCTATGTAGTACACATGGATAATTATTGTAAAATACAAATAATCACGGATAATTTCTTTTGAAAGATAAAGTTAAATTTACCTGAAACTTTAATAGATTTTGTCTCATGATTTACAGTTGCATTCAAGTTATGTTTGTTGAACAAGAAATATACATCATTCCAGTCGGATTTCTGTAAATAATTATGAGAATATCATAAACAAAACGTGTGCTTATTTAATACAAATAACACTGGTCTACATTTTGGAATTTTTAAATTTTTATTTTTATTCAAGGATGTGATCTTACATATACTTGGGTTGTTGATTTTAAATATCTAAACCATTTTGCTTTATCACATATGGATATTCAATAACACATACATTAATCATAATAAAAACTGTGAATTTTTAATAAATTGCTACTTTATTACAATGAAGCAAGTAATCATGGAAAAAGCATATTCTGTTATTTTTAAGAACATATGTGTTCCAAATCAGCATGAATTGAATCATCAATCATCAACATTGAATCAAATGAATGCAAAAATATATGCTCCTAATGGTTAGCCTACATATCGATTAAAATGAAGGAGTACTGCTTCGAATTCCGCTTGTGCTGTGCATCCGGACCCTCACGTTTCAATGGCTAGTAGCAATCTTCCCTCACGCTGACATTCCAATTGCCCTTGTATTGAGCTTCCATCGTGCAAATATTCTGATGGAAGTGCTGTCCTTGTTCCACACAGTAGTGCCCACAATTCTTGGGAAAATCTAACATCTTAACTAAGATGTGAGTGCAGAAAGTGCAACTTGACACTCACTCCAGACCCAAACTGTTTGAAACTTGGATATATTTTTTCATATTCTGGGGAGCGGCTGTTTCCCAAAAGGTTTTGGATAATCTACTTGAAGGAAAAACCATGCATTCACCTCGACACCTGCTAATACATCCTTAAAATGCTTGCCTTCACTTATTGATACAGTATTATTCTCCAAGTTATAGAAGGTCACTTTTACTCCAGGTACATGAAAGCAACTCCTTGTATGTTCAGGGCCTTCATAAAAGTTTTCATAAGCCCTAATTCGATGTGGAATGGTACTAGCATACTTTTCTTGGGTTCATCTAGTGGCACATCTTTTACGTTGTGATTTCCGGATAAGAAGCTGGTAGCCAATCTTTTTGCTCATAGAGCTGGCTGTCTGCCTTACTATCTCAAAGACAAATGAAACGCGGATACTTAGTGTATGTCCCTTGAAGACCTTGTAGGAAAACAATAACTTTCAAATCACCAGAAATGAGAAGCTTGTGATTATGGTACTTGATGGCAGTTAATAGTGTCTTCATATTTTCATAAGTTTCTGACATTTAGACACTATGACCAATTAGTACAGATGCAGTTGTATTACCATTGTAGAGAAGAATAGTCTTTAGACTTCTGTTAAACGAATCAGCGAAGGGTCACCATTCGTCTGCTTTCTATGACATCCCCATGAGTCGAATAGGGTCAGAAATATTTGAAAAGAAATGCAATGAATCATGTTTCTCAAAGATCTGAGTGAATTCTACTTCCGATGTCGGTACCAAGCAAATGTTTCAGATGCTAAAAACTTCAGTCTAGAGCCAAGTAACTATGCACTTTCTTTTGGTCTCTCAGCAAGACATTGAACTGAGCTTGGTTGAAGAGTGTGGGATCGTCATTTCTTGATGGTTCAAAGTCTGCTTCTATCTCATTAGTATCACAAGTATCAGACTCTGATGAAATTTCCTGTCTCAAGTGACAGAGATACAGGAGCAACATCTGAGTGCGGAACAGGCCTAATTGGTGACGGAATATTTGGGTATATTATGCGATCCTTAGTCTTCTTATTGAATCCAACTACTTTAGTGATACAGAAGTAGCAGTCATCGTGATGGTCCATCTGCTCCTACCATAACATTGGTACTCCAACGGGCATGCACTTCAGTTTTTCAAGTGACCACATTTTGAGCAAACTAACGTGACTCTTGCAAGCTCTGTGAGGTACAAATGGCTTGTCTTGTTCTTCTAGTTTGCAACCAAAATAAAGTAAATACCAGCGCTTCAACAAAGGAGTAATAGTGTTCCAAGAGTATGAAGGGGTGAATTGCTCGCAGACATAGAAAATTATGAATATGTCTGGTGAATTTGTGCAGCCTCTAGACATATTCGCAATCAGATATGAAAGAAAATATATTAGATTTAATATTCAAATCAATATAATGTAAGCATTTCCATTGGTAGTATATATTATCATTTATACAGAGAAATGTAACGTTTCTGTATAAATTGAAAACTTGATGTGATATAGAGGAATAAAAAACACCATGAATCGCTATGTATCATATGTATTTCAAAAAAAGATACTTTAAAAATATTATGCAGACCATTGTATTCTAACATAAACTTATGTGGCTAATGTACATACTAACTGTCAGATGAACTTAGTCATTGCAACCTTTTTATTAGCATCGGTTTATGGATTTATTACAGAGTTTTTGATAATCCGAGAAGAAATCGTAGAAATATTATTTCATGGATGTCGAGTATTAGATACCTACATCTAGGTATTGTTGCTTTTAGCACACATCATACGACTTATTATTCATTGCTATCATCACTCCACCTTTTATAGTCATTATTATTTTGTTATTACAGTTTTATTAAAGATTTTAACAATGTTCTGGAGAGTCGCTGAATATGTTGATATGATCAAAAACATATACATGGAGAAGGACGAATGTTGTAAATTTCATTCTTTTTACAAGGCTAATTATAAATGAGCGGTAGAGTAAATCGAATGAAAAATCAACTATAGACAGCAGGTTTTAAATTGAAGTATATGTGCCATATAAAATCTGATATAAGGATAAAACTAGAATCGATAATAAACTGTGTAAAACTTCGGTTTTAAACTATTCGAATTATACGGCTATGAAAGAGTAGGTTTACATCCTCAAGTTAAATCCACACTCCAAGTTGCATAGACAAAATTTAAGAACTTTTTTGGAATTTAAATAGTGGAACTTAAAGTGTTCCTAATAATATACTATATGGCATTTGGTTGCATTTCTTTAAATTCTAGTTCCTTTGTTAACAATTTGATTTGGTATTATCTTTCTTAAGCCGATAAAATAAATACTAGCCATGTGCCGGGGAGACGATGTAAATAACTATGCACTTGATTACATCGATGACAGTGGTTCGTGAGCATGACTAGAATTCGAGGACTTAAATCACTAAAAGAACCTGGTAAATGTTTATGAATCAGTTTGATACATAACACAAGTCTTCCACTTGGTTCGTGATATTTTTATATCATTATAATTCATTATAATTCAACGTCAGAGAGTACTGCACTAAGCCGGGTCAAGTATTAATATCAGTTTCAAATTTTGGCCCAAGGATAATGATTTCGGGGAAAGGGGATGATAAGTCAATTACATCGACCCGAGTGCTTAACTTGTACTTACTTCATCGAACCTGGAAGGATGAAATTTAAAGTTAACCTCAGTAGAATTCGAACTGAGAACGTAAAGACGGGCGTAATGCTCCGTTAAACATTTCGTTCGGCGTGCTAAAAATTCTGCCAGGTCGCCGCCTTAAGGGTAAGTATTCATTTTGCAACTAATATCAAAACTCATGGCTGGCAATTAATTACATTGAAGGTGTCATCAATTTATTTTTCATTTCTCTCATTTCACTGTATATATTAATTGTCTTCGTTATTTAAATCAAGTTTGTAGAAATAGTGTTAGTCTTAAAATGCTCAAAAAAATTTTAGCCACATGATTTGATTAGTCTTATCAAAATATACCACATATTAATAATTGCATGGCAACAGATGACACTTTCGGCAATATCCTTTAAATTATGAACTTATTGATTAGTTTAGATTATATTATACAGAATTGATTTTAAAACTGGGAATCACGTTCACTATTTTTTTTTTTTTTTACATTTTTTCAGGTTTGTAAAAGGAAGGGCAGAAAATTGCTCTTCTTTATAATTTCTCGGACAAGTGATGGAATGGGAGATTAAAAACCTTTATCAATAGAACAGTAATTGGTTGCGAATGCTTGCAAAACCTAAGCATTATTAAAAACACCTGAGATCGATTTCAGCATCAAAATACGATACTAATTAAGTATGAAACACCAAAACATATACATTTGATATTCGCAGTTTTCGTCGAGAGTGACTCGTTCCTTGCTACAGACAGTTGTTTAAACTTTCAACATCTTGGGAAGCATGTAACTGTGAAACAAATGTAGTGATTATAAGGTTATATTTATGTAATAATGTGAACAGCTGTTACCTAGTTAATCAATATCAATTTTAGAAACTCATTCCCTATGTGAGATCGACAAACAACACTAAGTGAAACAAACTTCAAAAATGTATTCAATTTCAGGAAAATCCTGTATTAAAACTGATGACGCATATTATATAAAACGGAATGTGATATGATTTCGTGTTAACTGAGTCCGCACAAAATCACACGTATCAGTGTGTGAGCCAATGTCTGTGTATGTATGCCTATGACTGACTGTCTTCGTGTTCACTTATATTCGATGGTTTTGTAACTTATGACTTACGCTTGACTAGTTTTGAAAGTAAGAAGGCTAAGGCCTGATTATTATAACATATGCTTATTTAAATGCTTTTTATTTTAACCACAGTAAAGCGTGCAAGACTCTACAGGATGTCAATTCTGAAACAACATGAAAAAATCAAGCCAAGTATTATAAATTACAAGGCAATTATAAATATTTTGATGTTAAACAGGAGAACAAAATTCTGTGAGTATCAATGTTAATTTAATTTTTGTAATTATGACCATACTTAATTATTTATGACCTTTAGAAATAAGCTAATATTTGAAGAGTAATTATGAAAGTAATCACTCTATAATGTATATTATTACTTATGGAAAAATCTGTATTTCCTTCGTTTCCAATTACAGTATACGTCGATATTTAGAGATATATATAACTATTAATATAGTGAAAGAAATGACTGAATTCTATAATGACAGTGTAATTTAAATACATACATTGAAGTAAGTGGGACTTTGATATTTACTATTAGAACGCGTCACTGGGGACAAAATTTATTAATACATAGGATGATAAATTATTATGAATTAATGAAATGTTTCATTAGGAGTTGTTTAAGAGCATATACAAATAATTTCCGATGAATGCTGTAGTTTCTATTAAATTATTACTTTACGCCTGAATGAATGTATTTTATATATATTTGTGGTCTCATATGGTTTTAAGAATCAGCCAGGTTTATTACCTCTGTTATTAAGGGTATGTGCTTTGACTTATTGAGAAGGAATAGTAACCGAAATTAATAGGAAAATTAAATTCTTGCAAAGTTGATCAAAAATTGGAAATTAACTTAATTTCGGTCTAACTCTCCTTAGAAGGTGAGCCTGTTAAATTCAAGTATTGAAATGTAATAATGCGTTGCTTAAAGTTTGCATGAAATGATTAACTTTAATTCCATTTTATATTTGGTAACTAATCAACATACCGAAAACTTTGTTCTCTTATTATATTTCTGAATTGATATATTTAGTATATCACCAACTGATGCTGACACTCAGTTGTTATGGTTAATAATCCGCGCAATTTCTCATTGATTAAAGGACTAAATATGGTATCTCATATATTTGGCTTTTTTTTCTCTTTTAACGTTTGTTACAACAAAATTGAAATATATTAAACTGCGCATCTCATAAATTTGTGTGCTTCTAAGGTCGTGTAAATTCTAAATAACTCCCAAAGGACAAATTATATATTATGTCTTTGTGATTAAATGAGTAATCCACCATTAAGTGATTAAATACATTTAAATACATACATGGGAGAAATATAATGGTTAAATAAGCTTAATATTTGTGTTTACCGTACAAACCTCGGTATCACATTTTATTTCTGTAACAAGTGTGTCGAACCATACTGAAAATCAAACTATAAACTTTTGATCAATCTTCAGAAGCCATAATTCTACTGTATGTAGAAGCTTTAAATTCTATTTAGACAATACACACATACACACATATGTATATATATATATTACAGAAATAGGGTGAAAGATAATTAATTTAATAAAATCAACAAATTTCACTTGTAGTATTTCCGTATGGAAAAGGACCATATTGGGTAAAAACTTATATATTTATAACAATAAGGGTTTTGCAACAACTTGCTTGACCACATACCGAAAATTTTAGAAATAGCAGCCAAAGGACTACTGTTTCTTTTTCTACAAAAATCTGTCTCCACAGACAACAATATTTGTAACAACAGTTCTTTTTCTACAAAAATATGTCTCCACAGACAACAATAATTGTAACAACAGTTACAAATATTGTTGTCTGGGGAGACATTTTTGTAGAAAAAGAAATAGTAGTCCTTTGGCTGCTATTTCTAAAATTTTCGGTATGTGGTCAAGCAACTTGTTGCAAAACCCTTATTGTTATAAATATATATATATATATATATATATATATCACGTGATCACGTGACCGACCAGGCCATCAGATGTAGTTACACATCGTTGGTCACAATGCGTTCGCATTGTTTTAGCCTTCGAATGACGCCACCCCGCTGGCTAAGCGAGCAGGCCGACAGAAGAAAGAGTGGTGCAAGAGTACAGCATGGATTACCACCCCCTGCCGGAGCCACGTGGAGCTTTTAGGTGTTTTCGCTCAATAAACAGTCACAACGCCCGGTCTGGGAATCGAAACCGCTAGTCCGCTGCCCTAACCACAAGGCCATTGCGCCTCCACACACACACACACACATATATATATATATATATATATATATATATATATATATATATATATATATATATATATATAATATATATATATATATATGTATGTATATATATATGTGTGTGTGTGTGTATCATATCTTCAGTCAGTCAGTGATACACGCTTCCCTGTAACATATCTTGATACACATAAGCACAACACGCACATTTACGAACATTAATATATACCTTCGATGCAAAAACCAATTCCGTGTTGTGTCTATGTGGACGAACAAAGATATGCACTTTGTCTTCTGCAGCAGAGGTAGCGTTCAGCATAATGCCAAGATTGGCTTTGTGATTATTTTCATCGCAGCTCATGAAAATTGCCTGCAATCCCTCTGTGAAGTCAGTTCTTTTGTAGGATAAATGAAACGTGATTCCATTAGGAAATGAATATCCATTATATCTCCAAAGTGTCAATTTTCCACCATTAAATATTCCTTTACCATCTTCTGTATTTACATTCATAATTGCAATTGTCTGAAGGGAAGACGAAATATCTCTTATACCATTGTCAAAATTGATATGCAGTTCTTTAACACAATCTGAAACAGATAATTGAAAGAAGCTATCAAGCTTTTGATTTTTATATATTAAGAACTGTCAATGAACGGAAAACTCAGAGTAAAAACAGGGGAGAGAGTTTTAGCATGTGATATATTAATAAAATCTAATATAAGATTCAACACTTTCCCACTCGAATGTAAAACTAAACAGCTACGATTATGTTTATATAATATGAGTTCTTAACCATACGGCCTTGCTTGCGCGTTTCCCTATATTTTCTCTCATTATTTACAGTATATATACGCACTGGAATGTACGACACATAACCATATGTTAGGGCCCAGTAATAAGTTCCACATTAGACTCTTGCGTCCATTGCTGTTAGAATTTTGGCATCAAACCTCGGGATAGACTAGTGTGCAGAATAATTGTTTCAGTAACTCAATTGGCAAGATTATGCAGCTGTTTGGCGAAATTTTATTCTCATCGAAACTCGGCACTAGCGTTTTCTACACAAGATACAAAGTACATTATTAGATTGTTTCAATATAAACCTCCGTTACTAAAATTACTCATAACGCCCATGTAGTGGAATACTGGGGGACAAAATGCCCAGGATGACAAATGGAAAATAGACATGGTCAATGCAAAGAGGATAGTGGATCAGTGGATGCTACGCCGTCTCTTATATCTTTAGACAGACGCTTATGCACATTCACAATTGTGCACATAGATATACAAGAGAGACAGAGAAAGAGAGAGAGATGGGGAAGAGAGGGGAAAAGAAGAAGGAGGAGGGGAAGAAGAAGAAGAAGGAGAAGAAGAAGAAGAAGAAGAAGAAGAAGAAGAAGAAGAAGAAGTAGAAGAAGAGAAGAAGAGAAGAAGAAGAAGAAGAAAGAAGAAGAAGAAGAAGAAACTCAGAAGCAATGCTAACATAATGGAAAAGGCAATGCAAACGTCAGTCGCAGCGGCAACAACGTGACAACAATAGCGAAAATATCAATTACTCTACGATCAGCTACTGACATATATGAGGGATGGAGAGAGAGATAGTGGTCACTACAGATGACCACAGGTTCATAAACTTAGCTTCAAGGAACCAGCTTTATGGTAGACGAAGCGAGTATTTGTAAATATTTCCGTAACCTCTAGAGAGTGAAATGTGGTGTAACGTCCAATCACGTATGCAACCACTCCCAAGTGTTCATCATCGTACGTATACAATCATATGCACATAACTCACATACTCTGCCGGACACATACGAGAAATTATTCACAGATGCAAGTTCACACATGCATACACATACATAAACATGCGAGCGTTCACGATGCACTGGTACGTATATATGCATACATATACTCGTGCATGAATGTCCTCTTTAATATCATACCGATACCGTACAGCAACCAAACTTAAGTTACTACTACCCTTCTCGATCGCGCACCTATTCACTGTCAGTTGCCATTATCCATATTTGTTTGTATTCACATAAGCAATGTTTTTTTTTTCTCGAGACTTTTATGTGCATTTGTCTGGTTTACTCAGTTGAAAGTTGTACGAAATGCGTAAGTGCAATCCACAAAAAGGCGTTATATTACAATTATTCTCCGTCATCTTTTAGGTCATTGTACATTCTTGATCTGACAAAGTCAGGTCGATTAGAGCACGAAGTTATCCATTGTCATGTATTTTATTGCATTTAGTAGTGTAATAATCGGTAATCTATAAAAGTGTTTTCGATACAAGCACGGGTAGGATATATACTCAGAATGAGAAAGAGGTTCGTACAGGGAGAGTGAGTTAGCTAATTCAATCTTCAACCCCTGTTTGGTATGCAATCCGCAGAGATGTCAACTTCACTGTTACATTAATTGCATGTATCTTTACCAGACATTTTAAAATAAAACTTGCCTTATTATCATATTAACTACGGATATGTTCAGTGAATGAAGTAGAGCTATATTTTCTGGTTACAGAGTTGTGCTTATGCATAGAAATGTGTTGTTTCACGGGATTTAACCGTAGCGCCAATGTAATATTTTCTACTACTGTGTCTAAACATCACACATTTATATACTACGTTTGTATGTGTCTACTGCATATTCAAGGGGATATTCACGGGAGTTCTGAAGTTATAACCAGGAA
The DNA here is from genome assembly GCF_006345805.1 of Octopus sinensis. NCBI lineage: Eukaryota > Metazoa > Mollusca > Cephalopoda > Octopoda > Octopodidae > Octopus > Octopus sinensis. The sequence continues at coordinate 120,120,184 of NC_042999.1, forward strand.
GTGCTGGACGGCACTAAAGTGAACAGGTCAGCCAATCATTCTATGTACAGTAGCATGGGGTGAAATGCAAAACTGATTGGTATAACCTAGTGTATCCTGTTCACATTCGCTTATGTCTTTGGTGTTCCCGAGAAATCATTTCTTCTCTTGGTAGTTCTCCTCGCGACGTGTTCCCTTGGAGGAAACACTGCAATGTGCATGATTTGATTGAGCCTAAGTCGTTGTGTGCCAACCAGTGTCATCTGCTATGACGTAATGACTTCTGGCAATATATTTAGCGAGTTTCAACCTATTAGATGTGGCTGCAATGTTAGTCACATTGGGTACGGAAGAGTAGAATACCTTTATATTCTTTCTGTCGAAAATGGTATGGTACCTATGATGCAAGGGAAGAGAATCTCTCTTGGGTGTGAAAAAATATTCTGGGAACATTAATTTTCACAATAGATTAGAAGAGCTGGCCGTACCGTACCATCTCTTTCCTCCTACTCTTCTTTCTGCCATAGCGGTGGGTGTTCACCGCTGTTAAATGTCTAGGACTAATTGATTTCAGGGTTTCGTTTTGTTCTTCGTTGTAGCCTATCTGCCCAAATCACCGATAATCTTCCTGCCTCTCGTAAGGTTCGGGTTATTTCCGAATGAAATGGTGCCCTACTCGGCTTGAAAGGATCAGCGAAGAGTTTCAGGGTCACCGGACTTATATTGAGGAGGTAAGCGCTCAGCGAGTTCTATCACCGCTCTCTGTAGCTAGGCAACCCACAAGGCCAGCGTCTGAAATGAAATTTAATCTGTCATACTCACTTTACCTAGTATTCTGCATTATTATTGAAAGTCCTTTCCTTTCCTAAATATTAATAATATATGCGCATTATTCCAGAACATTCACTAACATACCTTGGAGGAAGAGACAATTTATGACATAAAGGAATTTTTCGTTTGGTTTATGTTAAGAATAATGTAATTCTACACATGTTTCACACACACACACACACACACACACAGACACCCCCCCCCACACACACATACACCCCCCCCCACACACACACATATATATATATATATATATATATATATAATATATATATATGCATATATGGGTAAAGCACGTCACAAACCTTAAACAACATAAAATACGAAAATGAATGTGTTGAATACGCAAACGAGAGAAACAAATGGAAAACAAGACAAGTAACATGAAGAACAACGTTCATCAGTTGTCGGATGTCTTACAGCTATTTCTGGGATATCTCAAGCGATAGATTAGCATCTCCATACACTGGATATTTTGTCATCAGACACAGGGTGAGTATGTATGAACGTTCTAGACAGGGAATTCACAGTTTATAATGGAATAAAATAGTAGAGAGAAGAATAAAGTGTAAGACAATAGGTAATAGTATGAAGTACCCAGCTCATCGTCTTCAAGAAGATTTGGAGGCTGGTCTGTACTTCTGTGAGGCTATAGATCCTTAAGCATAATCCCAGGTAAATCCAGGTAGTATTTTGACAGTATTTTGAATGTTGCGTTCATGTTGAAGGCATCGATTAAGTGGCTAGCTTCTCTGAAAATGGCTCACATGGGTATATAGAGTGAGAAATACAGACATCATGAAAAATATTCCTGGTCTGGGAATCGCACCCATTATCAAGCGGCCGTACCAATGATCAAGCGATCGTAACCACTCACCTGTCTATCTATCTATCATCTATCTATCTATCTATCTATCTATCTATCTATCTATCTATCTATCTATCTATCTATCTATCTATCTATCTATCTATCTATCTATCTATCTATCTATATATCTGACTGTCTGTCTGTCTGTCCGTCTATCTATCTGTATTTATTTATTTCTATCCATGTATTTTCTATATATCTGTAGATAGATAGATAGATAGATAGATATCTTTTTATACAAAACGCACTATATCCCAAATATATCTATGCGAATACTTATTTCACATTCTAGCTCTACAAACTGTGCAATGCCTTGGAAAGTCATTTGACTTTAGGTTGCCTTAGATATGCACGCTTTGTTTATTGTCAATGAAAGTAAACTCTACAATCTATAGGAGAGAGCTACGCTGATATGTCTGAACTCTATAAAATATCTTTATAGATGCAAACCATGCCTGAGCTTTTGTGATAATTTTCGTTAGTTTTCGTTGTATTGTGCACATCAATTGGTAAAGTATTCCAATAAACTTTGAAATTGCATAGCGAATTACAAATGGCCGATGTATTAATTTTAAACTATATATTTATCGAAATATAGTGAATTTAAGAAACATACATGATGTTGTAAAGCAATCTCACTAGACAGCTTACAGTCAGTAAAGATAATACATCAACCAAAACAGCAAGTGACTTATTCAAAGGTGCAACCGGAATCAGCAATTATTAAAGTGGTTTGCATCTTAACATTACCACTGCTTCTTTCGTCTATTGCAACATATCTTTATTACCACCAGGGAAGAAGATAAGCAGTGACAGTTGGATGAGTATTTCTTTGGATTTCAGGGTTCATTTTCATTGTGTTATTGCTAAATGAGCACTTGCTCTAACTTGTCTTATCTGAAGGTCAGGCGTTAACATTGAAATCTGAAGCATCCATAAGATGGAAGTCTAGGATTTCATTGTATTAAATACAGTATTTTAATTTAAGTTTGAATAACTCTGAAAAATAGTTTTGCGAAAATAATAACAACTACTTTCAAATAATTGTATGTAACAATTTTATAAATTTAAAATTACACAGCATTTAGAACAGGTAAGAAATATGAACTGCAAATGTACATACCTACAGTTTGCCATGGAACAGAATATCGATAATGCTCATCAGTTTTACATTACTTGAATATTGTATAAAAAGCAATTGAATTTATTTTGAGGTATGCGGGGTTGTAATTTATGTTCTCTTTAACACGTTCTACGCCTTAGGAAAAACAAATTAGTTTTCTTTTCGTTTTGGACTTGTCAAGCAAATACAGAAAGCATTATTAATCTGCATACGCTCGAAGCAGGTGAATGTAGTTTCACTTTGTATAGATTTCCTTAATTTAGAAAAAATACTGTAAATAAAATATTGTTACAAGATTTAGCATCTTATATGAAATAGGATCATTGATTCAATATCAAAGGCAGCTCCGATTATTAATATATATGTTGATGCATTGTATTATGTGCAGTATATGCAAATATACTTTAAAATGTTTAACTGCTAATAAGTAGACACATCTCACAAAATTGTCCTAGACGGCATCGTACAGACGGAAGCTCAGTTGAATGATTGACTTTCTTCATGCTTCTAATCGTTTATGTGAAATTATAAATACAACAGTAAGGTTTTTATGATTTATCAAAAACAAGTCAATATTTCGTAATTTGCGGAAAATGCAAGACAACAAATATTTAAATCCTTGCGTGATGGGTCTAGAATCAAGTTATAATTTTCAGCTTATACAAGTTCCCTGACGTAAATTATAATTACATTAGGTAAGACATAGAACATTATATTCCTGAATGATAATAAAACATTGTAATATATGTTACCCGTACCATCGTACATGATAAAACTGGTGACGTTAATATACTTTGCTACATTCGACATACCACTTATTTTGTCTAACGTATGAAGGATTATTTAGAGAGAAATTTAGGTTTAAATATTGAACATGGTAAGTTGTTTAGACCACTACATAAAATACTAGAGCTGTGGAGTAATTGAATTTATGTCTCAGACGTCTTTGCTGAATATGCACTGATGTACAACAGTACCAGTCTAGAAAAGAAAAATCGATTTTCACTGATGGATGAAGACAGGATACAGAAGATTTTTGAAGGAAATAAGTTAATTGAAATGGTTCTAAACGCGAGTTGAAAATATATCAGAAATTCGCTAATCAGAATATTCTTATTCGGCCGTGATTACCTCCTGAAGAAGATATATAGACTTTTCACGTAGGTACAAGTGGAGTTGATATGTTATCACAAAATACTAAAGCAAATGGCAAAAGTACTAAAGATGTAATTAAACTGGGATAAGAGAAAACATTTAGCTGTGTCGATAGGTATGAGACAGGCAATTATGTTGGCTCCGGGGTTCATATCTTGTTGTCAACAATGCTCTGCACATAAGGCTTAAATTTTTAATTTACAAATGCATAACGTGTTTGCATGAGTGTAAATACCCCGTTGAGAAATTACTCAACATTAAAAGCTGCAGCATCAACACTATAAAATTATCAATACTTCACTTACTAATTTACTGTGTTCTAAGCTCTACTGTGGAGAGTATAGCATGATGGATCCTGTATATATGCATGTCTACTTTCCAGTGCCATCGCAATAGAAATTGGGTTCTAACTAGTGGAGCCAAAACCAGAAATAGGTCATTAGAGTCAGCTCACAAAACACTTAACTCTTCTTTTCCTTTAAAGGATAAATAAATCTTGACTCAGGTAATTCGGCATGCCGATATCTTCCAAAATAATATAACAGTTGCCTCAAAATTTTCAGTCACTATTTTAATTTTAAATATCGATCAACAGATAACAGTTTAGTCAGGTTGAGGAGGCAACATTCATGATCTCTTATTTTTTAAAAGCATTTGATTCTAATGGGAATGATAAAGGAAGTTACCTTTAAATTGGAAACTCGACTCGAATATTTGTCACAAAGTAACCCAGGGACCACATAGTGGTATTAAAAAGAGAAATGGATTGAGTCTACTACACAAGCACTTAGGCTGCAAGAAGCTAAAGCAACTCATCTCATTCAACATACTGACAATTTCGCCAAACTACTACTCTGGGCTAGCAAGTTATTTTATCCAGCTCCGAAAAGATGAACGGCAAATTTGATTTTAAATTGCTAGGAGGGAACTGATTCGATGTTCCATACAAAATTTAATGAGAACAATATAAAAAGAAATAAGATATATTTTGCAAATAGGGATACGTTAAGCATTTATTAATTGAAATAATACCATCACACACTTATTGAGGCAACCGAAATGTACAGTAATAAACTAAGAATAAAGCATATAAAAGCATAGAGTAAATACTGTAGAGAGTCACTGCAACCGTTATTTACATTATTTATATTTGACGGGTATTTGTCCTCATCTTGTTTCTTGTTAACACAATGTTTCGGCTGATATACCCTCCAGCCTTCACCAGGTGTGTTGGGGGAAATTTCGAACGTGGGTTATCATTCGTACGGTATTTTTCGATGTTGTCGTTGTTGTTGTTGTTGTTATTATTATTATTATTATTATTATTATTATTATATTATTATTATTCATGTCAAGCTTGGAATCGAACTAGGAATCTTGGGGTTAGTAGCCCGCGCTCTTAACTACTACACCATATGCACGTGAGTAAATTAATAATAATAATAATAATAATAATAATAATAATAATAATAATAATAATAATAATAATAATAATAATAATAACAATAATAATAACATCGAAAAATACCTTAGGAATGAGAACCCAGGTTTGACATTTCCCCAACACACTTGATGAAGGCTGGAGGGTACATCAGCCGAAACGTGTTAACAAAAAACAAGATGAGGAGAAATAACCCTCAAATGTCAATAATGTAGATAATTCCTCATCTCTTAAATATAGAACTTTATCACGGCAACCGTTTACAAAAACAATTAATTGAAACAATTAAACATTGCTTTTAATAACCAATTGCTTCTTTTAGTTTCGTACAAAATCATGAACTATACACTATTAGCAAAATTATACAATTTATGTTTTGGGGGGGAGAAGTAATCACATTTTTTATACCATATTCAGTTGATGAATATTTTAAAATAGGCATTGAGATGCTGCTTTCTTATAAGCGTCAACTTAAAGAACTTACCAGTTTTACTTTTCGTAAAAGAAGAACATGAGCACAGAGACTGATTGAACTGGGAACCTAATGCACAACGTCTGGTCATCCAAATTCCGTTCACGTAGACCTCGTATAGTATTGGGTTAGTTAAGTTAGCTTTATAGTTCGGACACCCACCTGTTCAAGTAAGAAAACTAGAGATGTGATATTGGTCTCAAATTTTGGCACAAGGACAGTTAGTTCGGAGGAGGAAGTAAGTCGATTATATCGCTCCAAGACGTCGATTGATAACTATTTTATTGATTCCGATGGACGAAAGGTAAAGTCGACCTCGGCGGAATTTGAACTCAGAAAGCAAAAACCGGACGAATGCCGTTAACTATTTTTACCCGGGATGCTAATGATTCATCTGGCTCACCGCCTTCGCTAAATATCATATTAAACGTAATATTAGCGTCCGTCTTCATGTTTTAAGTTCAGAATCCCACGAAGTCAAATTTGCCTATCATACCTTTCAGGGTCGATAAAATAAGTACTACTTTATCACTGGGATCAATGTAATCGACTTATCCTCTCCCACGAAACTGCTGGCCTTGTGCGGAAACGTGAATTCAAAGTTTACCATTAGTATTACTGACATATGCATTAGCTTACTAGCGTACAAAACACATATTAAAATATGTATACTATTATATGCCTATAATTAACAAGAACAATGAAATGCATTCTTAAAAACGACCAGGAAATATTATAAAATAGATTTTTCTTGATATTAATAATCAAACAAGAAACATTACAAAGGCAAAGAATATTCGAAATAAACATTTATACGAAAATAAATCAGTCTTTATTTCCTGTGAAAATTGTTGTGAATTGTTTCATATTACAAAGGTCTTTATCTCAACTTAATGAATTGTTATTGTTGGTATTGTAAGACAATAACAACATTCAAAATACATATCTAATTTAATTTTACCATAGTATGCTAAAGATCATGTTTATCTACGGGAAGGCCTATTCTGCAAGAATGCAAAATAGTAAATTAAATAATATTCAGCATATCTTCGCTAGCTATATATTTAATGATAATATGAAAAGGAAATGACAATTCTGAAAGAATTGAATTCAAAGTTCGAGAAAGTGGAATGAAATTCGCTGTGGTTAAACACACTAATTATACAAAATTCCATGATATTTGAACTGATGATAATATTTGTAAAAAATCAGATTAAATTAAAATGTATGATGCTGAATTTCAAAACTGCAACTAGGATCAGCACTGACAATGTTGAGTGTAGGCATCAGAAACTTGTTCAGTAAACGTAAAAATACTAAACATCAAACATTCGCTTAACTCACACAATACCATATCAAATCTAGAAAAGAATACAGTTGAAGAGAGAGCTTTCTACTTAACTATATAATTAATATATATAAACTTTTACCTAATACCACTGTAATGAAGTAATTGTAACGCAGCTGACTGAAAATTATGATCTATGCTTGAAAAAGTCTTTTGTGTTTTGAACTCTCACTCTCTACATCCTCAGGCTCTTATTGCTAGGTCTCTTTGATCGAGTTAGAATGTGTCATACTTTGCTTTTCTGTTCGTGATTGTTTTAATTCTTTCAGGATATGAGTATAAAAGAAGATTTATGACAAGTCAGAATGAGAAATAGGTAATTAAAATACAGGAAGTAGCTGGTGAAACGTTTCGAGATGTGTCTGCAGGCATGCTGATATATTAGTATTTACTGACCACTAGAAACAGGTAATATTGAACATTGTGAAGTAAATCAACAACAAAGTAAATGGATATCCGTCAGTTTTAGTGATGAGTATTCTGCAGTTTGAATGACAGAAATAACTTCTCATTAAACTAGCAAATAAAATAGCCTAGTATTCTACGGATATTCGTATTGTTTTTACTTATCCCTCTAAAGAGTAATACAGTGTTAAAAGGTTGGGTATTTAAATTATAGTTACAAACCGTCTGGGGTGCGCCTTTGCAATTTCCGTCTCCACATTTCTCCTCTATGGTTATGAAATAGGTTTAAAGAAACTTGATTCAGACGCCACACAGTGCGATTGATTTTGGAACGGTATCGTGATTGCGAATCGAACCGATTAATCGGCCTGCCATAGAACTGCTGGATAAAGTACACGCGACCACACACACACACACACACACACACATACAGACACACACACACACTCACACACACACACACACACACGCACGCACACGCACACGTGAAACTAAATTGCTGTAAGCTGATTTCTGTTTTGTTTTTGAACAGTCATAACACGAAACTGGCTGGAATAAGTTGGAATAAATATATATTCTACCGTGTCTTACGTGTTTTTTTTAATTTAAATGCTATATTTTCATTCTAGCTAGAATACATTCTAGCTAGAATTGTGCTGAAAGTACTGCAAAACTGGGACTAACATTTTAAATGAATTGGTATAAGTCGTTTAAATTGCTTATGCTAGTACAGTAACGCTTTCTCTATTGTTCTTCTTTGTTGCAGACATATAACGGGTTCCAAGCAGAAACAATGTGATGTCATTGAGATTGTGACGAATGAGACATGTAAGCTGCCTTACATTCACAGAATGCTACAGGTTGTTTCCAGAGATGACAAGAGCAATATGTACAGGTGAATAAAAGATACAAAGGAGGGGAACCAGCATAGAATTCAAATAATGCAACTAGAAGCCGTTAATATCGAACACTGACATGTATCACCAGTGAGTGGTTGAACTGAATCGAGTGGGCAACGGAGTTATAATACGTGAGCTGGTTGTAGGACATGCATGACAGAATGGTTTGGTGATTATAAAATGGAAGCAAAGCTAATAGCTCGTTAATCGATATCTGCTTTAAGGGAGATAGATTTGTGGGACCCTACTCTTATCTCTTGAAAGCCAAAGATATATTTTTTGTTACACACAGTGACAGATATGTATCTTATACTTCCGAACCTGAAGAGTCATTTCAAGGAATAGAGTCACACTTCTAAAAGCTCAAGAGCGAGCGATCGGCAAAGAAAGTAATGGTTTCTTTATTGGAATATGATAAGGATGTCACTCTTCATTTCCTGGAATGTGGCTGTATCATATACAGCTAGCAGAACATTCACTGGAAACGTTGAAAATGGTAAAATAGTGCTTTAGTAAGACGAAACTAAACAAATAACTTAAAATGATGCAATTAAACCATGACAATGTGTCATCATACGAACCTTCAACAACAGACAAATCAATCAACAAATTCAGCGGATTAGTTGCACATCTCGGGTCTGGGTCACCTCAGATTTTGCACTCTCTGAGCTGTTCAGTCTAAGGAAAAGACTTTCAGGAACAACTATTCAATAACTGAGATGATGTGAAGGAGTGGGCACAACAGTGCAAAGCACAAAGGGTTCCTAGTGTCTGGTTCGACAATGGTGAAAATGCATCGCTTTTGATGGAAACTATATTGCGTAGTATCTTTTAATAGACAAAATGTTACTCTAACAACATATGTAATTTGAACGACCTCTCTCGGTTAATATACATTTATATTTATTTTTGCATTACATTTGATAGCACCTGTCCGCGCTACCTGTCCGCGCGTACATATATGAATGTGATTTTATATGTTTCACGATGAGTCTGACGTGAAATAAGAATTAACTTGAACGTTTTTTTATCACTACCTTTTTATCCCCAGATTTGACATTCAAAGAGCTGAGAATCGCCAAGTGAAACAATATTTTTTCCTGTACTGTTTTGTCCTCTCAGTGTAGCGTTTCAGATAAAATGATTTTCGCGGAACCAATACCCACACAGACATACACGCACACACATACACACACACTTATGCCGTTCAGAATGAATTTATAGTTATCTTGTATACAGACATACCTAACCAATATTGAATTAAGATAATTCATATAATATTTCGGCAGGCGAACTAATTGACACAACAAATCCTCTACGAGATTATTGTTGCAGACGAAGGTCTCCACCAGTTTTCTTAGATTCCCAATTGAAGACTTTATTCGATATTGAACTAAATTATCATCTCTGCGTAATATAAAACGTCTGGAAATATCCTAAACTTGAAATATTAAAATTATTTTAAGTATCACACTGTCTGTGTCAGAGGTGTTGTCATATACATTAAGAGCATAAATGATAGATGGTGTGAAACCATAATTATCAAACCAGCAGGAAGTTCTCTCTCTCTATGTATCTATCTATCTATCTATCTATTTATCTATTTATCTATCTGTCTACCTTTATCTCTCTGTTGCGTTATATCAGTCATGTAATCACACGCGTGTTGTTCGGGAAATTTTTCCTTGCCGGACGTTTTTGTTTTACTTTTTGACGAAGAGCTATGGTCGAAACGCTAAAAACCACCCCCTTTTGCTTTTTGTTCGGCTTTTATCAAACGTCAAACTACGACATTCCTTGCGTACGTCCCCACGTTATTTTCATATCGTTATTTTTAATGTTCATCTTTTAAAATTCGATTCGACTATACGCACTCCCCTAGACCCTCTCTTCACTATAAAATCTTTAACAGACACAATAAAAATTACCTTTACTTGTTATATATCAATAAGCAAAAGACAAATCAAGCCTGCCTTGGATGCACATGCAAATACAAATTCAAATGTCCTCTACGACACACGTGCGATATCTTACGTTGTTAATGAAGCGCAGATTTCAGCGAACTACGACAATAGTCATACAGTGAACAAATGTTATATCAGGGACGTAGAATGAAAATTTAGATCCGCATATAACAACCATCTTTCGAGTTTTAGGTTTTAATCTGGAAACGTAAACGCGAAGGGATCAGTTTCAAATGAAATATTTACTCTAAAGCCAGATCTTATGTTAACGGGTCCAAAAAAAGTTCAGCATGTTCTCTTGAAAATCTTTATCGCTTAAAGAACTTGAGAAACTTCAACAGATGCATAAATGTCAAGGATGAGGTATTTTGTTTGTCTGCATTTCAAAAAATACATTTTGTCGGAATTTAGAAATAGAGAAGATAAGGATAGAAGTCACAAGACAAATGGATAGGATAAAAAAATATAATAGAAATATCAAAAGATAAACGAACAATAAAAATGAGGTAAAGAAGAATATAAAGAGATACTGAGTAACTGACTAAACAAGAAACAATAAAAAAGCAGTGGAAGAAAGAGAATTGTGCTTGCTGAGCTATAAATAAATTTAGAAGAAAATTTAGAAAATGAGAATATTGTACCAGGGTCGATCTTTATGGGAGAACAATCAACAGCATTGTGGAGAAACAGTATTGTAGGGCAATAATCGTCACCATTTGATTATAGAAAGAAAAAGAAAGGCGTATGTGATGAGAAAAGATTAAGAGGGTGTGTCATAAAAGCATTACATTAATATTTTAAACAGCTGAACGCAAAATGACAACACCTTTCGCACCAATCCATCCAGCCTTGATTCTACGTGGTAGTCGAGAATCTCAGCAGCAAATTACAGTTTATGTAATTGTAATTTATATTTTAAAGTTCATTTTATATTTGGGAAATAAATTACTAATGGTTGAATTTCGAAAGCGCCAGTTGAAATCTGACATAGATTTACGAGGAATACAAAATGGTAGGAACATTGTGCAGATAGAAAATTATTTTAAAATATCTATTGTAGGAATTCATAAATAGCGATTAAAATACAATGGATAGCTACAAACCATGAAGATTACATAAACCATTTTCTGTTTTCAAATAAAGCCAACAAGTAGAAAGCAGGTAGTCGTGAAAATACGGATGAAACAACAATAAATAATGTAAAATGGCTAAAATCTAGGGGTGCAGAATGTCTCTCCATTCAGGATAGAGTCTGTACGAGTTGAAAGTAAATAAGCAACACTGATAGAGGCACCGAGGTTTTATGCTAAGTTTAAATGGTTCTCGACTACACCACTGGATCATGCTCACACTTCAGAACTCATTTAGTGTAACAATTAGGAGAGAAAACGGTACTGGAAGGGAAACAGGTAGTACTACCGTTACTGCTGTCTTTGGAACTGTTTTCCGTCGCCGACCCTCCACCATACTTCTCCAGCCCTTTATGATTATGTGCCCTCAAGAGGATTTTGATATTACAGCTACAGCAAATGCTACTTTTTGTCCTACATATTCAGAATACAACTCTTCTTACCGCCTTTCTAAATTGGGCCGATTTGGGATTTTCGTGGCTCATTAGAGTTATAAATCTATCCAGGTCCCTGCGGATGTATGCCTTCTTCTATTATATCTACAGGGATTACCAGTCAATACTGCGATACAACGATGACAATAATCCAAGAGCGAATGTCCTAACCACCTTTCTCTCGCGCTTATGACTCTTTAGCCCAAATACTGAGGATACTTATATAGTAACGGGTGCGTGCCTTACAAGTTTAGCTTTAATATTAGCCTTTTTCTAACTGGTCTCTGTTTCTGTTGAGACGTAATCTGAAAACGAAATGTCCACTCAATAAAAAGTGTATTTACCCACATTAGATCGATAGTGATGGAAAACTGGAAACTGAATTGGATGATAAAATCGCAGGTGCTGCACAGTAATGTTCCAGCTCCAACATTCAACCTGCAGAAGAAAGATACCCGCTATCGTCAATTCGATTTTTCACGTCGATTCTCACTTATCGTCATGGATGACAAAGAGTACGATCGTAAATACACGCAGTCTAAATGGGATTCCCCGCAAAAAAGATTTAGAATAATGTTACGGGATAGGTGCGTAGCTCGGAGATCAAGACTTCTCTCTTTGTCGAGCTCCTATTTCTCCGCATTCAGATATCATCGTTCCAGTGCTGCCAACACATGACTGGAATGCTACAGAAAAGTATTGTAATGCAGCCTTTTCAAGCTGAGCCCTCCGGCAGGAAGCCTACGGGTAGACTAAGAACGAGATTACTGGATCATATCTATAGTCTCAGCTGGGCATGTTAAGTAATCCAGCAGGTAAATGTAATGTGGATTACTTTTAATGGGACCTTACTGAGGGGATGCCTGTGGTTTCTACCACCATAGCTCTCCCAGGAATCGTAAGTGGAGAAGCCGGAGGGATGTATGAAATATGTGAACACAGCAATATTTGGCAATCAGGAAAAGATAATTAGCTAAGATTATATTTTGTGGCTGTTGTCGTTGTTATTATATTTTGTTGCAAAATACAAAATATACAATATCATATTCTTAATGATTTTTCTTCTTAACGTTAACTGCAGATCATTAACAAAAAGGCCCCAAGTAGAAAATATATTTCTATGAATAAGAACTGCTTCAAAAATGACTAATATTTTGAGCCCTCGCATATGTTACTTGATGTCCAACCCTCATTTCATAGTTGTTAAGAGATCGGACTCAATGATTAATTGGCACTAATTTCACTTTTAAATCTGGGCAGTCTTATATTCTCGATATTCTCATATAATGTTTGGTTTACAGGGATCATTTAGAGTCGCTCTTCATTCAGCAATATTAGCAAAACGTAAATATTAGTGTGATATAATTACATATAGTTTAGATTAATCTGTTCGTTAAAATTAAATGAAATGAAAAAAAAATAATAATAAAATGAGAATTTAAAGCGTTGTTTGCACTATTTACGGCGTGATCAGGAATGATTATTTGCATATTTATTCTTAACACGACTAAGCAGGCAGATTCACGCAAAATGTTCTGAATGCTATAGTATATGTTTTATGATGAATAACGTCTCTGTTTTAGACATCAGTGCGTTCAACAAAATGGTCTCATTGACGCACTGCATCACGGGATACCGTTGCTTTGACATGATGTGTCACGTCAACCAAAAGTAGTCGGAAGGATGGGAAATCTCATCTTAGCAACAGTGGACTTTTACTCAAGAACCACTCGTTCCTTATCCTGCTCGAAGAGACATATTACTCCATCTGGGCTTCACTGCCGATATAGACTTTATTTATGAAGTTGTGCTGATATCAAAAATCGTTATTGTAATGTATGAAAGAATATTTCGTCGGTTTAACAAAATGTCTTCATGTATTTACTTATTAGTTTCTAATTTCTGAGAGTGAATTTAGCAAATGTCGAATCCTTCGCATTCAAATAGGTCAATATATGGTGTTATGTATATATAATGTGTAACCAGTCAGTAGATAATTTGAATCCTATTCTTGAGTTCCAGTAGGTGTCACCCAATTTAAATATGACACTTATGCGCTTTTGAAAAGCATAGTCATCACTATGCCATTCTAATAGTTGTTGGAGCACGAAGCATATATATATATATATATATATATATATGTGTGTGTGTGTGTGTGTGTGTGTGTGTGTGTGTGGTGTGTGTGTGTGTGTGTGGAGTGAGAGAGTGAGAAATATATTGTAATCTATCTGTATGTCAAGTGATAGTTAGATTGCTAGATATATACATGCATACACACAGTATTGTCTTTTTCACTTGTTTAATATCAACGTTTGTCGGTAATCTTACGATTCAGAATATATAACAGTAAAAAGGTCACTTATAATGTTGAACTTTTGAATAAGTTCTTGAAATAAGAATTGTATGAAAACTCGTGTCTACACATGTATTCTATGTGTGTATTCTTGCATGTTAACATTACAGTTATTTGAAAATATACACATAACCTCTTGAAAAGAAGAAAAATAATATCACGATAGCTTACTGTATGTAGTTGTTTTCATTGGAGTAGAATCTCCGGACATTACTTCGGGTAGTTTTGCCTCCAATTGAAGTGTGTTCGTGTTGTTCAACGGAAAATTTCTACCAAATGAAACCTCAATCACCATGCTCATTAATAGACATGTCTCCAATAATTTTTGGATATGTGCCATAGTGCAATCTGTGTTGAAGTTAAAGATATTTAGACATATAAAAACACTTCAAATAATAAAAATAACCATATCTAAATATCAATTACGTCTATGCTATCAGTTCACTTTTAATTTAATAAAAATCTCCTGTTTCCAAATTTTATTACAAGTTTTGACTCTTCACAAAATCACTGCAAATATAAAACATCGAAAGAAATCACAAATGTACGCTTGGTGACATAAATCTTTAGATTTGTCAAACTACTTTTCAAAGCGAATAACTGTCTGCATTCAAATTTATATAGGATATATCTGTTTCGATATATACAAAATGAATCATTCAAACAAATATTTCCTTCAAAATGCTTGATTATTTTTGTTTTGAACATTTTCAACAATATCATTCAAATTAAGATTTTAACCAAATGTATTTAAATGGAAACATCCGTCCTCATCTATTATTTATTTTCATTTGTGAAGTTTAGAGGTACAGGAAAACAAAATAGAATGACAGATCAATAATGTACTTCAAAATAAAACAATCTATTATGTTCCCTTTTACACTACTACTTCTGCTAAAACAACAATGACAATAACAGTAACTACTACTACTACTACTACTAATACTACTACTACTACTACTACTACTACCGCTATTATCACTACTGCTGCTGTTGTTTGAATTATCATTATAACATTATATCAACTGGAACAAGTCTCTCCGTTGTTTTCTTTTTTACAATAGTAAAGTGGAATATGAAAATATAATTTCAGTGCTTCTAATTATTCAGCAACGTACCAGCCACATAGGTAATTTTCTGTTAGACACCATTTGAGATGTGTTTTGCAGAGCCGATATTTAACGTGTGAAGGTTTGCTTTACCACACATACTTTTGGTGTAGCTTTATAAAACTTACATTTTTGCAATTTAATAACAAACGAATAACCATTTTGAAGTTACATGATCGATTTTGCTATTTTTCCTATTTGTATTTAGCATTTTTTCTATTTAATATGTTTTCCATTGTTCAGATATAAAACAATGACAATTTCAGTGCAGTATACTGTGGGACACTGCTATCTCAACTTACTTCAACACAGCTAATCTTAATCAAAATGAATTTCGCAATTTGAACATATTTTCTGATATCCAGCAATGCCATGATTGAAATCTCATGACGAAAATGTACCATTATTTTACACTGCAGGTGTGTAATAGAATTATCATAAGTGATTTCGAAATTTAAGTTGGTTTAGTTGCAACGATTTTCTTACGCCATGTTCTAATGTTTGTGAAGTATATTAGTATAAGCCGGGCATTTCAATCATCATAACCACATAATTACATTGATGATGAATTGCCTTCATTTCCAGTTTATACATCAAATAATTTCCAAACGATGTGATAAAAATATCTAACTCAAACTAGCAAAAGTTTTTAGTATAACAAATTATTTATTGTGAAAATTCTCCTGAATCATTTATAAAATTTCTCTTACCAGCAAAGTTAATCGTTTCAAATCTTTGTAGAATTTATCTAAACAATGAAAAAAAGGTGGTATGTTTTATGATACATGTTATTAGTTTATTCTGCACTTCTAAACTTAATTGTTGGCACAAATGGTTCTACAGCGAGTCGAAATTGCAGCATCGCAAATACGTTTCTCCGGAATCTTAAACATAAACTGCTCTAAATGTGTTGTTTAAATAATTATGTTGTATTTCGTATCTATAGGGAAATCTAAAAGCCGTGTCATATTTGCTCGTACGTTTTTAGGAGAGGTGGACATAATTGATTATCATATTATGCAATTTAACTTTGCCAAACTGTTATGATACGGGTGTCTAATCCTCAGGAAATAAATACTATTTATTTACGTGTGTCAATTTAATAACTTGCCTCACAACTACATCAACAAGAAATAGACTAAAGTTTAAATATGTGATGTAGAATCAAGTAGAATAATGAAAGTTTTATTGAAACAATAAAACACCAAGGAGCTAAAATTAGGATATTGTTAAATTATAGACGTATTCATAACCTAATATTCAGTTTATAATTTCGTTCTGAAATGACGTTCAAGTCATTTCCGCACAATTATGTGCCACAGGGGACAAGTAAGTGCACCGTTCTATAGGCTCTGGTTGAACAATAGCATCTCAGTGAAATTTGTCCGCTAGAAGATGTACGGAGGTTTATCTATATGTGTGTGCATGTGCGCACATGTGTGTGTGTGAGTGAATGTGTGTATTATATTAAGAAAAACGACTATGTTCAATCTTAATTTGATATTATTAAGGATATTTCATATCTCGTTTTTAGACTTTTACGTTTCCTTAGGAACAAATACTTTTCCTAATTCAATTAGCTTCACATTTCAAAACTTTCACCATCTTATTTTTTAATTGAACTGAATGATTTGGTGCCCACGCATGCTGTGTTTAATTCTTAAGCGTGTTGAGAACAATTATATAACACATAAAATAAATACTCAAGATTGCATTTAAAATCATATAATACTCAATCCTGAGGGATTTCATGTTATGATTTATTTTTGATAATACATCATAGTGATCTATCACTGTGTGTATAATCTACATTTGTATTTCGCTATTACTGTAGAATAATTCTAATTTAAAGTAGGAAATATGTACTATACATGGCTTTATATTGAAAATGACATTGTAAACATTCCAAATGTCAGACTAATGGATTTGGGAACATTATCTTTCCAAACCAAACATAAAGGATAAATTAAGAAATATAAAAAGGAACAATAGATCGCACTTGAAGATACACGTGATAGTAATATATGTTTGAAAGAAAAGACTGAGCTTACTGCTTCGTAATTCCTTTTCTTTCATTCATTTTGACAAATAATTATCATATGTATGTATTTGTGAAATCGTGTGTTGAAACAGATATTGCTATACACCTCTTTCTATTGCCCTCTGCCCGCTGTCCTCCAACCTCATGCCTAACTACCAACAGATAGTTGGTCCTCCATTATCCATGACCTCATTTCTTCCTCCCCTCTCCCTCCCACTACCACCAACCTCCATTTCCGTACTCCACTATCTATTTCTTTCCTAACATCAAAAACAAACCAACAACCCTTGCAGCCCCATTGTTTCCACCTGCATCTTCCCCACGGAATTGATCTCTAAATACTTGCACCCTGTCCTTACTACCCCAGTCGCTTCCCTCCCCTCCAACATCCACGACACTACCATGCTCTCCGTGTCTTTAACTCTTTCTTTTTCCCTTCTGGCTCTTCTAAACTTCTCTTGAGTCTTGCTATCTTCACTCTTGATAAGAGTTTATATATGGTGATGCCACACAACGAAGGACTTCTTGCACTAAAATACTTTCTGGACCTTCGACCTAACCCCAACCTGACACCTCCACAGTTCATTGTCTGGCCGAACTTGTTCTCTCCTTCAAGTGCTTCTCGATTGTGGGTGATTTTTACCAATAATTCTCGGGAGTGGTCATGGGAACGAGAATGGGTGCCAACTACGCGAGCATGTTCGTTGGCTACGTTGAGGCCCAAATATTCTCATGATTCACTGGTCCCTCTCCCAAACTATACGGTCGTTATATCGATGACTGTATCTGTACGACCTCGTTCTCCCGCAAACAACTAGACACCTTCCTCTCTTTTGTCCAATCCTTCCTTCCTGCCCTCGAATTCTCCTGCACTATTTCTAACTCTGCTGTTGAATTTCTCGACATTTGTGTCACTATATGCCACTCCGTTCTCACTACTTCCATCCACTACAAACAGACTGACTCACACTTCTACCTTAATTTCACCTTCTACACTCACACACCAAGCTCTCCATCCCCTACTCCAATTTCTCCATCTCCGGAGGCTCTGCAGTG